>NC_056725.1:206488585-206621085 GCF_019279795.1 Protopterus annectens | reverse complement strand
GCCAGTCACAAGCAGAGTCCCACAGGGATCAGTCCTTAGACCATTGCTTTCTGGTACATACTTTCTGAAGTCAAGGCCAATGTTAATGATTGCAAATTAGGAGCAGTGATAGACTCCCCACCAACTCAAATAATATTCTCCTGGAAGTGCAACTGGAGCCAAAGGCATGGGCTAAAACTAAAAGCCAAGAAATGCATAATAGTTTCCTTGGGGAAGTCATCTACTCCTGCTAGCCACTATATTGACAACATACCCCTAAGAGTTGATCCAGTAGTCAGAAACTTGGGGACACACATAGACAGTAATTTAGCCTTTGACCATCGTGGGTCTACAGTTGTGAGGAAATCTTTCTGTGTTGTGCAACTTATAAATAAAGGTGTGGCATTAGGTCCAAGGAAGTCATTGTTCCTCTGTATTCAGTAATCATCAGACCTATCTTTGAGTACAGTGCCTCCTTTGGTATGTACCTAATCAGGCAGATCCAAAAACTGGAACATCCCAGAGGTTCCTCATTAAAATAATACAGGGTGTAAGTCACATGTCCCATGCAGACTGCCTCAAAGCCCTATCCATGTAGTCTGTCTCCTACAGGCTGTTGAGGGGAGAGCTATGTCTGGCATACAAGGCATTGACAGATCCCACCCTGATAGATCTCCTGCATATCTGCAAAACAAACAGTACCAGAATTATTGTTCTAAAGACTTAATTCTCATGTGATATAAACAGGACCTGCTGGAGAGACAGGTATGTATCCCAGAGACTACCCTTTCTCTGTAAGAGGCTCCCCATTCATGTGAAGCAGAGTTCCTCCCTAAAACATCAAGCGTAACTTGGGAAATTGGATGGGGAACAGGAAATTCATCTCTGTTTAGCATCTATGTCTTTAATGGACACAGGCAGCCTGTAAATGATTCATCTCCTAGGCTCCTACTTGTAAATGTTTAATCTCCCGAGCCCCTGCTTACACTTATCAAGGGTACCGGAACATGTCAGAGACTTGGGATACATTGCTGGGCTTAAAAAGGCCCTTGTCATTAGCCTAATACACACCTATGACCTATATACAGTATAAACTACATAAACTGTATAACCTACATAAACTGCAGACTGTAACTAAATATATGTGCTGGCTTATTTCATTGCTATTGTACTTATGTGGGGAAGATTTCTATGGTCCAAACCTGCACATTGTAAAGAAACTTCTCTCAATGTATAACTGTCCTCTATCATCCACATTATCATCTTATTTGTCACAATATTATAAATTAAGCTACAATACCTCTGTAAATAGAATTGCACATTCCCTGATATTAGACAGATTGCTGTTTTCCCAGACAGACTTCTACTACATTGTTATAATGTTTTTGCATGCAATTAGAGAAATTCTAACTATGTTAGACAACCTTCTATGGTTGTTTCTGTATCAGTGTCAGTGGCTTCAGATTTTAATATATTTTTACACTGGCTACATAACAAACATACAAGATTATGACTGGGTCTCTGATCATAAAAAGCTTATTTTGTGCTTTAGAAGGGGATACCAAGAAATTTGTGTCGAGTGATGCTAAAGTGGTGAATCTTTGCATCCATGTTCAGAACACATAATAAAGGATTATGTTAGTGATCCAGGACATGAGGCTTTATCTGCTACATTTACTGACACTTACAAAAAAAAAAAGAAAGAAAGAGAAAGTGTAGGAGTCGAAGTGTAAAGCATTTAGCACTATCATACTGACAGCAGTCTGAAAGAAATAAAACCTTTGCTCACTGCATTTGTGGCATCTGCGTAAGCATCATCGTAGCATTAACAGCCAAGATTGCCAGCAGTGTTGAGTGATGTGAAACTTGGCATGGAGATTGCACGAGCATTGAAATGTGCAAACACCTCCCAAAGGCATCTATAGCATAGCCTGTAGGCTGCCAAAATGGTGAGTATAGGACAGTCCTTAGGATATGCAGGCTGGCCAACTGTACCGAACACCTCACTCTTGCCTATTCTGGGTAACAAATGGACAGGAGATGTTCTCACCCTGATGAAGGCACAAATGTGTCACAACTGGGTGTGGAGAAGGGAAGCCACTACACTGATCTTGTGAAACATAAAAAAACCCCAAAAAACAAATAAATAAATAAATACACATATAAATAAATAGTTTACACTTTTTTGCCTTCTCATTTCAGGAACTTGTTTAAATTTGCTTCAATTTCCACAAGTAGCTACGCAATGGTATCTAGAAAGAAAAGTTATTGACAATGAAAAGTCTTCAGGAATGCCCGCACAACTCAAGCTATGCTTCTTGAAGGTGTCTCAATAAAATTTGCTTGAGGTATAGAAAAGGAGGGAAATCTGAAAAGTTGTATATAACCTGTAATTTTTTATTAAAAGTACAAATAACTTGTAAAATATGAAAACTGAATAAAACTTGCACATTTTTTCACTAAAGATGCAGGAAAGGTTTGAAATGTGACAAACTAAACAGACTAATTTTTTCAGTATTAAAAAGAGCAGAATGTTGAAACTGAAACTTGCACACACGCAAACTTACAAGTGGAGCATAGACACGCATGTGCGTGCACACACACACACACACACACACACACACACACACACACACACACACACACACACACACACACACACACACACACACACACACTAGCAGACCTTTGTGTTCCTCAGATAACTAGTTCCTACAACAGCAATATTAACTTCTAATAGATTTAGAACTTTTTGTTAATCTATACAACTCTGTTTTAGAAATGCTTTTAAAATTTTTATCCAGCTGGAAGTAGAGTGATGAGACTTATTTACTTAATGTTTAAAGGGGATCCCTGGTGGTCTAATGGCTAGGATTTGGCACTCTCACTGTCACAGCCAGGGAGTGGTTTGACTGTGCTAAATGTATTTTTCCAACTTCTAACTCATTCTGGAATACATAACTGAAGTTTCTTTAAGTAAAGTGACTTTGCAAAAACCTGTTCAGCAGTAATTCTAGTCTCTGTTTTCCTCTTGTATTGATCAATGGACTTTTAACTATCTTGCATTATATGTGTTCTTATCTGTAACTGTCGTCTATCTTTTGTAACTGTTAAAACTGTTATAATGATCAGAGATTGATAAATTGCAATTATGTTCAGCTAGAATTAGAGGTATAAATAGTAACATTTTAGATAGTGTTTTTATTATACCAGCTGCCTGTTCACACTTTTATTCTATATTTCTCTGTGCAACAGTATATTCTGGTGTATTTTTCATTTTTAAACCATATTCTTAATTTCTTTATGTGATGAATTTCATTATTCAATGTTGCAAGCTTACAAATGGCTATGTATTCATGTATATTAAACACTCCATTATAATCCCCTTCCTAAAATAACATCTGTCAAGGATTATAAAGCCTACTGGCCCATGTCTAACCCATCTCCCATATTTCTAAAACTCCTGTAGAACCAAATATTTAAACATAAACATTTACTTGAAGAAACTCCAGAGGGGTATTCTACAATGAAATGATACTTGGAAACTACTTTCTGACTGGCAGGATGTCTTTTGCAATGTCTTCTGTACCATAGCAGCACTCTTTCCAGCCAAAAACAATATCTACTGTAGTTTGAATGAGGGATGCCTAAATGAGGGAGTGTTCGTTGATATGACATCTGACTTCAAATCTGTAGACCATAAAATATTTTTTTCTCCAAACTCAAAAGCCACAATGTTGGAGATAACTCCATTTTTTTTAAACAACTACCTGTCAAACAGATTTTTTTAAGTCTGCTACAAAAAACGGTACTTTTCCATTATTGGGGCAAAAGTTCTAAGGTGCTAGCAAGCGCAAGCACTGAGTATTCTGGCCAAATGACTGCAGATTTCATTTGTCGACATCTGCTTGTTTCCTAACAAACTGACAGTCATGTATGCTTGCAGGTATCAAAGCTCTCTAGCCAAGGATGTCAGAAATTTCTGTTTTGCACTTTGGCCTCATTGTATAGTGTTGCCCCTCACTTTCCTAATATTTGAAATATACTTATTGTCTCCAGATGTTGCCTCAGTAAGGAATGTGCACTTTGTGTTAATTTGTTGCCTCCAACAAACATAAACACTGTTTTCGTTTTATTTTTAATTTAGTCCTCTTTAATATGAGCAGTTTTTCATCAGGCATGCTCCACTCCACAATTGCCGTTGCTGTAATCTGCAGAAAAAAATTCTTTAGGCAGTTGTACATGTTCTGGGCCCTGTGTGTTAACAATGCTACTGAACCAGGCTCACAAAAAGATATATGTTTAGATGAAGTACACAGGGTCTGCTTTGCTTGATTACACCTTCCTGACATAACATCACACTGCAAGATGTGGGGACAAAGCCAAAATAAGCAAGGGAAAGGTTTAAAAATCAATGATACAATTTATATATTTGCACTATTTTGTCAAGAAGTTAATAGAATAAATACAGAATTGCTATTAACATGCCATTTGGAACATATGAAGTATTAGTTGTAATGTGTGCCATTTTGAAAGACAATTCCCATTTTGTCTCATACGTGGCACATTTTGGTAGATAACAATAACAGTAAGGAAAACGGGCTGTTTGGGAAGCAGGACAAGTGCATCCCTTCTCTGGATTTTGTCATGACCAATGACTATTGGAGGCCAATTGTTTGTTTTGTGATCAGACCGCTAACTGTGTGTATTTCTTGTGTGACAGCATTTCACTGTACCTTCCCTCTAGGTTATACATCCCCATGTTCTTTTTCTTTTCTTTCTTCTTTCTTTAACAACCGCTTCATGGCTAACAGCTGTGCGATCAGTGCGTGCACGTACTAGTGCCTTAGAACTGTTGCCCCGATAATGGAAAAGTACCCAATAACTATTTCTCATGCCTTGATACAGTAGATACAACCAAATGTCATAGCATGGCAGCTCAACACCAAAACAGACTACTTGGTGACTATCTTCACCTCCCAAAACCCTACCCAATATTATTATTTTCTAAATGTTGGCAAAAGCTCAGGGTAATAAACAGATTCCTTTGCAAAAACGTATATCTCTGAGCAAAATTTCTCCAAAAATTACACCTTGTTATGAGTCATTAATAACTTTAAAGAGAAAATTCTAAGTTTAATCTGCTTTATTTTCCAGCATTTTGTATGTAACTTGTGAAGGTGAGTATAGTAATTAGCAATTTTTAAAACGGAATTATGTAATACGTGTCCTTTTTCAGCAAGAGTAAACAATTAAAAATAGTCGTGGATATAGAGCAGTAAAGATTTTCTTAGCAATTATTAATACAGTCTTTAAAACTGTGCACAGCTAAATAAAATATAACTAGTTTCACATAAACAATTTTAACATCAATCAAAATGAGATGAATTTATATGGTGATTGTTTAATTCAGTCTCTGAGTGGGTCATATCTTCTATCCTTTGTATTCTTTTAACATCTAAAAAAACTATCTGAATCAAAGATGATCAGAAGTCATTGAAATTATATTGCTTCACTAAGAAAAAAGTATTAGATGTAATCCAACCACTTTGTTTACTGGAAACAGCAAACAGATAGTGCAAGAAAGAGCTAGAGCACAGAAGTATTTGCATAAAGTCAAAACTGAAACCTTTTACTAGACATATGGTCATCTGAGAAATATCTCCAAGAAACTCATCCAAATTGACAAAAAATCTTTCTTTGAACAACTCAAAAATAATAACCTTCAAAATTCAAATGGTTATTGGGCAGCCATAAACAAAATGTTGCAACCTGGTAAAACTACACAGCGAAATCCCCAAAGAAACAAACCAAAGCATTGCTCAACAATTCAACTCCCACTTCATTCAGGTGACATCTGCATCACTAAAGAATCCTTGTTTCATTCAGAATAGTACCTCAGAATTACACACTACACTACACCTACAAAATACTATCAAAAAGCCCATACAAAAATAGATCTCCAACATAAGGCATCTCCCTACCTGACCTTTCAACCTAGAAAGACCACTGCCCTCTCATATCTATTGCCAACTCTCTCCTTTGCCTCTCTTCCTTGCTCTACCCTATTAACAAAACTAAAACAATGTTATAATAAAATAATAAAATTTGCAACCCACCTTCCAAGTACAATCCATCATGGCCTAGCAATCAGTCAACTAAACTGATTGGAATGCCCCAACATACATTCCAAAATACAATCAACTTAGCCTGACCCAAAATAGGCTTAATCACCAAATAAATGTCTAGCACTGAAGACTATAATGCTCTGGTATTCACCACCCAGATATCTCAGGTCTAAGGACACATATCCTGTCCAAGTTCTTAGACCAAACAATAACACAATGAAGCAATGTATTCCTCATATGTATCCAAAAGTTTGAATGCTCTCTCTCAAGATTTAAGGCAAATCATAAATCCAAAATATTTCAAAGCAAACCTTAAGACCCATCACGTGGATTCTAAACTATACTCCTGACACTCTTCTCCTAGCTAAACATTGCTACACCTCTGTCCATCTGTCATCTATCTGGAGTGCCATTTTGTCATCTTGCATAATCGAAGCTTCTGGACTTTCATCTGAAGATCCACTAGCTTATCATTACCAAAGTAACATTTCAGATGTGATATACAAGGATATTCAGGATCTATCTGTTCTGACTTTTTTTCCTTTTCTTATTTTATAAACATTTTTTTTTTGGTATCTTTTATGTGATAGTTAACATTTGTATGACATCTTGTAAGATTTACTAACTGTGGAGCTTTTCTCCCCAGTCATCTGCTGAAAAGCAGCCTGTCATGGCTTAGTCAGGCTTTCCTGGTAAGCAAATACTAATAAACAAATAAATAAATATGTACATTTATTTATTTATTTTATTTATTTATTTATTTACATTTGTTGACCGGGCTAGTCTAGCTGGATACATATCCCTTTTCAGTAGAGGCCCGAGGAGAAAAGCTCCAACATGAGTAAATTAATACATTCAAAATATTCTAAAAAAAAGGCTAGTTTCACATTACAAAATAAGACATGAAAAAAAAAATAATAAATTGTGAATAATGTAATGTTTCATTAGAGTAGAAGTAAAAAATAAACAAGTCTTAATGCTTTAGTAGGGTTCATGTGAAGTCAATCAAAACTAAAACATTAGAGCATTAGGAAACTTGTTATAGTGCTGTTCATAAGATATGGGAGGGTAATTGTTAAGGAAGCAAGAGAGAAGGAACCAGGGAGGGGAGAGATGAAAAGTAGATTCAATCAGGCTTTGAGCAGGGGCAAAGCCAATGTATTTTAAGGTGGTCTCTAAGGTGGTTTTTAAAGATTAGGTAGGACGAGAGTGAGGTGAGTGTATTAGGAAGTTTGTTCCAGATTCTACCCACAACATTGGAGAAGAGGGAATCGCCTGCTTTGTTATTAGAAGGGTTGCTGGCAATAAGAAGTTTATTAGCTGAGCGTAGTGTTGAAAGATTTTTATAAGGGGAGATCCGATTAGTATGGATGGGAGTATTAGTAGGATGGTGCAGGATTTTTTGTGCAATCACAAGTTGATTGTATTGTAGTTGATTTTGTAGTTCTAACCATCTGAGTTGTTTAAGGTTGAGGCAGTGATGAGTTCTGTATGGAGAGCCAGTGGCAAATCTGGTTATGTTATTGTAGCTAGTTTCAAGTTTGGTGAGATTATGCTTTGATAGATTGGTGTAAATGGCAGAAGCATAGAATAGGGTGGAAGTAAGGTGAGTCTGGGCTATGGATTTCTTAGCTAGAGGTGTAAGGAAGGGTTTTATTCTATACAGGGAGCCTAATTTTTTATTAACAGTTTTTATAATATTATTAACATGGGCATCGAAGCTAAGGTTATGGTCAATAGTTATGCCAAGTAGTTGAGAGTAGAATCAAGGGAAATGCAGGTTCCATTGTCAGAGGTAATAGTGAAGTGGAACTGAGGAGATTTTATAGTGGGAGTAAAGAGTAGTAGCTTAGTTTTCTTAGGGTTAAGAAGAAGGCAGCATTGTGTGAACCAGTTTTCAGCTGTGTTAACTACATTTTGTGTAAGGGTGTGGAGAGAGGAAGAAGACTTGGCAGTACAGATAAGAGTAGAGTCATCAGCGTATTGTATACAGGTGGATTGTGGAAAAACAGTATGGAGATCATTAATAAAGATGGAGAAAAGAAGAGGGCCTAGGATAGAACCTTGAGGAACTCCAGTGCTTACTGGGAGGTATGTGGATAGATTATTGTCCCAGAGTACTGCTTGTTGTCTGTTTTCCAGATAAGATTTGAACCAAAGGATTGCTTGTGGGTCAAGAGATTGGGCTTTTAGCACATTGATAAGAAGGTTATGATTGACCATATCAAAGGCTTTGGAAAGGTCAATAAATAGAGCAGCTGAGAGACAGTTATTGTTACGATTCCTATTTATGCAATCAGTAAAAGTTAAAAGGGCAGAAGTAGTGCTATGAAAGGGCCTAAATCCATGTTGGCAGTTAGCAAGCAAGTTGTTATGGAGAAGGTGCTGGAGTAGCTGATGGTGAATACATTTTTCCATAATTTTGGCTAGTGGGGAGAGTAGAGCAATAGGACGGTAGTTGGAGATTTCAGTAGATTTACCTCCTTTGTGCAAAGGGATTATATGTGAGAATTTCCAAACAGAGGGGATGTAGGCTTCAGAGATGGATCTGTTTATCAGGATAGAAACAGGGTATGCTATGGCTTTGGCTGCAATTTGAAGGTATTCTGCTGGGAGGCAATCAGCAGAGGGAGTGCAGGGTTTGAGTTTTTGAAGAAGTTTGCAGATAAAGGAGATGGGAACAGGTTGCAAATGAAGGGAGGAAAGGGACTGTTAGTGTGTTGTGTAGGAGTGGGGGACATGGGAACTAGAGTTTGAGTTAAAGTTTGAATAGTTTCAATGAAGTAATTGTTAAAGGCATTAGCTATTTGCAGAGGATTACTACTAGGAATAGAGCAGGGGGAAGGAGTTGTGGCATGTCCTGGTTTGAGAAGTTTATTAATGCCAGACCAGAATTTTTTAGGATTATAGAGTGTGAATGTTGCAGGTGGGAGTAGTAGTTTTTTTTGTCTGAGATTATATCATTTTTGACAGCATTTCTTAGTTGCTTAAAGTATAGATGATATACAGAGCTTTTAGAGGTTTTCCATCTTGCCCATATTTTATTTTGTAGAAACATTTTTTCTTTGGTTTGTTTAGTGAGCCAGGGGGCTATTTTTGTCCTGATTCTGGAGGAGTGGAAAGGAGCATGGTTATTTAGAATATGAAGGAAAGTAGAATTAAAGTAAGAGATTGCTTCATCTAGATTAAGTAGTTTTAGAGATGACCAGTTACATGCATTTAGTTCATTAATAAAGTTCTCAGCATGGAAATGTTTTTTAGAACGATAGGTGACAAAATTGTTCTTTTTTTGGCTATATTTCTTCTGTTTAGTGATAAAGGTTAGAATGTGATCACTAATGTCGTCAGGGAGAAATCCTACCTTATAGGTATCTGGGTGACTATTTATAAGGATCCAGTCAAGAGTAGTTTCTTTGCTACTTGGTTTGTGGATTCTAGTGGGGAAGTTTATTATTTGATTAAAACCAAATAGATTAATATGGGTGTTAGGGGTGGGGGAATTACATAAGGTCCGGTCTATATTAAAATCACCTAGGACAATTGTTTCTTGTGGTAAATGGGTAAAAAGGCTATTGAGAATGTTTTCTAGGGTGCTAATATTATTTCCTGGAGGGATGTAAGAGCAGATAATATAGATTGCTTTAGAGCTATTCAATTGGAGTTTGATAGTAAGGGTCTCAGCATTGGTATTTGAGGGGAGTGATATATCATAGAGTGAAACCAGAAGATCAGATTTGAACAAGATAGCTACACCGCCACCTTTTTTTGATGTACGGTCATATCTTAGTATATTATATCCAGGAGGGGTTATTTCTAGGTCATGAGTGGAAGGTTTTAGCCAAGTTTCAGTAAGGCAAAGGATATCAAATGGATAAACCTGAAGGAAAGCATGCAGTTGATTAATTTTGTTGTTAATGCTACGAATGTTAAGATGTGCTATACTGAGAGAGTTCTGAATTATTAAAGAAGAGGTAGCATTATTAAATGATGGATTCTGTAGATTGGTATTTGGTGAGGGTGGACCAAGATTGGGATGAATATCTCCACCTGTTAAAATGTTTATGGTTTGAATGGATGAAATCTTTAAGTATTTATAGTACTTGGGTGGGGTTAGCTTATTGGGGAGGTAAGAAACATGGGTGTTCCTATGGAACTTGGGAAGCAAATAGGCTGAAGTAGAGGTAATGTTGCTATGAGAAAGGCTGAGGGGATGTGTGCTGGGGAGTGTTTGTAGATAGGTCACATTGTGCTTTAGAGTGCAGTGTTCATATGCAGTAAATGAGTGGGTTAAGGATAGAAGGAGAAATAAGGAAGAGGAGACAAGAAAGTTTTTCAGGAAAGGTTTGAGAGAATGGGCCATTAGGGGAGTGGAATAGAGAGGTTATATACAGGAGATAGGAAGACGAAAGTGTAGATCAAAGGTAGGGAAAGATAAATGTTAAGGTTTTAGAAAGATAGTCAGAAGAAGGGAGAGGGGAGTAGAAGATAAACTAAATAGGTGTAAAATAAGTGATTATAGTTGCTGATTATGTGTAGAGGTAGGTAAGGAGTAAGTTAAGGAGGGAAGTCAAGAGGCGTAGTTGTAGTTAAAGAGGTGGAGTAGAGAAGAGGAGGTAGGGGAGGAGTTGAGAATTATATGTTGAGGCTGATTGGATAGGTAGGAAAGTGGGTGTAACTTGTTAGGTATAAGTGTAACAGCACTGGGGTGGGTGGGAATTGGGGGTAGGGTAGGGGAGCGGAGTGAGCCCTTAGGGCGAACGGAGCGGGAAACAGCAAGTAGTGAGGGAGACAATCAGTGAGCAGAGCAGCCCAGTTAGAGAAGGTAAGCAGGTGAGTAGCGTCAAGTTGAGCAGGTAAAGGTCAAGACAAAGGCAAAGAAGAGGAAAATATATTGCTTACTAGTCTGCTAAGGGTAGAAGGTGATAGGAGTGCTGGTTAGGGACAGAGAGTGAGAGTTTAGGGAATAGCTAGGGAACAAGGCAAGGGAGGATAAAAATAGGAAAGAGTAGTGTAAAGAGCTAAGCTAGTACGAATGGAAAGAGGGTAAGGATTAGGCCTGGGTAGACTGACACCTAGAGTTCAGAGGTGGTATTACAACAGGTGACTAAGGGCAGAATAAAATAACTCTAGTTGGGAAGGGTAAGGTAGGCAGTATGGGAAGGAAGATCTTAGAAAATACTGGTCTTAGAGAGGAGTCTGGCTGCTAGTATTCCTAACACAGAGGCCAAAAAAATTTAGTACACTTATAAAAACAGAGCTGAGAATAGCTATCAGCAAGGTCAAGTGGTAAGACGTACTTTGTAAAATGCTGCTAAAGCAGTAGTAAAGTATTGGGACAGCACAAAAAGTAGATCCAAATTGGCAAAGCTTGAAGTAGATGAGGGTATCCTTAATAGCCAGGGTGTTCCTCAGTTCAGAGTAGTGGATAGAGAGCTAGGAGGGTAGGAAAGTAAGGAGAGAGGGTGTTAATATAATGAGGCAAATAACAAGTAGCTCTAGTATGCAATAAAAATAGATATTTCAACTGTTTAGGATAAGGAAAAGTACTACAAAACAACTAATATAATTATTAGAATAATAGTAATAATCAACTGTGAACATAAAACACCTGTACTACTAAGGCTAAGTTAAAAACATTTAGACTGTCAGTAAAACAATCTCTAACATTGAAATATCACACAGGTACAGACCTAGAATATAATAAAATAAGAAGCTTAACAGTGGATATTAATATAAAGCAGTTTGCAATGGGTACTATGTTCCAAAAGTTATAACAACAAACTTTAGCAATGGAGCCATTAACAGGTTACGAATGTCAAGAAAAAGAACAATCTCAAACAGCAGGTTATATAAGGTGAATGCTAGGGCTAGGCAGGTTCCCAAAAGCTCATAGAAGCCACTTGGTATATTAATAGTAAGTACCACAGAGGGTAGGCAAGATACCGCTTAACAGTAACTCTTTGTGCTATCAAGTATCTCCCATGCAGTATAAATAAACAGACTGCTTACATTCCACTGATAGGAGTAAAAGTAATGGTTTCGGCTACGAATGTTGCAAAGGACGCCTTTCAATTAATCACCAGGATCAACAAATAAGCTAAACAGTTGTCAAGCAATGCTAGCTAATTTAGAGTTAGGGGTAGGCACCATAGAGAATCATAAGAAGGTAACTCGTAGCGTATAGGAAGATAAGCTAAAGGGCAGGATATTATGAAAAATAAATCACAAAACGGGGCTGTATATTCACTTGTTCAATATGCGTCTAAGATATTCTTAACATTTGTAGTGAATATCATGAGAAAAAGGAAGAGATTTTGAGGGGCTTAGCAATGTAGACCATTAAATTATAGATAAGTGGACTAGTATATACCCAATGATGGAGCAAAGATTCACACTCCAAAAAACTGCGCAACCACAGTCCACGTGGGAGATGCTATGAACCAAGTAGACGCTAACGCTTTCCAAAACCTCACAGTCCAGGACCTAAACTAGATTCAATTGTTTCCTACACAGGTTGTACTAAAAACACATAGCCTTATAGGACAACGAACAAAACATGTGGTCGCCAGAGTTTTTAAAGTCTCAGAGTCATTAAAGTGATTGAATTGAATTGTTTCCTACACAGGTTGTACTAAAAACACATTCCTTATAGGACCATGAACAAAACATGTGGTCGCTAGCGTTTCTAAAGTCTTGGCGTCGCTAGTGTTTATAAAAACCTCATATTCCAGGACATTACATTAAACTTGATTGTATTCAACACAGGTTGTACTAAAATACACGTTCCTTGGGAGGGAACGAATAAAACAAGTAGTCGCTAGCGTTTCTAAAATCCTTAAGCTAGGACAACAAAATCACCTTAAAGTGTATTCCAGACAAGGCGTACAGAAAACATAAAGTGAGTCATTGCTAGCGTATATACAGTCTAATTCAGCAACGAGACAGAATAAACACAATTCACTACTATACAACTTTAGAAAGAGCAGTCCTTTAAAAATGCAAAACACAATTAGCGGATTCCGCCGTTACAAAGTCCTTATCCTAGCTATGCAAGGAGGAATTAGCAAAAGTAATAAAATCCAGTAGTGATAACATCGAACAACAGAACATGCAGTAAGCAAGACAACGCTGACAATAAATGGTACTTACAGTTCAGATGGTGGGTCTGGATCAGGAGCACGCAGCAGCCAAGAAGAAAAGCAAGTAGTAAAGGAAGGCACCACAAAGGTCTACCCCTTATATGCCCTAGGGCAGGATATGAGGTAGGGGGGGTGGAGACAGGGGACAGAGGGGGAAATAGGTAAGGGAGGGACAAGGACACCTAAGGAGAGTAAACAAGGAATGGGAGGAAGTAGTCGGGTAGCTTGGGAAACCAGTGATGCCAGAGAGACACAAGCATAAAGTACTAGCAGTGTCACTAAAAGGTAACAGAGAACACAGATCGATAGGCAAGAGTACAGTGGTAAGGGGTAGGTGAGGAAAGGCAGACAAAAGTACAGTAGAGTAGATTAGGAGAACAGGGGAGTAGTAGGTGTATTAAGGTCAAGGTCTGAAGGTGATTAACAGTGGAATTAGAGGTAGAGGAACAAGTAGTGAGGGAGACAATCAGTGAGCAGAGCAGCCCAGTTAGAGAAGGTAAGCAGGTGAGTAGTAGTACATTTTCCAAAAGTATAACTAACTTATGTTTTTGTGCTCAAATCTGCAAATGGTCAGTTTTTCTGGAAACTCTGGCAGTGCAGTCAATTTATTTTTGTGTATAGTCAAATGACAGTCATAATCATACATTATTACCACTGAAGCATTTTTTTCCAATTTCAATGTTTTCGTAATCAATATAAAAATAAATGCTCTATTATGCAGTGCATCTGTTTGGTTCTGTAGGCAACTGTACCACAGCAGAGAACATTCTATATACCATAGTAATACGATCTCTACCTAGAAGGTGAGATGTGACCCATTTCATAACTTCATAACATCAACATTTATAACTAGTTTGCATAATGTGCTTTACAATAATTAAGTGATTTACTGTGTAAGCGAGATAGGATTACAAAATGGACCATAGTATAATTTGATTAATGATCACTATAAAATCATTGACTCAGAAGTAGTTTTTTTTCATCATTCCATGATAGCAAACTAAAAATAAGAAAAAAAAAGAAGAAAAATAAGAGAAAACCTCAGAATAGTATGAGCAAAACATGCAGGATGGGCTTTGAGGGTAATGAAACCCAATACCAGAAGTTATAGTAGGGAAAGAGAAGGCCTGACAATGGTAACGGTGAATAGACAATTTAGAAATAGTGGGAAAAATAAGTCAAACTTGAATAAATGAGAAAACATATTTGGACACTGAAAATGCACATCATTAATTAAGTAACTGATAATAACAAAGAAGAACAAGCAGGAAATTAATCTGAATAGGAAACAAATGCTAGTTCTATAACAGTCAGAACAGAAGAAAGAATGTGGAAAAGGATGGTTGCATACAGTACAATGACCACCACACACGGAAAGCAGAGATAGCAAAATGATAAAACAAAAAAAGAAGACAACTGGGCTCATGTGGAACCCCGGTCTTCAATAAACAGAATCAATTATTTGGCATTAGAGTCTGGAAAGGAAAAGTGAGTATTACAGAGGTACTAGAACATATGGAATTCACTCAGCCAGTACGAGAAGACATATGGAAAGAAAAAAAAAGAAAGAAAAAAATTCTATACATTGTACTGAACAAAGATGAGGTACGGGAGCCTCTAACCAACAGTAAGTGTGTTGCTGTAAAACAAGGAAATATTAAGACATATACATGAAAAGGATCATGGCATGGGACTATGAGAAGAGAAACTGCAACATTCTGAACTGTATGAGGTAGAAATAGTAGTGGTGGCTGTGGTGGATGTGTGGAGTGAGACAGAGAACAAAGATATCAGTTCTGATTCACAGATGGTTAGCACACTGCATTGCACGAACTAGCATGAGTGGTGAGTTCTCTCAGGGTGTTGGTAATTCTAAGACACAGAGCAGATGCATTATATTCAAAAGAGTGCAGTATACAGTGCATGTTAATGAGTGCATAATGAAATGGAAATGAGGAACCCCTTGCAAATGAGCCATAGGGCTTATGCAAAGGAATGAACCAAAAACTGGTAGATTGATTTAAAAGTATAAAATGGCTGCATTGCATGGTGGCATACATCCATTTTACATATCAGCTTTATGATTTATAATAGAAAGCCATGCTCTGAATAGCAGTAACAGAGCAGTATGTGCTGGGAGGCACCATTGTAGCTGGTGCCTGTGGAAGAGGTATAGGCAACACTTCACATACCAGCAGTTCACAGACCAACAGACTGAAGACCATATCCAGTTGAATAGGGATAACTCAGGTGACATAGTTGAATCCCATCATCCGCAAGTATAATTGAGGGAGATTTATGTTGCACCTTGTTCTGTGGATGCAAACATTTGTGTAGCTTTAACAATTTTAGCTACAGTGACCTGCGTGGGACACATTAGGGATGTTACAGGTATCAGCCCTGCAAATCCTAAACCAGTTCTTCAGTATAATTCTGTAGCAGTGGAGAGTGTATCTGGATCTCCAGGAAAGTGGAGGAAAGAGATAATTCTATGCAGGTCTTTAATAACATAGCCCATTTTCCTGACATCAATGGAGTCAAACAGTGGTCAGATGTTTATATCAAGACCCTACCTGGTCTAGAGGGCCTGTAGTGCATGAAAAGAAAGGACTTCCACTCCCTGAAATGCCAGATGGTCTACAATGTTCAGGGAATTATTTATAGTGTATCCCTGTGCCACCCAAACAGTTCATATGCTTCACATATTTATCACATATTTGAACTATATCAGTAGCTCCTGCAAAGCAACTTCCCACAGGGTAACATACCCATCAGCTAAATATATTGATTTTCTATTGTCTAAGTACTTGAAATTGGTCCCAAGCATCTGTAAAGACTCCTGGAGCTTCCATACTAGCATCAATGATATTGGGTTTGACAGTTCCTATAATTTTCTAACAGTCGACGTTGTAGACTTATATACCTCAATACCACATCAAGAGGCTATTGAATGGTTGGAACTTCTTTTGATGGAATTTAAAGCTCCTAGAGACGAAATTAACAATATTACAGAGTTGCTTGATATAGTACTGTCTTCCAATTTTTTCATTTTTGGGAAGGAGTATTATATCCAAAAGCGTGGTGTAGCAATGGGCTCCCCCTGTGGTGCCATTGTGGCCAACATGTTCATGGCATATTGGGAGAAAGAGTTTGTTCTCAAGCACCCAATTTGGAAGGAGAGGATTGGATACTACACCAGGCTTTTGGATGATATTTTTATTCTCTTCAAGGGTGATGAAATTGAGGCACAACTGCTTGTGGACTACTTCAATCAAACAACCGCATTTCTTAAATTCACTTTCAAATTTGCGGTCAATGAGATAGATTATTTGGATGTCAAACTTAAAAAAGACCGAAACAAATCTAGATTTGTATCATCCATTTTCCGTAAAGAGACGTATGTCAATTCCTTCTTACACTGCACAAGTGCCCACCCTTTCAAGCTGAAAAGAGCTATTATTAAGGGACAACTGGTTAGGGCGGTTAGAATGTGTAGTGATGTGAAGGATTTTGAATGTGAATGTGCCTTACTAACTGAGTTCTTCACTAATAGGGGTTACCCACCACTTATCATTGAAGAGTTAGTTGTAGAGGTTACAAACAAAAGGCTAAGAGGTTTTTTTAGACCATTAATGGATGATAAGACAATCAACCCACTAGAGCAATTCGATAGTATTATTGAGTCTATGCCCATAGAGCCTTGTACGGTTGCCCGTTCTGAGAAAGCTAATGGCGAGTATTGTTTGTCTTTCTCAACGACTTTCAATTTGAACTCAAGACAGATCTCGGAAATTATTGACAAGAATTGGTATTTCATCACCAATAATTCTTTTTTGGTGGAGAAGTTAGGGGTCAAACCGAGGTTTATATACAAAAGAGGCAATAATATTAAAGAATTATTGCAGAGAAATCAATCCAGTCAAAGGTTCCAGAGAACTAAAGGCTGTTTTAGTTGTGGAACATGTAATTGGTGTCATGTAGTACGCTCAGGGAATTCTTTTACTGTAGGGCATAAAAAATATGAGATCAACAGTAAAATTATTTGTGAAACTAAATCTATTATATATGTGGCTTTCTGTGTTTGCTGTCCGGCATTTTATGTCGGAAAAACTGACAGAAAATTCAGGGAGCGCATATATCAACACAGTTATGCTATTAGGAATAACAAAAGTGAAAATGCCCTTGCCAAACATGTAGAATCCAATTCAGGCCACAATTTTGTTTTTATGGGTATTGATTGTATGCATAGATCTATCAGGGGCGGACCAACTTCTCTTTTATTAGAGATTATAGAATTAGAATGGCAACTTAAGCTCGATGCCTTTAATATTCCAGGATTAAACGAGAGCTGTAATATTGCCCCTGTCTTGAAATATAGATCTTTTTTACGTTAAATGAGTTTGCAGTATATAGGAGTGGGTAGACTATGCCAACTCATTTATTCATATCCATATATATTTTTAATATTTTTAATATATTTATTCTAGTATAGAATTGTTTTTAACTTATTTGAAACACAGGTTATTATACATTACTATCCACATTACCTGTTTTGCTTAAAAGGTTTTTATTGTTATTATTTAGAAAAAGTGAGTGTTACTTTAAATATATAGGAAGTGATGTTTTTTCCTTGTTACAGCTGAGCTGATTGAAGGTACCTACATTATATAAACTGTTTGGCGCCTTTTTTACTGTGTTTTTTGCCTCTGAGGAAGCTACTCTACTGTGGTAGCGAAAACGCTGTTTGTTTTATTATTGTAATAAAAGTGCGTTAAGGCTCCGGTACTTGTTTGACTGCTTGGCACTCTTTTCACCAGTTTTCCGATGTTTATACAAACATATTACCATAAAAGCAAGGATCAGACCACATATAATATGTTGTGTTGTATGTTGCCAGTGATGCCAGATGTACCCAATAGTCCTGGTTGATGACCCTAATAAGCAACACCTACATCATTCAGGAAATTATCTATTACACAGGTGTGAAAACATGAAACATACTGGAGTATATATTTGGACTACTGAAGGGACACTTCTGATGCCTAGACACATCAGGAGCCACACTGTGACATAGTCCAGGCATATGAAGCTTGATATTGGTTGTGTGTGCCAAACTGCAATGGAATATAGTATTGTGCAAATAAAAGAACACAGGTGAATATCATAACAGGGTTTCCATAACAGTTGTGACAATAGCAGAAGGGCATGGCAGGCAGTCAGGGAAGGAAAATTTAACAGCAGTGCCATAGCCAAGGCAGAGCAAGCACAATATATTGGGGAAAATAGAAAAAGGCAGCATCTGTTCCACAATTATGGTCATTACATAGAAAAAAACAGTATAAAATCATGACTGTTGTATTACACCCAGGGCAAGCAAGACAGTGCATGGGATGGCCATGTTGTGCACCAGGCATCACTACACCAAGGCAACTTGGACAGTGTTTAGGGCACAGTCATCATCACTTGTGTAGATGAAGGAACACAGTAACAGTTGATTGCAACACTATAATATTGGGTAGAGTTTTGGGAGGTGAAGGTAGTCAGCAAGTCGTCTGTTTTGGTGTTGAGCTGCCATGTTATGACATTTGGTTGTACCTACTGTCATATCCTGGAGTGCTGAAGCTCAATGTGTGCATTACACAGGAGATGTAGAACCCAGGCACTGTATAAATGCACCCTGATGTCTCAACCCATGTGCTGAATCTAATAAACACCACTGACCATGACATAGACAAGAGCTATGACTGGGTTGGCAGGTTGTGTTTCTCCAGTCAACATAGAAGGGGCAGAACTACAAGATCATGTGTTTGCATCCTGATGAAGCATCCTAGGCATTGACAGAGAGCAGCATGATGTCCATGATTAAAGGTGACAGGCTGTTTGCCAGAGGACACAGAGAATGTTAAACTATGCTACTGTGCATATGTAATCATGTGATGTATCCCAGTTTTTGATCTGGAGGACCATTGTCACTCACAACCTGGACAACATTCATGACAGGAGAGGCAGGATGCCTGCTCACAGGTAACATTGAGGCTGGCTCACAGATGGTCTGTGTTTCTGACTTGGGAAGTTTTGTGCCCAATGACTTTGCATCTGGACCTTCCAAAAGCCATGCCCATGTAGGGGCATTGGGATGCTAGTTGCAATGTATCTCATGGAGTTACCTGTGGAGAAAACATTTGCCAGCAGTAACCTCAGCAGCATCATGTGGCCCCTGTTCCTCCTACTCCACATTGCTCTGCAGCTGGAGCACATCATCCCACAAGCAACGGGGCACAAGGCACACTCACCATCTCTACAGTGATGTTGATTACAGCTGTCTTTGCCTGGACCACTGACCTGCACATGTGTTAGTTAATTCTTAGTGTGGTAACCATATCAAGGAGAGTTCTGGAATCATGGCAGCACTGCACACCCTGCATCTGTCCCTATGATGGATATGCACACCTACTCTCTGCCAAATCTGATACTGAATATCCTTGTATTCAGCAGCTTTGCCCAAGAGGTGCATGCCACATATGCCACATATGTCGAGGACCTTCAGTGGCTTTTAATTCTTCTGGCTAGTGAATGTTTCAAGGCACTCCTCACTCTGGTCACAGTGCCATTACCAATACACCTGTAGGTAAAACATGCCATCCAGTGGATGTGTATGATGCACATAACTGTCACCATAGCCTGTCTGATTTATGCACATGGCTATCAGCTACAGTTCATATTATTCACAAAATCCTCCATCTACGTACTGTGGCCTTGCCTCAACATATGGCCTGGAAAGCCTATACAATTTATGGCACATTCTTCACATAGTTTCTTAAGCTCACAGTATGGACACCGCAGACATAAGCAGATTGTACACTTCCATGCCATTGCCATGACCTCCAGTTAAACATACACAACCATCTTCCTCACACAGCAATTAGTGCGTCTTGTTATTTTTATATTTGGATACCACATGTACACTAAGGAATGGAAGGAAGCCACAGTAGTACTAATTCCTAAAGGGGGCACAAGAACCAACCTAGGGAACTACAGACCCATAAGTTTCACCTTACTTACTGGGAATGCTATGGAGAAAATATTGAGAAAATTTGAAGACAAGCTTATTTAGTTTATACAAACCAGATAAAAACATACTAAAGTGTAAGAACCAGAACTGATTAGTAGTCAACAGGTCATGTCAGTGGAACCCAATACAATTATATGACCGAGTTATTCTGCAACTTGACAAAGTGTAACTGGTCAATATTGAGTATTTAGGTTGATATGGGTATACGTAAACATAAGTAAGCTTTGACTTACTCCTAGACAGGAGGCTGTAAAACAAATTGAAGTGGGTTTATACTAAGAAAAAAGGTAACAAAATGGGTGGATGAACACAGAGCCATAACTAAGTCATGACAAAAGGGGTGGCTGCTCTATTCATATGCTGTCAGAGGGCTCAGTTTGCAGGTTGATGGTGTAGGAGGCTAGTGGTGACATTGATTTAAGAAGTTGTGAGCGTATTGCAGTTTCATAAATGAATGTAGATACTGCATCTATGAGTTTGCTGAAGTAATGGAGTGCTTAGTGTATGACTTAGTAAGGGTCACAGTGCCAAAACACAGAAACATGTGTGGCAAGAAGAATCCTGGATGGGTTATTCCAGAGTTCAGTGGTGTTCATACCTCTCAACCTCTTAGAGCAAGAAATCTGGACAAAGCCAGAAATAATTTTTTTAAACATTGCTCTTACAAACTTAGAAAGTTGACAGAGTAACAGGTTTAGCATTAGCATGAATTTTCTGAAGGGAATGAAGTCTGAAACTCAAATGTCTGTCATTATTTTCTAACTTCAATCTTTAATTATTTACCACTAAATTGCCAGAAAACCAACATTTTATGAAAAAAGACCAAAAATGTGAGGTAAAAATCTGGACATTCTGTGATAATCTGTAGAGTTGTAGGTATGATGGTGTTTGTTAGCTTTGTGTTAATGGTCATGAAGTGTACTGAGTTAATCTTATTACCTTGTTTGTGGACAATACTAAGACAGGTGGGGCAGCAGAGGTTCTGCATAAGAGGTCTGAGGGATCCAAGCTGGCACAGACAATTAACAACTGAGGTTTAATGCACAAAACTGCATGACATGCAATATGCTGGAATAAATCTAATGAGGGAAAACAGAAGAGAAAGATGAAATAGGACTAAAGGTCTGGAAATATAAACTTCAATCTGGACATGAAAGTATCTTTTATCTCAAGATATGTAGGGGCTAATTGAAAAAGGTTACCAGAGGGAATCATGGTCTGTAAGACCACAGGACACTTCACTTCAAGGATATGTAGAATAGGTGCTGGGCTATGAGGAAAGGAAAGGGTGGTGCCACTGTATGGGTGCCAGAGGCACAAAATTAGGTTGCAGTGTAAACAACTGCATCTTTCTTTTGCCATTACCATGTGATGTAACTACAAAGCAGATCCTTAAACATATGTTCTGCTAATCTTAAGTTTCCCATTCTTATCCAGATAATTTATCCCATGGTGAATATTAATTGAACCTTGTCACAGGAAATAAATACACAGATTCTAAAATAGAGCTTATGCTCATTTGAGAACCATGTAACAATCAGCACATGGTTTTGATCTTCTGTAGATATTGCACTTTTGTGACTTGATTTGCCATATGTGCTCTAATATGAGCAGTGTGTGTTTAGAAAAAATGAAATCCTGTATTTGCTAAGGCATAATATTTATGGCACTTTGGACCATAGCCATGAGTGCTACCTACTTAGTAATTTCCCACACATTTTAAACATAGTCTTTCCTTAACCATATAAGCACATGGTTAGCAATGGCTCCTGAGGGAAGCACTTAAAAAAGCAAAAACAGAACCTTGAATGAATGGCAACAAATATTTTGTGGTGAGTTCTAATATGGCCTTTTTACATTAGCAGAAATGCAGTTGTACTGGGAAATATTAAGCAACACAGGGATTCTTATTGCATCAAAAGTGAGTTTAAAAATGAAAGTACATAAGTAAACAGAAAGAAGACAGCTATTCTAGCCCTGTTTACACATTTAGTGATTAAAATGTCCATGGTGGCTTGAAGAGCTTTGCAAATGCTTTGATTTGTTTTGTACATATTATTGTTATTAAATATTTGAAAACTGTGTTAAATGCCTTATGTGACTATGGACATCTTCTTGTTTTAAGTAGCTCAAAATTTATAAAAAATTACCAAAATCATGACTGTCAAATGCAAAACAGCTCTTTACAGTTCTCTCAAATCGATGAGGAAGTCAAATAAATTTTATAATTTTGATTCACCCTATGCACAAATCAATGGAATCATAAAGTTTTCATTTGTGACTATTAAACAGTATTTATTTACCTGTTCCTTTTATTTAGAAGGTACAGATAAAACATTTATTTTGTCCAGTCTGTTACTACAAATTATTCATATCCAGAGAGTGGTGAGAACAGCAAGCATTATATTTCTTTATCTTTGTATCATATCAGAGTGTGGTAGCCAACTCTAACCATGCACAATCATGCAGCAGCAAACTACTTATTTTATGTAAATAGAAAATTCATTTGCCCTCTGACCCACTCCATTCAGTTCTAGATATAAATACAATTGTAAATGACTGCTATGTACACTTATTTTGTCTTTTCCATACAGCATTTATACTTCCCATTGATCTATTTTGCTATTTCTAAATATGTCTGCCTACACAGTTTTGCTCATTTCCTGCTTGCCTTCACCATGCTTAAGGAAACAAGAAACTGGACAAATATGACTTGCTTTTCTGTATTGTGAGTCCACTAAAGTTATATGCTGTCTTCTGTGTTCACTTCCATTAATCAATGTCTACTCATAGGGCTATTTTGCAGATCTCTATATTCACAGCAGACATTATGACCATATAGTGTAGCAGTTCCATTTCTACCTGGCTGTGTATGTTTAACCTTCAGAACTGCTGTTTTACTTTTTATTTCCTTTTGCCCTTTCACTTGGCATCATAATCATAGCTCAGTTTTGGCCATAGTAGTCTAATGCCAACTTCTGGATTTTCAATGTACAGCAGGAGCTACTTGGGACCATGGCTTGCCATGTTATCCTGTATCCTCCACCATCATTGTATCACTTGTGTGCTGTGCTGAGTGGACAGTTTGTGCATTGATATACTGCCAGTTACCATTTATGCATGATAGATACCTGTTGATATTATTTTAGCCTGGACAAATTGGAGAACTATAATACTTTTTAATTTTACTCATTTAGAGTATCTAACCAGGTTCTGAGCAGTTTCTAAACTATCAAGAAGTTACTGACTATGTAATCTTCATTGTGGAGTTTTGTTTCTGCTCTGTTTATTGCAGCGTTGAGATATTTATTATGTCCTTCACAGCACTTGCACATGTAAAATTTCAGCTCCTGTGCTGTGGAATGTTCTTTCAACTGTGAAAGATGGGTAAATTGCACAAAATGTCATTTTACTTACCATAAAGTTAAATGTAATATTCATTGCTTTTATCTGCATTGCTTTTACGCCCATGGAGAAAGGATACTAGCGTTAATAAGATACCCAACACTTTGAGGTATTATCAGGTGACAAACATGATTTCTAGATCAAAACTGAACTCACCAAGGTTACCTGCAACCATTGTGAAGTGTTATCGTGCATAACATGATAGACAAAGGAATCCACAAAAGCAACTGAGCCTTTCCATTGTTGTAAGTGTTCTTCTTGTCAAGTTCAAAGGATCAAGGTGCAGCTCTTGTGAAAGGCTGAAGAGTCTGCTGTTGGCTGCATCCCATTGTATACTGTGGAAAGGTGAATAAATAAGTATATCAGAGCTGAAGCCAAAGTAGCCCCAGATGCAGACAAGGCCAAGGGGAACATATTGCAAGGGTTTGGTCATATGTGAAGGAAAGCAGATGATTAGGTAAAGCAGAGTTTGGGAGAACAGGTAGAAGGCATAAGGAGACAAGGACATCTAGCAGAGAGAGAGAGAGAGAGAGAGAGAGAGAGACTGCGTGAAAGGAGAACAGTAATTGTCAAAGAAGGTAGGAGAGTGGTGGTGCATCATGGAAGGTGGTGATAAGTTGATGCAATAGCCCAGCCCCATGGAAAAATGAAAAAGAGGTTGTTGTTATTTTATATTATATTATATTATATTATATTATATTATATTATATTATATTATATTATATTATTCTGCTTTTCTTAACACAGCATTCCATTAATGATATGTGGTTGCACTGCAATTTTTCTTTTGTTTCTCTTATTGTCTCATCCTTTGTATTTGTCATTTATTAGAATTTGTTTGTAGACTCCATATCCTAAAAAAGGCATAATTATGGTTTTAATTAAAAAAATGCTTCTGATATTTCAAGTTTTAATTGGCCCTCTGTAGTCTGCCTATGTCTTTCTTTCTGTTTTGCCTAAATGATAATATTCAAAAGTTCATCTAGCCTATTTCTCAAAATGTTCGCATTTAATGTTCTTAAATTGTTTGTTTTTTAACTACATAAGTGAACTATCCATTATCAAAGGCATCGCTACAGTGAGGCAAAGAGAGCAGTTACCTCAGGAGCAACATGTTAGGGGGACGCAATCAACAATGAAAAAGAGGTGTTGATTGGTCCCTAAAAATCAGTAGTATGATCAAGAGTGCAGATAATTTAAAAGACTGAAAGACTGTGTGTGAGTGTGTGTGTGTGTGTGTGTGTGTGTGTGTGTGTGTGTGTGTGTGTGTGTGTGTGTGTGTGTGCGTGCGTGCGTGTGTGTGTGTGTGTGTGTGTGTGTGTGTGTGTGTGTGTGTGTGTTAGTAACTGTAGCAAGGAGCCCTTTGCATAGTGTTGCAAAATTTTCTTCTTTTGGTCAGGGAGGACACTTTGTTTGCTCGTCTGGAACACCATCTGGGAGACTGTCTACAGCACCGGTTGCTATAGCTGAAGCTTTGGTTATTGTGGACCCTTTTCAACCACAACTAAGGCCAAAAGCTCAAGGGTAAATACAATAAATATGGACACTTTAAAGTAGCCAATGTACTACCATGTTTTTAAGAAGAAACTAAAGTACCCAGAAAAAAATAAATGACCCAGCTTATCCAAGTTCAGTTGGTGGATCCTTGTCCAGTAAGTTGGGATATAGAATCTTTTTACTGAAGGCCTTTTGGGAAGGATTGTGCACCAGAAATATCTAAAAAGGTACTGTTTCAGAGAATGGAATTGAGTGCCAGAGAGTTTTAGGTTCGTTATCTGAAAGGCACCATTTAGAGACTTCATATTTTGTCAGTAAGAGCCCTTGTGAGGAAAGAGTTTAAACTAACTGTCATGCATAGTTTTGTTAAAGACTGTTATCTGAACATTGCAAAATTTAAAGGTGCTGTTAATACTGGCAGTCCTGAAGTTTGTGTCAGCACCTTTACTGAGTGTAGGCCACAGGACTGGATAGTAAAATGAACCATTCTTTTCATGACACAGGCTGTTCTACTGAGCTGCTCTAATGTTTTCCACTTTTCACTACATTGTGGTTCCTGTTTTGACAAAGACCACCTAATTTTTGGTTGCCTGAATAAAATAATTGTTTTTACAAGGACTCTAGTGTGTTTGCTGCTTGGAACATCTACAGCTGGTGGCTGCAATTGATAGCAGAATCTTTGCGTGATGTTCAATTTCACCTGTCACCTCCAATTGGTTAAGTGTTAATTCCCCATAACATGCTGAGTGAATGTTGAATTGAGGAATACCTTCAGATGAGACATTAAGTCAATGCTCCATCTGCCTGAGTTGGTTGTAGCTCAGGTAGATGTAAAAGATCCCACAACACTTATCAATAAGTGTAGGGGAAGTTCCCTGATGCCCTGACCAATTTCCCCTAGTAGTATAAACACTGGGTCTATGTTAAATCACCGAACGCTTAAAAAAGTGAACGATGATTTATTGAACCCATGTAAGCAAAAGCTTACAATCTCAAACACTTAGAACACTGTTTTTTTTTCCAAGGGAAAAAAAATCACTGTTCCACAAAAAAAAAAAAAAATTAAAAACATTACATAAGGTGGAGGTCTTTGCCCCCCACACCCCCTGATGTGGGGGGCTGTGCCCCACCCCCCCATTTAAATATACCAACTCCAAGATCACACTACAGTGAAGAAAATGGCAAAACAGAAGAGGCCAAGCGATTTCTTTCCCAGGGAAAGAATTTGCTTGTATGCAGTTTCGCTATTTTGCCTTTTCGTGCTTTCAAGTTCGATCAAGACGCATTCGAAAGAATGCATCTTCAGTCGTTTAATAGGAACCGTAAATACCACCTAGTGTCTCACCTGAAAAGAGACTACCAGCCTAATGCAACCTACCTGGACAAGAGAGGATAAATAAAAATAAATAGATAAAGTTTACAGCTAGAAAACTCTTGTTGCACCAATGAAGTGTTGCAGTACTGTATAAAGGATTTAAGAAGTCAAGGAGCAGCTGTTGCAAATAATAGCAATCGCTGTGAAAGGAATGATAGTGACAGACAAGTCCATCATCCAGCCTAGCTATGCACTTCTTTTTAAACCACTCAGCTGGGGTGAGGACCTGAAGGTATGCCTAGTAACCTTATATATTAACATTTGACTCAGACTATTGTGATTGTGACAAAGGGAAAAAAATTCCTGGCAAGGGCAAGGATCATTTCAGAGATCTAAACGCATAAGTTTCACAAATGGACTATTTCCAGATATGAAACAGTAAGAGCACAAATGTTTGAATAAAAAAAAAAACAGTATAATGCTCTGTCTAGCTCTAGAAGATTTCAATTGCAAAGAAACTATGTTAGAAATACTTAACGGACACACTTAAGATACCTTTACTGACAACTGTTAAGAGGTGGGTGCACTGAGCCATCCTAGCACATATTGAAAGCTTTGTGACTTTTGTAGAAAGAGTACTGTGTCATGTCTATGTGTGCAAAGAGCCATCAAACACACTAGCTGATGAAACTGTAAGTTGAAAGGTATATATGCTCTGTCCCATGCTTTAAATGAAGGCATATTGACAAGTATTATGGGGAAAGTAAGTTAGAGGCTCTCACACAAGCCATTAAGGGTTTGATGGGAGGGGCAGGTTCAGATGAACAGGTCACAGAATGTGACTGTTACTACCAGGATGGTTGAGACTGGATTTTGTTATTGTAATGCTGAAGAATTAATGTGATATCTGGTAAAAATAGACAGACAAGAACTGCAAAGGTTTTTGGATTCTGGTAGCATGATTACCTTATTGAAAGCCAAATTTAAATGTAAAAAGAAAGCCCAGTCTTCAAAGTTCTTTGAGGTTGTGTGCATTCGAAGACAGAAAAGGTGCTACCTGTTCACCAAGGTAGAGGTACAATCCAAATTAGGGAAAGCCTTGAACTCAATGACCATGGTATCCTATCTCACCTATGATGTAATAATAGTAAAGGATAGCATACATTTTAAGGATGTGTAGAAACAACAGGAAAGAAATAATGCTTAGGAACATGATGCAGTCCATGCTACAGATAATTCATACAATTCTATACCAGCAATCCTTCTGTCCTAGCCTATCCTCTTTAATCTTTCAATACTCTCCTACCAGGTCCTTACGTAGCTCTGACCAAAACCTATTACAAATATACAAAGCTAAAACTAAATTTGGATGCTATCTCTACAGCTCTAATCCTTCTATAGTATGGAATAAACTGCCACTAGAAATCAGGTTTCTTACACAAACTAATCAATTCAAAACTGCAACGAAAGAATACCTAAAAGCACACTGGTCCTGCCCTTGTTATCATCCTCCATAAAGTACATTCAGTCCACTTGCTAAACTCTACCTTACTATTCACTATCAGCATGTCCTCTTTTACCTCCGATGATGAACTATAACCTCTGCATACTATTTACCTTTACATCTACAGATCTCATTTCCTCTTCTGATCTCAATTATTTATTAGAAACATCTACTGTTACTTATAATTATTGCTGCTTTTCATGAATTATTGTCTTATATTGTTTAATGCTTACATTTCAAAACAATGAAGTTTATTAGCTAATTACCTCTGCATTAACTAATATATTTTCTACTGTGAAATTCTAATGCTTTTAATGACCTTTATACTGTGAAGCTTTTCTCCCAGGGCCTCCTCTGAAAAAGAGCTATTCAGCTCATTTGGATCATCCCGGTCAACAAATGTAAAATAAATAAATAATAATAATAAATAAATAAATAGAGAAAGAACTAAAATATTTTATCAATTCACAGGAAACAGATGCCCACATCAGCCTTGAGACTTTTAATAGGAAAGATATAGTCACAGGGGATGGCCAGAGAAGACTATGGTATAGAAAAACGTATTTAGGGTGGCAGTGTAACCTTCAGCCTGCACTGCGAAGAACCCCAGTTGGGAGAGGATGAAGTGAGTACTCAGGCAAGGGACAAGATCCTGTGAATCCAGGGTTGGGAAGAAGTTACAAGAAGAATTTAAGGAAAGTAAGGAACCTGAGAAAACTAAAGATGGGGTAAAATCACATGAAAGGGGAAGAAAAAAATACAAAATCACAGAATTAATGAGACTTCATATGAAAAGGATAGTAAGTAGAGTCCTTTTCAGCACTGGACTGAGCTGCCATTTCTCAGAGGAGAGTTAGATGTGGAGACTCCTGTACCTGCATTAGCAGGGGAGGAGGCAGTACCCCATTCCTGTTATAGTACTGCATTCTGCAGCAAGAAAAGTAATGTCTTCCTCTAAAGAACACTAAGCAAGTGAACCAGTGAAAGATGTGCAGCTTGTTGAAAAAATAATAAAAGTGTAGGACAGCCTGATGTTCTGGAAACTGCACGTCTGCATATAAAAGTATAAAGCACAGCTAAGCATACAGCAACTGTAGAAGTTATGTCACACTGGAAAAAAGTACTGCACTAAAGTCTGAACTGGAGAATGAAATGTCAAGTGGAATCCTGAATGTTTAGGAGACCAGATAACCAGGCAGGAGAAACACTGAGACTGAATTATTTCTAGTTCAGTCACAAATAACTCTTACTATTCAAAAAATATGGAGAAGAAAGACAATGGAAGCTAATGAATAAAGATATCCTACAGATGGTATGTGATGATGGAACTCATATCCAGGATAAATCCTACCGTGCAGTTTCTAAACTTCCTGAAATAAATAAACAAGTGAAAGAGGCAATATAGTATCCAAATAAACCTCACATTTTGATGAAAAGCAAAATAAAGTGTATCTACAAATGAAAAAGCACAACAAAGATAATGAGTTGGAAATCCATAATACAATTACGAAAAGAAGCTACTGTCTTATATGCAGCAAACTGGTGGTCTACAGATGGAATACAAAATAAAAAAAATGTTACATCAAAGACAAGCTGTGTAGAAGGAAAACAAAGTGTTACTGTACAGTGATATGAGCAGTCCAAGCAAGAGAAGGAAAATCAGAAACAAATCAACATGGAGGAAGGGGAACAGGTTACAAGTGTTGTGTCCACCCTCATACAGGAGCAGATTGGTTTCCAGTACCATACATTTATGTGTGCCAATGTTACAATTAGTTTCCACTCACAGGCCCCTGACAGGCTTAGGAGAACATGACACATCACCCTCCCAAATTCTGGCAGGAAGATATTTTGCAGATTCTGGCATTTTCTAACATGCTATGAAGAGACAATCCAGGGAACACTCCACACAGAACTGAAAACTTCTCCCTTTGGAGTAAAACTAGTAGACAGGTACCTACAGATGTTACACAAGAATCCATGCATTTAAACAAAGGGCAGTAAAATATTATGTCTATCCTCAAGTTGGAAACTTTGCTAGAAACTGTCCCCTCTTAAATTATTATATGCTAAGTGTGTACAATAGGAACAATAATATTATATAAGTGTGGCAATCTATTAATGCTAAGCTATTTAATATACTCAGTACTATCATTATTTCTCAGTGTTTGAATCAGTAAACTGAAAACTTATACAGTAAAAATAGAAAGTGCTCTTGTTCATGGTAATGGTACACAGTCTGATTGGGTGTGATTTAGTGTACCCATTGATGTAAACATTGTGCTACATGTCTGGGAGCAAAAAAGGATCCCTATCAGACAGTGAACCATGAATATAGGTTCAGCCAGCCTTCTGGCAGTGGCCTTGACTGATAGGATAGCAAAAACTCCTCCCCCCATGTCTGAGCTGGGGAGGCAAGATGATGTATCAAGGGAGGAGAAGGTCTATGTGAGACAGTCTTATTCAGTTATGAAAAGGGTTAATCCCCCAGCCTTGCCTAGAATGTTGATGGCCACCTCACCCATAAACATGGTAAAAGGGGGAGGGCACTACAGAGAGAGAGAGAGAGAGTGTAGTGAGGCCTTGGATGCAAGAGACAAAGATTCTGCTAGGAAGATAGGTGGAACTTAGGGAAGATCATTTTAAATGCTGTAGAAGTGACTGAGACAGAATGGGCAAGAATCTTGCTGAGTGCATTGTTCTCTTGACAAATTTAATGAACTGTAGTTAGGAGAACAGCAGGGTATGTTCTAATAAAAATCCTGGATTACTGGAAGAGGAGACAAGGATTTGAGCCAAATAACGTTGAGACTAAGTGAAATGAAACATGAATCTTGGTGGACTGAAATTTGAGACTTATTGCTACAAGATGTAAAAGGAAGTGGGTAAAGCATTTACAATTAAGAGAGTTATTTCACGTGAAAAGACTCTTCATATTCTGCTAAGGAAGGCAATACTCAGCAAAGCTTTTTATTTTATACCTCAGGAGACTAAGTAGAGCATCACTACCTACATAGGTATCGAACTATATATCTGTCTATTTATAATCTATCTATATATTTACATACAGGCAGATTCAGTAAACCATACATGATTCTCTAAGACCCCGTGCATGTTTTGGCATGACGCGCACATGGTAGTGCACTGTTTTGTATTCAGTAAGTGGCTCTACACAGTGTGTAGAACTGCACAACCACGGTAAACAATATGGCATGCTAATTACAGCATAAGCAGCTGAATTGTATGCCAATCAACCAATCCAAGATGGAGGAGTATTCAACAAGCTATAAAGCAACTATGTAGACTCAGTGCTGGTTTTCCCTGCCAATTTCCAAATCCATTGGAATGCAGCCACAGAAAGGAGTCTACACAGAAAGAATGTTAGGGGCTGCTGTTACTTTAATTCACATGTGTGTGTGCAACAGGCTGAAGTCTATGCTGCTGCTGACAATAGACCATGGCGGAGGAGAGTTTTCAGACCCTGGTTAACTTATCACAATCTGCATGAGGTAGAAATTGTAGAGTGCTGCAGGGTAGATAGAGACACACTACAGGAACTTTGCAACCTCTGTCATCCTCAACTCCGACCCACGGCAAACTGAGGATGAGCAATATCAGTGGATACAAAGGTATGGTAGCACTTAGAATCTTAGCTACAGGAACCCTCCAGAGAGGGGGTGTCACAGGCATCGGCATCCAGGATCCTCCATCAATTCCTGAATGCTATGCTCCAATATGCCAGTGACCAGATATATTTTCCCTGTACTTATGAGGGCAGGGCCACAAATATGAAGGAGTTCTACCCTGTAGCACACTACCTTGAAGTACTTAGCACCATAGATGGTACACATATAGAAATCGAGACACTACCCAGGGAATAGGGAAGGGTCAACATAAAGAGAAAGGGCTTCCACTCCATTAGCTGCTAAGTCATGTATAATGCCACGTGAATGATCTTGAATGTGTGTGCTGGCAACCCAGACAGTTTGGCTCACATTTATGGCACATCTCCCAAATGTATCAGATGCCTACTAATGGTGATATTCCACAGGGTCATTTACTGGAGGTTGCAGGCTATGGACAGGAATCATGGCTGATGACACCCATCAGAAATGCACACACACCTGCTAAAGAATGCCATAATAAGGCACATGCCCAAACCAGAAATATCATAGAGTGTGTGTTTGGACTACTGAAGTCGTAGTTCCTCTGCCTAGATACATCTAGGAGAGCTCTGCAGTACAATCCACATACATGTACTGAAATCGACAGCATCTGTGCCATGATTTACAACATCATATTGAGGAAAACAGCTTCAGCATGATCAACAAGGGGAAGGGGCACACATTCCACCACCAATGGCAAGGTCACCACAACCACACACAGGTGAGGAGTCAGGGGGAACCAGTAGCTGCTATGGGTGTAGGCAGATGTAGGCATGCTCATTATGCCCTTTCTTTGGCTAAGAGGCAATGCATAATACACTCACTCACCACCTAAGGGGATAAAACCTTCATCCTATGCACATACATATGATAACATTGATGCCAGGCAATGCTCACAACCTTTACCTACCCATGTAATGACTGTCTAATCCTAACATCAGACAGACTCATCCCTGAACTAAAACTGTAGCAACTGCAGGATTTACAAGATAAATGTTGAACCTGGAGTGTTAGAACAGAATTGTGTAATAATATAAATGAATGGCATCTCCTTGCATGCTGTTACTTACAGTAAGCAAAAGGTGGTTGTACAGCAATGTGACAGCATGTGACAGCAGGGACTTATGTGAACACGTGTCCTCTATCAAGTAATAGGCCTCAGGCATCAAAGATTCACACAGCCATACCTCTCAAAAGTACAGATGGTCACTGGATCTCCTCAGTTTGGCCTCATTCTTTTGTACTGGAAAATCATTAAAGAGAGAAGTTAGAAAGTAATAAGACACATTTCAGTTTCAGACTTCATAACCCTCAGAAGAGTGTTAAAAATACTGATGCAAAAAACTGTTTTGCTTCTATCAACTGTCTAACTTTGTAAGACCAAAATATATCAAAAGTACAATTAGAAAAACAACATCACAAACACAGATATACTAAGCAATAAGGCAGCTATGCACCCTGAGCATCAGACACAAAGCTTATGTATCCCTTAATCCAAAAGAAAGAAAACAAGGATATGGCACAGTTATCATCACTTGCACAGGGTGTTGTGTGTGTGTGTGTGTGGGGGGGGCAGGAGACATAGGCTGACACAAAAGGTAAATGAATGCATGTGAGTAAGAAACAGAAACAGAAAGCCATTTGGATAAAGTAACAAATGGCCACTGAGATAGAAAGAGCTTTAAGCCTCACAGCTGAACCATGTAACTGTTGTGTGCATGTCTGTGAAATTGGTATGTAACTGTCTGCAAGAACACAGCCAAGCTCTGTACTAGCTCTACAGCTTGGTATGTTGGACAGGTGTGAGCCATGCATGGTAGAGGTGGCATTTCATCACTGTCATACCCAACCACAAGAATTGGCTCTGCCAGAAGTTGCACTGGCATGTCCACTCCCATTGTCAGATGCACTGCTGCTACCTGAACATGACTGATGCTGCTGGATGAGCTCTTCTCATGAGGACATCCAGGACCACGACCCCATGGCCTGCCATGTCTGGGTGTGGACACCTCAACCACTGACAGGAGCATGACTGGGCATGGCCACATCAATAACATCAGATGATGTGACTGACCTACTCCCATGTGGATGCTGTCCCCCTCCCAGCATACGTTTCATCACAGACACCACCCATTCCAATGTGTCATTCATCCAATCCATTGAATCGGCAACAGGGTGAAGACAGTCATGCATGTCAGCCTGTGCCACATCTACAACCTTAAGCATTTCTCTGGAAGACATATTGGAATGTGCCTGCATCTCCATGATGTCCCTAAATATAAGTTGATTGGCACAGGAAGACACACCTGGATCAGGTGGAGGATGTACAGCATGCCTCCTCCAAGCACCTCTAACAACCCTCCTGCATGGTACTTTGCCTACACTTTGTCTACTGTAAGAGTTAACGGGCAACAAAGCTGCAGTAACCACACTACCCTAATCAAGCATCTCACCCTCCACCTGTGCAATATCGGAATGGGCTGGTGTAGGCCTACTGGTTGCATTGGATGGAATTACAGGGGATGGCTGAATGTTGACCTCAGTGTCAAATTTAACCTCTGCACCCCCCGACTCTCTGTTTGTCCACCACCATAATCATAGTTTGCTGATCCTTTGACATCAGGTGGTAAGAGTCCTACACTTCCACTGTCAGGATCACCTGTGATAATAAGAAACAAACACAAGAAAGAAGTTAATACCTACACTACTATAGTCCAATATATGCTAACAAACTAACAGCCATGCCACTATTACAGACAGTACAATAATACACACAACAGTCCTGACACCCACATCACATATATGGATAAAGTAAATATTTTTCTTTGAACTGCTCATCAGTACTGACATAAGAATGTTTGGCTTACCGTATGCAGATGATTGTAGGCTCCCTATGGAGGATGGTCCTGGAAGAAATTAAGCAAAAGGTAAAGACACCATCATCACAATTAACAGTAACACAGAAGGTTAAAACTTTGTGCCCTTTATATGTCCATTAACAATACTTTTAACAAGAACTTAGATGGCACAACCACACCAAGCCCATGCATAATCAGTTAGAATGTTTTGTTAACTGTATCAATCTACAACTATTCCCCTACTTCCCAAAACCTTGTGTTAAACAGAAACTAAGTATTGCTATCAGTATTTTACTGTACAATAAGTATTTAACAGCTGAGATAGGTAAGCCTCCCTGGAAGCTCCTCCCGGGACATACATTTCCTCCCTGAAACAGCAGCACCAACATCGATGACATGCTGTTGGGCACTTTTGTCTGAGCTGTCTGGATCCTGACAGTGGACAGGAACTCTTCATTTGGTGTCAGTGGTTGCTCTGTAGCAGCCCCTCAGTAGCCATCCATTCACAGGCCACTGCAGCTGCTCTCCTCTGCGCTGATGAAATCATGTCAGTGGCCCTATAGCATTCCTGATCATATGTCCTGCTCTGTCCATCTATAGTGTTCACATCAGATACAATCTGCTGCCAAGTTTGCATTCTGACAGACATATACCCACATCTCATATCAAGCAGAAAGGCACCATGTCACCTACATGCTTCCACAATGACTTCATTCTCAAGGTCACTGAAGGGGAGTTGTGGGGATTGGGACACGTGGGTGCCATAGTCCTAGGTGACATACAACAGAAAACAAGGATAACACACACAAGTATCACATAAATAAAATTCATGCTTAGATAGAACACATAAAAGGGACTATTGCAATATTATCCACTGGAGAAACATAAAACAGCCAAGATAGAAAAGGAATTATATGGTTGTACCATATTACAATCACACCCAAAACAAAACTGGATCCAAAACAAAGAGAGTAACAATAGCAAATTTTGTTGGTGTCAACACAGAAATGGAACTTGGCTCCCCTGCCCTAAAACAACAGGCAAATGACACATTTTGCCTACAAACCATCAATGAACTGCTAAAAGTACTATCTAATAAACTGTCCCAAAAACTTGTGTACACATTTACCACAGAACATGCAATTATATACAATTACCAGTCATGTCTACCTGTGGCCAGCACACCCCTAGTGGTGTCTATGGGCCATCCTAGAAGGCTAACACCCCTGTGTTATTGACAGTATAGGGAATTTACATTTCACTGATTAACAATAGTAACATTAGCACTTGTGATGACAGTTAATAAGGCTGTGCATCTCAGGAAGTAAAATGCCCTGACAAACATGCACATGCCATCAGAAAACTTCTAAGAAGAGCATACAGATAAAAGTAGCATTTGCTAATGCATATCTACCTATCTATCTATCTATGAAACATTTTTTTCTTAGTGACAGTTGAGCATATCCAGTATATAGCTGAAAAATACAAGAATACCTTGTCAAGATCAGTAGTCTTCTGTGCAAATAAATCTCAGAGTAATAACTTCTTCTGTGTTATCCACATAAACAAGTCTCCTTATCTGCAGGTTTCCTAGCTACACAGTTCCCTTTTTATAGTGTAGATTCACGGCCGTGAGCAGTGAAGATGTAAATGAGGTGTGAACTCATTAGAGTCACTGAATCCAAAATAATTGGCTCTGTGTAGCATATATAAACATAGTGCAGGAAATCAATCAGTGTTTGTTGCTAATGGATTATAACTGTGAATGATTACTGGTAGGGAGAGGGAAGCACAACAAGAATTCAGACTCCCTTACCTCCAGTGGATGCATCATCCGGGTTACACTCACAAAGTATAGAAGTAATTGTATCAAGGTTATAAATGTAAGTAAGCAGTACACATTTCACAGTTTCTGTTCAGAAACATCCAACCTTCCCTTAATTTCTTGACAACTGTATATTATTGTCATTTTAATATCCTCACATCTTTTAAGGACAGTGATACAGAATGCCTTACAGAATGCATGTCTTAGATTACTGGTCAGTTAAGACAAGAATGAGCAACAAACACAGAGAGATAAGACAGAGCTGCATGTATGCAAGCAGTAGTCATAAATGGTTGTGTGATCACTCAGTGCACTACATCTGAAATTAATACATGTACAAACAACTGTCATATGTTTTGTTAATACTGTGGATGATGTTGCAGTTGCTTGTATGCACAATGGTTTTCATTCTCTGCTGCAGAGCTGTTTCTGTGGCAAACAGAAATAACACACCCATACTGTGAATTGAAGGTTCATTGGAGTGAGAGTTCAAATCAAGACCTGTGTAAAAAATATTTCATGTGTACCAACATTATTATTAAATAGATTTCTTTTCTTCCTTTCTCATAATTTCCCTTTTGTTTTTTTTTTTTTTTTAATGTCAGTGTTTGCATGGAGCACAGCTTAGCACAAACAGGGGAAATGGAGAAACACAATAAATGTCTTACTTAGCAGTGCTTATCTCATTTGTGTGACACTTAGCAGTGTGCAAACCTGAAATAGTGGCCTGCATAGGAAGCAGAGAGAACACTTGCAGACAGGGTGTGTACATTCTAAATGTGAAAAAGGAAACATTGTTGCAGTTTTTTGCTTTCCATCGCACAACATCACTAAGCAACTTTGTGTGGCGGTTAACAAAGTTTCCCAACACCCGCAGCTGTTTTACATCTGCAGAGAGGTAGCAGACAGTCAACAATTTCAAAACGGATACATTCTATTAATTTTGTGTGGACCACACAAACACGCTAAATGGCATTACGAGGCAGTTAACACACAGAAGTTAAGAATGAGTAGGGAATTATGCAACTGTTATTTTATCTATTTCTGTGGCAGCAGGTGTAAGTGTAGGGCTGTAATACAGATCGTCCTGAGTTCTAATACAGGAAGTGCAACATATTTTTACTGTTGTGGCAGTTCAGTTTATAGTAATGAACAGAAACATATTCAAGTGTTATTTCAATATTCCTGTGGCAACAGGTGTAAGTGTAGGGCTGCCATACACATGGTCCTGCATTCTAATACAAGAAATTCTAGATATATTTTACTGTTGTTCCATTTCACATTGTATTAAATATCAGTTATAGCAATTTATACATAATCATAAACAGTGGAGCTGATATGAATTATATGTATGAGAGATAAGACACCCTTACTGTGTTTTGTAGGATCAGATGTATGACTGAGAGTATACTGTCTGTTATATTTCTGTAAGTATAATTATGCTATCTGGACTTGGATGTCCTTCACACTTAAATAAGACACATACACAAATTAATGTATATACAACGACCTTGTCAGGTCACACACATACATCGTTAACACCACAATCTGTCATCTGTATTTATAAATGATTCATTATTATGTCTGAGAAGCACTTCTTCTGTGGTAAAGATGAAACATCACTGCTGTGAAAGAAAATGTTTTGTTCCTTATGCACAGGTTTGAATCTTACACTGTAAAACTCAATTTTAGCAGTGTAGAAAGCCAGACGGGTCACATCATGAAATTTATACCTGCAGTGTATGTCTGCAAAGGTAAATCACCTAACAATTACAGCAGCAGACACCCCTCAAACTAATGTTAAGTGTCATATTAACCTTTTAAGTTCAAGAATTACTTTCCTCTCTGGCAGTGTTGATCTCCACTTAACATCATACACATTTGTTTGGCATCATTGCTCGAGTTTGTGCACTACCAGTAAATGTGATAACAGGAATTGGTGGGAAACCATTATTTGCTATTGCACTGTTTTGGGATTAGACATGTCTGGTGTTAGAGGGGAAGGTGCCCAATTTAGGGCACAGAGATGGGGAGTTCAGGAGACCAGAATATTTATTGGACTCCTGCTAAATCATCACATCCAAAGGCTTCTGCAGGACTATTCTAGCTCCAGGTACAAGTCTGAGACTTGGAATAGTCTGGTCAAGGCTGTATCTAGTGTGACTGGCATCCCATATACTGGAGAATAGTGTAGGCACCACTTCAATGACCTAAAAAGGCACAATAGGGATACACTCAACCAGTTGTTGGATGAGTTTCAAACTAGCAACATCCCACAGTTTTGTAAGTATACTAATAAAGAGAATTTATAACAAAAAGCTAAATATAGGCAAGAATGGTATGCATAATACTCTTCTCTTCTTTTCTTTGCCTTTCTTTTGTTTTCACAGCTAATTCTGAAATAGCTGCAAAAAGACAGACCCATACTGAGCATCTAGAGAGACTGAGGGAAGCAAGTGTCATGTATGCAGCACAAGAGAAGCATTATTGTAGCTTTAAAAGTTAAAGACATTTTTTTATATATATAGTAGTAGCAAAGTAAGCATGCATATCCTAACTGTAAAAGTACATATGTATGCATCAGTCTGTAGCAAAAAACAACTTTAAGAGTCACATGTAAAAGTCTGTAGGCAGAGGTGGTTGAGGGTTCAGATTCCACGAGCAACCACTTTACAATACTGCAATTATTTAATAATATTACATAAATTAAATTCTACACAAATGGTATAAATGCCCTGCTGTTATCTGTAATTTGTATAACTGGACTGAGCATATGTGTAATATCTGTACATTGCAGATTAGTTTGAGCAATCTGTAATTATAGTTTGTAGTTGTTAGGAATTATACTTAAATGCAAAACTTCGGATAAATAGTTGTATAATTATGATAATGCACTGTATGTCACATAAGATGGTGCTAATTTTATCTCTTTTTTTTCTCCCACTCCAACCCTCACTTCTTTTTTATTGTCTATTATGTGCCAGCAAAATATCTCTATGTCATCCATCTGTAACAAATCACTAAAAGCTTTACAGCACAGGAAGGCAGGCCAACTCTAGTGACTCATCCTGCCCCCACTCCACCAGATCCAGCATTGGCACCCAGCACATCTGGGACCCAACCTGGCAGTACTGTCTCTGCTGCCCCTGCACTACCTGTGCCTGGTAGCTGGTGCTGTGGTATCCTCCAAGAATACTGGTGGAGGTGGGGATTCCATCACCTACCAAGAGATACCAGGGCTGGTGCGGAGGATTGTGTATCGCACCATTGGAATATGCCTACACTGGATGGACAGGCTGCTCTCCCTCATGATCTGTAGGAGGAGGAGCTGTCAAGCACTTCAGCAGTTATCAGAGTAAGGGGACAGTAATGACAGTCCTGCAGGAGAGGACTAGATTCTCACTGTCACCATGTTTGATGGGCATGGGCTTGCATTGTCGTCTCCCTCACCCCAGTCATGGTGTCCCCTAATCTTTTGTGTCTCTCACTATCCCTGTGTCTTGTCTTGTTTGTCCTGTTTGTTTGGATTTTCTTCCTCACCTACCCAACTTACTTGACCTAGAAATCCCAATGTCCCTTTCCCAGCATTCCTCTTTTACTGAAGTTAAAAAAAATGGGCACCTGTCCCACAAAACAAAATCTTCCCATACATAGCTGGTCATTTTAAACACATGTCTTCTTGATACACTTGATATAGTCCATTTGGATCTACATCATGATTGCATTGTTGCCACCCCTATTTGTGGAGGTGACAGTTCAAATTCAGGTAATATTATGTACTTATTTTCATTTTATACTGTTGAAGAAATGGATAGCTGTGGTTCTTTCATACCTCCCTCCTGCACATTCCTATATTGCTTTCCCTTTGTTCTTCCCCCTGCTTGCCCCCATTTCACCACTTTGCTATCTACCCCATCATAATAACTATAATCTGGTCAAAAATAGAATCACACACAACACACATAAGTAGCAAAAAAAAAAAAAAATCATTGGAGCCCTTCACTTTTTGACCTGTATGTTTGCGTAGAGTTTGGCATCTCGCACCAATGCCAAACAATGGTGAATGGCTCTTCTGTGGTGCGGTTACCTCTGTGCAATGCCGCTTAAACATGCTGCACTACATCAACACACAGTAGTATACAGTGAATGTAGTATAAACAATAATTTCATTGCATTATCACTACTTATTAAAAGTATAACATATGCCTGGATTTGAACCCTATATCATCTGGCCTCCAAAAGAAACATGCCTCAGCATTTACACCTGCTGCCACAGAGTCAACTAAGCAACAGGTATGTTTCATACCCTAAATACTGAGAACTCTCAAAATTTTAGCAATTTGACTCATGTTTGCATACTGCCTAACTGCACACAAACAGAGAAGTGGTAGAAAGATGTATCTCTCATGAGAAAATACTTTGCCAACCTTCGGGCAAATGTGCTACTTAATGGTGTGTTATGCAGAGTGGACAACAGCATGTATTACTTTTATTTGTTGTCTATTTAGTCTTCATGCCATGAAGTTACTTTTGGAAACGCAAACAAAATGAAGGCACTATCTAAGAAAATGACACATATTTACAATGCAGCCATCTGTTACCTCCCCCATGCACTGCAACCTTGGTCTCTCAGTACTTGTTCACAAACATATCAACCACACTACATTAGTAAATAACAAATGTTGTCTTATTTACCATGCATATCTTTATAATTATAATACACATTCAGATTTTCCAGTACTTGTAGTATTGTGGACACATGTTTTCATATAGCTTGTAAAGCTGTCTCTTAAAGTTTAAAGTATACTTGCACAATGGAAGCCCAACCACCAAGTACTACACATTGCACACTCATCAATCTGGTAACATGCAGAACTTTAATATCTTGATAGTTGGACATGGCTACCTATTCATTTCATGCAGGTCTCCCAACATCTTCTCTCCAACATCCACTGCAGATGTCATCCACTATACGTTGTCCTGCAGCCTTCTAAAGGTCAGACTTGTGCTGCAGTGCTTGTGTAAAATACAGAGTTCTCTAGTCTGTATATTTAGATAGGTAGAGGCTCTCTTCTCACTGCAGTAAACTGGGGTGTGTGAGTGTGTGTGCTCTTGCTTGACATTAGAGAGAGCATTTTACACCAGCATGTGGGACACTGCTATTACCATCTTTTCCTCACCAGACACTCCTGATGTCATCACCTATAAACTGTGGTCAGACACTCTCAAAGTCAGATTTCAGTTTCTCTAATTGGTTTACTTAGGTCAGGGTTCTGTTCTCTTAGCAGTCAACTGGTGTGTGTGTGTGTGTGTGTGTGTGTGTGTGTGTGTGTGTGTGTGTGTGTGTGTGTGTGTGTGTGTGTGTGCGCGTGTGTGTGTGCATGTGTGTGTGTGTGTGTGTGTGTGTGTGTGTGTGTGTGTGTGTGTGTGTGTGTGTGTGTGTGTTTATGTACTTGCTTGACATTAGAGAGAACATTTTACACCAGCCTGTGGGACACTGCTTTTAACATTTTCCTCTCAGCAGACTCAACTGATGTTATCAGCTAATGTTGATTTGCAGATTTTCAGTATTTCCATCAGGACAAGTCAGAGACTGGCCTGTAGGTCATTTACAAGGCACATCATTCTATACAATACAGATTATAGTAACATGACTTTCAGAATATCCACATACATCATAGCAAGGTTTATAGAACCTGTATTTTCTGGGTGAGAAACCCCTGTGGTCTCTGCAGCTGCTGCATTTGTCTGGTAAGGTACATGCAAAAGGGATTATTATATTCTATTAGTGTTCTGATGAGGGTTGAGTACACTTCTGTTATAACATCCTCAGATCTGGATACGATGGCCTGACTTCTGAGGTGCATGACAGAGCGAATACATACCACTGTAGAAACTTGGTATTTAAAGTTCAGATTGCAATCTATGTGTGTTTGCAGGTCTTGCACCACTGGGTTTGAGCAAGGGGGTGTTGTCAATGCTGGAATTAGTGGGGAATTCCACTTTGCAGGAGGCAAACATAATGACACATTCTTGCATTTATTTGTAGACCATGTGGCTTAAGCAGCAATCTTTTGTCCATGTTAGCCTCCCCTATAATATGTTAACATCATTGGTGGACTCAATGATTGCATCCAATATGCAATAATCAGCAAACCTGGTAAGCCAAAGGCCATATACTTTAGCCTGGAATTTTGAGAAATAGATTCTAAACAGGAAAGGGTCCCACACAGATCCTCGGGCTATGCCAGTGGTGACAGCTCTACTGGTAGAGCTTGATTCATCAACTTTCACAGTATGTGTTCTGTCAGTGAGAAAATTGGTTAATCATCTAGTGACATAAGAGTTAATCCCCAGCTGAGAGAGTTTCTTAATGATACCTGAATGGGGAATTGTATCCAAACCCTAGGCCAGATCAAGATAGGCAGCATGCACCATCTTACTTTCATCCAGGCCTATCACACAGAATCAATGGGCTGTGACAACATCCCAGATCACCTATAGTGTGACTCAGGATGTACAACTACCTGACATAGTTGGATACACACTTCAATACATCCTCCAGATGGAATATATTCCTGTAGAAGGGTGTACATCAACATGCATTCATTTGAGTTGGGGGGACAGCACCTGATGCATGAATATATAGACACATCCTGACTCTCCTCATCTGTGAGGTAGACCAACATGTAACCATGGACCTTTTCTAAATGGACACTGGCAGTATCCCAGATGTGTACAAAAGACATGCATGAATTGTTAATACTACATCCATGTCTGTTACATCTATTAGATGTCCTCAAAGAGGTCACCAAGGCCATGTATAATGGCAACACTGTCATCCTGTGAAGCTTGACCAGGCCAAGGCATTTGACACAAATCTACACTGAGGTGTTCACTCAACACTGTCAGATGTGGCCATAAACACCTATATCACCAAGTGGGTAGACCACTGGGTCAGATACGTGGAGTCTAAATATGTTGGAATGTGTAAAGTGACCTATACCTCGAGTCCAGTGATGAGGTCCATACATCAGGGCTGTGTGCTAGGCCCTTTCCTGTCCATTATTTAAGTCACAGACATCAAGTATGACATATACATCCTTGTCTAAACAGCTGTTTGGAGGAATACAAATTGTAGGCAATCATTGACTCCAACTGTGATATTAGTATATATAATACAGACAGTATCAGCACACATCAAAGATTGCTGCTACAGCCATGACAACACATGAGATGAAACAAAAACATTGGAGGATTTGTTACATTATCAAAACACATGCACAACCCAATGATAATGTAGACATCCCAACCCTATAAGCAGACCAAGTACTATGTGACCTGTGTCTGGCATAGATCATATGTGGAATGTCCACCAGCATGTGGACACAGTGGTGACTATTCCCTTGTATGTAACACAACTCCTGAGGATATGAATAACATCCATATCAAAGGCCATAATACCTCCATAGTTCACAGTCTTCATCACACCAATAACTGAGTACAATGCACCCTTCTTCATGTACCTCCCTACACATTTTAAGTGATGTGTAACTGAAGTGTACCACCTTTTCCAAAGTGAGCTGTCATACATCTTACTGGACATACCTAGGCATTCTTTTTTGCTTGCATAAACATTACTGTCTGATGGTGGTGTGGAACCCCTATCAAGGTGCTATACCAGATGCATGTGTGATACCTGTTCCATTGATGCACACAGTACATACACAGTGGTTTGACAACATTGATGACATGGATTACATTTGTGACAGTGTGGACTGTGCTATATATATATATATATATATATATTTATATATATATATATATATATATATATATATATATATATATATATATATATACATACATACATATATATATATATATATATATATATATATATATATATATATATATATATATATATATGACTATTACACAAAATCATGTTTCTACGAAAAGTAAATGACCAAACACATTTTAGCGAAAGTGCTTTTCACTGAAAAAGCACTTTCACTAAAGTGTGAAAAAAATTTAAAAAACAACAAAATAAAAAAAAAAAAACACAGTACTCATGTTTATGCAGGGGGCAAGCACCCCACCCCCACATTTATATTCTCACTCCGAGATCTCACTACAGTGGGAAAAAGGGAATATTCCCTTATTCCCACTGTGCTACAATCTCAGCAACAGTCATTTCCCCACATTTTTATATTTTTTTAGCACACTGTCACGAAAGTGCTTTTTTGGTGAAAAGCACTTTCGAGAAAGTGTGCTTGTCCATTTCACTTTTGGTGAAATGGTCGTTCAATAAATAGTATGGATCCCATATATATATATATATATATATATATATATATATATATATATATATATATATATATGCCATGCACACCAGTCAACTAGCCTGGATTGATCATAATGTCAAATACAGATATAGCAGTGCCCCTCCTAATACCTGTAGCAGATGTTACAGTGTCAGGACGGTGTGCTCGACTACACTCATAGATTGCTGACATGTCATAATAGTTGTACAAGTGTGTTCATGCAGAACCATGTATGATCCCTCAGAACTGCATATATTATGTCAGAGACATGGGATTACTGGTGGCATTATTTTGATATTGTCCATGAATGTGTGCACTTCTGTTTACAGTTGTCCATGAGCCTGTAACTGTGTCCCACTTATTGGAGACCTCTGCTAGAATTACAGTCATATTCAGGCAGGTTTGTTTGCGCAGATTCACAATATGCACCCAACCCCACTTGTATATAATAGCACTGATAGAGTTCCTCTCCATTGCTTATGTCAGGATACTTATATCACAAAGACATCTTCTCCATTTTTATGTCACCTTGTTTAACAGTCACATAATATACATTTTCACTGTGCAGTCTGTACTTTACCATGTTGATATATGATTAGTGATTCTTCTACAACTGTCTTCCATTTACATGCCCTCCTCTGCTGTACATTAAGATGTTTCACCTGTCCTGTTCCCCTGTGTTAATTCCTACAATTCATCTGTGTGTCCCTATTCAATACACACACTACCCTTGACTGTTTATTTTAACTGGCTGTCCATGTACACTTACAGATCATTTACACAACTTTTGTACAGAATGCCTAGAATGGGATTCCACAATACTCTGCACTGTATACACTGCCCTGTAATGTGTTTGGACTATATACATTACTATATGATAAACCTTGGTAATCATTGTGACATTCCATGCAATCCTGCTAACCTGGTTTGCTCATAGGTAGACAGGTTTGGTGTCTGTGTTGCTTTACATGGTTTCCTGGCCAGCAGCTCTGTTGCCAATGAAGAAACTACTCTTGTTTAATATTAAATGTGGTGCATGGCATGAATATCTAATTAGTGTTGCTTCTCACAGCGCAAATGCGTCAACTCCATGTAGACTTAGAGCATAGCCTACAAGTAGCTCACTGAATCCTACCGACAGTGTGTGTACACATACACATGTACACATACACATTCTTGTTCATGCGTGCACACACACACACACACACACACACACACACACACACACACACACACACACACACACACACACACACACACTTGCATGTATGCTTAAGTATTCATAGAGTTATTGATTTCCTCAATAGCAAAAGCCAGTTTATTGAATACAATGTAGAAAATGGAAATTGTACTGATAGATTTTCTTGGCTATCCAGCACCATGAGTACCTGTATATTATTAGTGTTAATGGCTTTCTTTTTAATTCTGAGACAAGTAAGGGTAAGCCTTAGAATTACAAAAAAAATCACTCATAATACAGGAGAACAATGAACACTGAACTTTGCTGTTCTCCTTTAAATATGTTTTGCAGGAATGCAAGCCCCATGTACTGCACTAATTTGGGGGCAAGTACCTACCCACGAAACTTAACTGTACCAACTCTGAGATTGCTATGACTTGGGAAAAAGGGATTATTCTGAGGAACAGCAATTTCAGACTTGTTATAGGCAAATCTGCTTTTTCACTGATTCAGTCGTGCTATTCCAATACTTACACTAATGAGTCTTGGGATATTAAATACTTCATTGTCTCATGTTCTTCTGTTTTTATCTATGCATTTGTAAAATGTATAGAATATTTGCATATGAATGTTTTATATTTATCATTCATTTTTGTATTGGGGTGTTGGGGTGGTGAAGGTTTCTTGGCATTTATTGCTGGTAGATGTAGAAGATGTTTCATGTTGTCCACTGAGTGCACACTGTTGTATTTAACTTGTGTTGGGATGAATCCCTACCTGCAGTGACTGAGTGTATATGTTACCATGGCCAGTAGTTTTGTATTTTCAAAGTACTCGATTACAGTTTATTTATTGCTATGCATATGGTAGCATTTTCGGTTAGACTGGTAGATACTTATATATTTTTAAAGAGCATGAATTTGAATATACAGTTGAGGGGTGCATAAAACGTACTTCAGCAATTATTATACGTTTGTTCAGTTTAGTTGATATGTATATAAATTATGTATGATATTTTTTCTTTAGTAATCAAAGAATTCTAAGCCTGTTATGTTATTTAAATGTGTGTGTGGGGGGGATATACAGGAGATGCAAAGTGTTCACCGACATGCTAGTATTGGACTGGGTCACTTTTGTGGTTACATGGTTGTGGTTTACCCTATAGGTATGTAAAACTGTGAATGAAATAATGTATAGCTATTTAAGGAAGGTAAGTTTAGGAGGTGTAATGGCTTGGAAGTGGTTTGCTTTGATAAAATACATGCAGAGTTTTAAATATTATTATGAAATGTTATGTTGGGTTGAGTTATATACTGCCCTTTTTCCCCTATAATAAATTAACACTCCCTGCTTTGATGTCAGCCATTACCATGGAGAGAGGAGTAGTTGGAATTAACTTGGATACGCCTTCACATACATTTGTTCCAGGCATTTTTAGTAACATTTACATGTCTCCTGTCCCAAAGGAATAAAAGGACACAAGTGAATAACTGCATAAATATACTAAAGAAACGTTTACATGGGAGCAAATATTGAGCGTGATGATGAAAAATATGTGACCACTGTAAGGGGCATACTGCCATGATAGCCATGGAGTCCAGTGAAGAGATGTCATCCTCAAATACCTGATAAATTGGAGGTACAAACTGCCTAGGTTTTGTATGAGGGGAAACAATAGACCCGCCAACACTTGAGATTAACCCTAAAGGATCCTGTAAGAATTCCTTGAAAATCAATCACCTTAAGTTGTCCTGCCAATTCGTGTTCAGAGGGATTCATTGTGCATGCACATGGAAACTTTAAAGTAAGTCTGTTCTTACTACTGCAGTGAAGGATTTTGTGACTGAACATTGGTTTCATGAATACCAAATTGTTTATTAGTAGATATGTTAACAGTTTAAGTGGTGATACTGGATTATTGGTTTTACACCCTTGAGAAACCTGTCTAATTTGTCCAGAGTTATAGAATGGATATGCAATAGAACTTTTCTCGCATGTGAAAAAGTAATGAGTCAACTTTATTTGAAACATGCTTTGGCAGCATCAGGGTCAAACTATAGAAGTGTACCTTTGCTTTATTAATGACAAAATGAGAATGACTGCAAATAACTTCCTGTGAGATACTCTTTTAGAACCAATTGTTACTTATTTGCTGCCTCTCCCATACTTATATTTATAGTCTTTAAACTGGCTGCAGGAAATGTTCCAACTGCTCTGAAACAGTGCCTGTTTAATTTTGTTCAGGCTTTTTAGCATAGTATAAAAAGCAGGCATTTTTTACTTTTTATTCTTAGATCTTGATTTCCAGTTTTGCATCTACAAATGAAATCACTTATTGCTATTGTTTTTCTACCTATAACTGATGGTGAATTGGCATCTGCTATGCAGAAAGATGTTTTCCTGTTGCTGCTGCTGAATTTGTCATGTTTTAAAGATACACATATCCTTACTAAATGTGGAAAATATAGCATTAGAGACTGTGATATGAATTATTTACCATATGAACTTCCAAGAACAGAGCCTGACACAAATATTTTAGGTGTTTGTTAGACAAGAGAATAGTATCTCTGTAGTCCATGTTTTCCTTATTACAGAGTGATGGATAGATTCTGTTAGGAAGTGGCTTTGGACAAGGATATATGTATTTTATTTATTTATTGACATTTGTTGACTGGGAAAGTCCACTGGGTCAAAAAAAAAAAAAAACATTTTCAGTGGAGGACATGAGGAGAAAAGCTCCACAGTATATTCCAAAGTATTACAAAGTATTCTAAAAAAAAATAATAATAATAAACAAGGATACATGTATAAAAGCAGGGTAAGCACTGCAGTACAGTACTGAGTTACATTACTAATCTTTTTGCATTATAGCATAACGCATTAATCAATGATACATGTATGTAAATAGAGATATGCAAAAGAAGTATAATACACAGTTTACATTACTAATCTATGAACATTAAATTGAATTGGTAAGAAGTTGCATGTGTAACTTAGTGTGGATATTCAGTATTACCATATGTAGTGTGTGTCTGAAACAATTGCTTAATAAGCACAAGGCTGAAATATGTTTAGGAGCTACCATTATAACCTTTCTTAATAACAGTTAGTTAAGGGGAGGTTTTAAGGAGGCTTGTTTATTTGACAAAGGCAGGAGGGATTGTTTAGGTAATGCAATTTTAATGCTGATTTAAAAGTTTTTAAACTGTCATTTTGAGTTATATATGAGGGTAAGGCATTCCAATATTTAGCAATGCTATGGGAGTACAGACATTGTCCAGCTCTTTTGTTGGGTTTGGTTACAGTTAATAGTTGTTTGCCTGAGGATCTTAGTGTTCTCGAGGGAGTATATGTTTGAAGGATGGATCCGACTGCTGGGTAAGAGTTGCGTGTGAAAATTAATTTGTGGGCTAAAGTTAATTGGGTATAGAGGAGATGGTGTGAGAACTCAAGCCAGTTCAGTTCTCTAATAGCATGGCAGTGGTATGTGCGGTTGGGCTTTCCTGAGGCAAATTTAGTTATTTTATAATAGCAAGATTCTAGTTTATTACTAATTGTTGAGTAGAGATTAATAAAAATTGTATTAGCATATAGGAGGGAAGGGATGAGTAATGTACTGGCAAGTTTTGTTTTGGTATGGTTGTTCAGGAAAAGTTTATGGCGATAAAGTTTGCCTAATTTAAAGAGTGTTTTTTTTATTGCATTGAGAATGTGTGACTCAAAAGTGAGTTTGTCATCTATTGTTATGACTAGCAATTTAGCCGTTTGTACTGTTTCAATTCCTGTACTGTCTTTAGAGAATATTTTGAAGTCTATGTCTGGTGGTTTTGAAGAGATTAGTAAAAGTTTAGATTTTTGGGGGTTTAACAGGAGCTGTGCATTATTTAGCCAGAATTCAATTGATGTGAAAGCATTTTGTGTAACTGTAAGGAGGTCTGAGAAATTGTTAGAGATGGATATTATTGTGGAATAATTAACGTATTGGATGAGTTTACCTAGTTGGGTAGCTTTGTGCAGATCATTGATGAAGGTATTAAAGAGTAGTGCCCCTATTATGGATCCTTGTGGGACTCCTATGTTGTTAGCTTGACAATCAGACTGAACGTTTTGCCATCTTACAGATTGTTCCCTGTTGTTTAGGTAGGAAGTAAACCAGCTAAGTGCAGTAGTGGAGCATCCTAGTTTTGATAGTCGGCTCAGTAGTTTAGTATGAGATACTGTGTCGAAAGCCTTAGATAGGTCCAGTAAAATTACTGAGGTAGGATGACCAGCATCCAAAGCTTTGTGAACAGTATCAGTGAATGATAGCAGGGCTGTGATGGTGCTATGTCCTAGATGGAACCCATGTTGGGTGGTGGCAAGGAGAGTGTTCTCAGAGAGGTATTTAAGAAATTGAGTATGAACACATTTTTCTAAGATTTTTGATAAAGGAGACAATATCAAAATAGGGAGATAGTTTGAGAGGTCACAGGAATTTCCCCCCTTTGGGTGTAATGGTGTAATAATAGATTTTTTTTCACAACTGGGAGACATAGCATTCAGAGATAGAGCGATTTATAAGTATGCTGAGTGGATATGTGATAGGACTTACTGCTAGTTGTAGATATTCTGGGAGAAGATTATCTGTGGAAAAGGAGCATGGTTTCAATTTGTTTAAGAGTCTGAGTATGATGGAGGTGGGTACAGGCTGTATAATAAATGAGAGAGATGAGGGAGTACTAGCTGATATATCTAAGAAAGAGGGCCTGTTATTAATAAGTGAGGAATTAGTGGAATATTGTATGTTTGCACTTGTGTCTGGTGATGAGTCTTTGATTAATTTTTGAAATGAAATGAAATGAAAGGATGTGAATTATCAATATATAGGTGTTCAGGTGTTACCCAAATCTAAACTTTTCCCACAACTACAGATATCCAAATTTAGATTTATAGTTTTTATGAACTTTATTACCAACATATCTTGTAAGAAGAAAGGATAATATGCAAATAGGCATATATATATAGATATATATATATATATATATATATATATATATATATATATATATACTTCAAATTACTAAAGATCGAACTTTAGTGATCAAAGTGTTAAACGTTCGAATTGCTATAAAAACATTTCTAAAAGAAAAAAAGAAAAAAAAGGGTGTAAGCCCACTCTTTAAATATACCAACTCCGAGATTGTGCTACAGTGTAGGAAACGGAAATCTTCCATTTCCGCACTGTATTGCACTGATGTGCGATCTCAGAGTTGGCATATTTAAGTAGCGGGGGGTGTAGGGTGTGCAGGGAGGCTTGCCCCCCTGCTTACAGCCTTTAGGTTTTTCTTTTTTACTTTTAGAAATATGTTTATAGCAATTTGAACTTTTAACACTTAGATCTCTAATGTTCGATCTTTAGTAATTCGAAGTATTAAAAGTTCGAAAATATAATATAGACCCACATATACATAATAATTTACACAATCCATACAACTGAACTTATATTGTTTTGTTTTTTTTTTGTCATCAAAAGTAACCTTAGACCTCTTGACTCTCCAGTCTCACAACAAGCAAATATTGCTACAAATGTTACTAAAAAGAATGCAAACACTCCATAAAAGTACCAGAGTACATGTAACAAAATTCTATAACTTGAAGTCTGACCTCACTCAATGAAGAATCTAGTTTAGTGGAGTATTTTTTGAAGTTTTTATTGACTTGGATAAGACTGCCTGTGAAACCTTTTTTCCCCCTGTAAATATATATATATATATATATATATATATATATATATATATATATATATATATATATAGGAGCGCTACAGAATCCTGAAAGCCCAAAATCCTGAAAGTTCAAAATATTGAAAACTCAAAATACTGAAAACTCAAAATCCTGAAAACACACAGGATACCAACACTCACTATATTCCAGCACAAGTACATACAGAAACAAATAAAACACAAACTATATTACTTTTCTCCAAGTTTAAGCAGGGGGGCAAGCCCCCCTGCACACCCATGTGGGGGCTGCGCCTCCCACACCCCCTGCTACTTAAATATATCACCCCCAAGATTGCACTTAGTGTAGCGAGGTGCAATCCTGGAGTTGATATATTTAAATAGCAGGGGGTGTGGGGGGCACAGCCCCTCACATGGGGGTGCAGGGGGTGCCACCTGCATATAGTTGAAGGGTAATATCTTTCTTTATGTACTTGCGCTGGAATATAGTGAGTGTTGGTATCCTGCTTGTTTTCAGGATTTTGAGTTTTGAGTATTTTGAGTTTTCAGGATTTTGAACTTTCAGGATTTTTGTCTCACGATTTTGGGCGTTCAGGATTCTGTAGCGCTTAAATATATATATATATATATATATATATATATATATATATATATATATATGTCTTACTGACATTTGTTTACCAAGAAAATCTGATTGGGTCACAAGGGCCTATTTCCAGTGCAGGCACAAGGAGAAAAGCTCCATTTTGTACTGTTAACTTATAAAACATCTTGGTAAGACATATAAACAGTCATTTACAGTATTGTATACATCTAGGTTAGATACACAAGTAAAAAAGAAATTTTTTTAAATAATCTGTTATTTACTGTATTGTAAAAAGAGAGACAGAAATACAAATAATAGAGTGAAAAGAAGAAAAAATATGAAACACAATTTACAGTTTTAGTATCAGGTATAATATTTAAAATTCTTGCAGCTATACTTGATTTATTAAGGCAGTAGCTTATAGTTTATGGATATGAAGCAAGGAGAGGAACAGTAGATAGGAAAGGTTAAATTAGGAGAGGTTAGTGAGGATAGTGAATTATAGTGGTGATAAGGAATGATATAGTTCAGCTTGGAGCAGAACATGAACAGACTCAAGAGTTTGAAGGAAGGATGATTGTCATCTGATCTAATAACTCGTGGAGGAGAATTTCATTTTTTTCATGACTGAGCAAGAATAAAGGCTGCTTCCAGTTGCTTTTTGAGGTTTATGGATATTGGGGAGTTGCTTGTCATGTGAATAAATTGATCTATCTTGATGGCAGATAAATTAAAGTTTAATGCTGGGCAGTCTGGGGTTTACGTATGATATAGTAGGCTGTTCGTAGTTGAAGAAAGTCAAGGTGCTGGGGTAGTTCGAGACAGTTCAAGATTATGATGGTGTTGCAGTGAGGTGTGTAGTATTGCTTAGTGACAGCAAATTTAGCCACGTTGTTATCGTATAATTCCAGTTTGTCTTTTGTAGAGGCCTGCAGATTAGTAAAGATAGGAGCAGCATATAGGAGAATGAATAGGAGGTAAATTGTTGCTAGGGTGGCTTTTAGGGAGTCAATAAGAAAATGTTTGTGAGAACATAACATACCTAATTTTTAAGAGTTTTTGACATAGTTTTTGCACATGTGGCTCAAATTTAAGGTTGTCCTAAATTGTCACTCTAAGCACTTTTGTTTTTAATACCACTTATGTCTCTAAGCTTTTGTGAGAAAGTTTATCTATCTACTGTACTTTGCAGAAGAATACAAGTATTTTTTTTTTTAGGGTTAACCAGTAGTTGGCAGTTATGAGGCCAGTTTTCAACAGAGGTGAAGGCTTCTTGTGTGATTCGCAGAAGATTTATCAAATTGTCTGATGAGTTTATTAGTGTCAAGTCATCAGCATATTGTATAAGTGATGCTTGCCTAGCAGAGCTGTGAAGTTAATTAAAAAAACTGCCAAAGAGAGGTAGCCAAAAATTGCACCTTGTGGTACACCAGTGGTAATAGGGAGGTAAGAGGAGAAGGTATGTTGCCATTTAACTGTTTGTTGCCTGTAAGATAGCTTTTAAAAAATGTAGAGAAGAAGAGGATAGGCTTTGATGAATCATTTGTTGTAGGAATTTATTATGTGAGATGGTACTGAAGGCTTTGGCAGGATCTAGAAATATGGAAGAGATAAGCTTGCCATAGTCATTGCTTTTCTGTATAGGTTCATAGGTTCATAGGTTCATACTAGGCTATCTGCCCTAGGGCATTTATAAGCCTAGCCAGAATGTGTTTGGCTTTCGCCACCCATTTTAAATTTATTTTGCTATGCCCTTTTACGAGGTTAGTATACTGTGCCTCTATCTAACAGTGACACAGAAGTGATACCCGGGGTAAACCTACGATCTCCCATCCACTCATCAAGATTCCTCTTGAAGAGAGTCAATGAGGGACTCAGCCTAACCTGGACTGGGATTTTATTCCAGAGTGAAGGGAGCCTCTGGGTTATGAATCTGTCCCTCCAGCATGTCCTATTTATTTCAGTGCTGAGGTTCAAGTCTCTTGAGCGCATAGCTCGATGGGATTTGGATTTTCTGAGGTGCAGCATGTCCATTAATTCCGGGTTGGACATGGCTTTATACGTCAGGCACAGATCTCCTCTGAACAGGCGGTATGCCACTGAGTAGAGCTGGAGTTTCTTTAACCGGGCAGCATATGGCATCTGTTTGAGCCCTTTGATCCTCTTGGTGAGGTACTTTTGGGGTCTTTCCAGTTGCTGCAGGTGTCTGGTAAGGTACATCCCAAAAGGGCATTGTACTCAATTATGGGCCTGATGAGGGATGAGTAAAGAGGCACGATGACCTCCCATGATCTAGATGTGAATCTCTTCATGATTAGGTGGGCTATATAAAATGTTTTTCTAACCACTTTGGCCACGTGGTTGTCAAATGAGAGATTGCTATCAACTTGGGTCCCCAGGTCCCTAATTACTTCTTCTGTACTTAATGGATTTCCACCTATGTGGTAATTTGTGGCCACTTTGTTTTTGCCAAAGGGGATGACTATACACTTTTTGGCATTTAGCTTGAGGCCATGGCTCTGGCACCAGTTGTCTGTTTCTATGAGGCCCTTTTGGAGGATGCTTGTGTCGGCTGGAGAGTCGATTATGGCACCCAGTTTGCAGTCATCTGCGAACTTGGTCAGCCACAGTCCTTCCGTGTTGGCCTGTACCTCCGAGAAATATATACCGAACAAGAGAGGTCCCAGGACTGAGCCTTGTGGGACACCACTTGTAACTGGTTTGGAGTCTGACATGGCTCCAGCAATTCTAACCATGTGGGTTCTGTCCTTGAGCCAGTTTGCAATCCATCTAGTGACATAGGGGTTTATGTTTAAGCTGGTGAGCTTATCTATAATGCAAGAGTTGGGTATTGTATCGAAGGCTTTTGCGAGGTCCAGGGAGGCTGTGTGGACCACCTTCCCTCGTCAATGGCCTTGGTGACTGTTTCAAAGAAATCAACCAGGTTTAAGAGGCAAGATCTGCCCTTAACAAAGCCGAACTGGGTAGGATCCAGTGTTTGTAGGTCCCCAATATCTTTATTTATGAGGTCCATGATGATCCTTTCCATAGCTTTGCAGACCAAGCTAGTCAGGCTTATGGGCGATAGTTTCCAGGATCCGTTGAGGCACCACCTTTATGGAGAGGGACCACTGTTGCTGTACGCCACTCTTTGGGCACATATCCTGTAGTAAGGCTGAGATTGAACAGTAGTTTTATGTTTGGGTTTAGCTCTTCTTTGAGTTCATGTAGGACGCAGCCTGGGACACCATCTGTTCCCATTGATGCTGTGTTTTTTGCTTTGGAGAGGGCGGCTCTTACCTGAGCATCTGAGATGTCAGGGGCAGCACTCTGCTGGGATAGATATTTGCCCTTTTGGTGGGGGGGGGAGAAGTTTGCGCTGAACCTGTCAGTTAGGATGTTGGCAATGTCTGTGGGTTCGTGTATTTTTTGTCATTTTGGACTAATTCTGAGCATATCTGGGAATTACCACCCAGGTTCCTAACATAACTAAAGAAAGCCTTGTGATTATCTTTAGTGTCCTGTGCAATTTTCTCTCGAAGCTGGCCTTAGACAATTTTATGTGTGCCCGTAGTTTTTTGCTAATACTGATCAGTGATGCCTTCCCTTTTTGGGATTTTGCTTTATCATTTAGTAGCTTCCTCCTTCTATTGTATAGTTTGTTTATGGCTGGGGTCCACCAGACAGGACGTCTGCCTTTGGAGGATTGGGTCTTGGTTTTATTTGGGATCGCATGATCCATGCATTCCTGAAGGTGTTCATAGAATGCGTTTATAAAGGATTCTGCGGTCTGGGCTGTATTTTCCACAGGCCGGGGCTTTGAAGGATTCCACCTCAGTTTTGAGGAGTGTAAAATTTGCTTTAGAAGTTTTTCACTGTGGTTTTCTGGGCAGGGGTGGGGTCGGGATGTGAATATCCAGTGAGATTAGTTTATGGTCTGATCTTACCAGTGAGGGATACACTTCTGGTCTGGAGCATAGAGTCCCCATGTTGGTGATGATCAGGTCCAGTATGTTTTCCCCTCTTGTGGGAGTGGTAACAAGTTGTTCCATAGCATTTGAGTTTATAAATTCTAGGAACCTTTGGGCTAGGGTGTTAGAGCTAGAGTAATGCTCCCAGTCTATGTTTGGGTAGTTGAAGTCGCCCAATATAATGGTGTTTGGAGAGACCTTCATATTTTCCAGTGTTCTCAGGAAGGCCAAGTGGGGTTCCTGGGTTTGGGAGGGTGGTCTGTAGCAGGCTATAAACTGGAAGGCAGTTTTACCCACTGTTAGTTGCACATGGATAGTCTCTGATGCTTCGTGCTTTGCCACCAACCTGGAGGTGTGGGTATCTTTGATGAATATCGATACTCCCCCTCCTTTTGTGGTTCGGTCCAAGTTTTGGGGCCGAAAAGCATGGTATGAGGTATAACCTAGTAGTGCTGGGGTGCTCTCGGGAGCTCTGAACCAGGTTTCTGTTACTGCACAGATATCGATGTTCTCCATGCTAAGGAGAGTTTCGAGTGCGTGCATCTTGAGGTTTAGACTTCTGGCGTTGAGTAGCATTACTCTTAGTTTCTTATCCCTTGTGATACCTATGGAGGTGGGTTTGTCTTTTGAGCCTTGCCTAAAAAAGGCACTATGGGGGTAGCAAGAGCCTTTGCCAATATCCGAAAGCCCAGGAGTGACAGGTGCAAGCCGTCCCTAGCGAAGCATCGTGGCTTGTCGAGCATATCATCCCAAGCTGACAGGCATTGGATCCCCTTTGAATGACACCAGTACTTAAGCCAATTGTTGAAATTGATCATCTTGTCTTCATATTGTGGCATCATTCTTGGTGAGGGTAAGATGCTACTCAAGGTCAGGGTCATACCGGCCTGGGCTACATGCTCAGAGAGCTCCTTTATGTCTCTTTTCATGTAGTCCAGGGAGGTGCGTCTCAGGTCATTCACACCAGCATGGACAATGACTGAGTCATATTTGTACTTGCCTTGGAGTGACCTGAGTGCTTGTGTTATGTGGCGGATCCTAGCACCCGACAGGCTGCTCACCGTGACCCTCTCCTTGTTCAGCCTGGTGAGCGGGACGTCAGTGTGCCTGACGATAGAGTCACCTATTACAAGTGTATCAGGTGTGTTGTTTAGTCTTAAGGGCTGTGACTGTTTGGCACACTGGCTTTGTGAGATATGTGTTGCACGTGTTTTGTTTTGGGGTAGCGGCTGCTTGGGTGTCTGCTTTGGAGGTCTCTGCTGCTTCGGCAGATCTTTATTTAGAGCCTCCGAGTATGTTTTTGTGTGATTATGTGTTTGGTTTGCTGTCGTGGTAGTATATATAGGTCTATATTAGATTGTCAAAGTTTTCAAACTTCAAATCACTAAAGATCGAAGTTTAGTGATCAAAGTCTGAAAACTTCGAATTACTAAAAAAATAGTTTTAAAACAAAAAACGTAACACTTAAAGGTTGCACCCCCCACACCTCCCGCTACTTAAATATACCAACTCTGAGATTGCACTTCAGTGCAGTACAGTGCAGAAACAGAAGATTTCCATTTCCTACACTGTAGCACTATCTTGGAGTTGGTATATTTAAAGAGCGGGGCTGTGGGGGTGCAGGGGGGCTTGCCTCCCTGCTTACACCCTTTTGTTTTTTTTTTGTTTTAAAGCTATTTTTTAGTAGTTCAAAGTTTTCAGACTTCGATCACTAACAATTTTTAGTGATCTGAAGTTTGAAAACTTCAACAATCTGATATAGACCCATGTTATCCATTAAGGAAATAATGCAGTATTTGTGCTATGGCCTGGGATGATAATGGATTTTTTCCAGCTAGATATGTTGATTAAGACACTTACTGAGAAAATATGGTTTCTGCAGCAGTCTTAAAGTACACTGTTGGAAGGTTGTCTGCGGCTGTGGGACACAGTTTATGCTTGATTGGAAGATTTTTACCATAGTGGATGTTGGTACAAATTTTAGGTTAAACATGTTTATATATGTTATCAAAGATATATTGGATTCCTGCTTTTCATTGTTAGGAGTATGTTGGAGAGGGCGATATTTGATCTGCTGCTGGACTGAATGGGGAAGGTGGAGTGCTAGCAATGAGGGAAGGTGTGCTTTCTTTAAAGTAGGTATTACATTTTGTAGCTATTTTAAGGGGAGTGCAGTTTTGTGAAGGGCACAGGTCTTGTTTTTCTGGACCAGGATTCAGTAGAGAATGTATTGAAACCAGAATTTTTGGGTCATTTTTGTAAATAAGCTGTAGATTAATACATTGTTTTTTGTCCTTTTGTAGTTGTTTATAGTTTGGTTATGAAGTTCCCTACATCTATTTTTAGATTATGCCAGTCTTTGTGGTTTTGCTAAGGGTAGAGAGCCAGGGGTTTATTTTTATTCTTTTTTCCATAGATGGTCATGGCTATTTAGGCTATTAAGGAACAAATTATTGAAGACTGTTGCAGCTTCATCTAGTGGGAAAGTTTTTAGACTGGACCAGTTAAAGGACTTTAGGATAGCACTTGAATATGTCTTTGTTAAACTTAGGTTTAGGGTTATTTTGAGTTGGTCTGTATTAGGAAGATAGTAATTATACAAGCATATGCTGGGAGGTTATCATTCAGGGAGTTGGGGGTAGGTTCCACTGATAATGTGCTTTCTATAGTTTGAAAATCAAGTCTAAAATAGTGCCTTTGCCATGGCTTTTGTTACATCTAGGGTATTTTCTGATATGCTGAGTCATGTCAAGCAGCTTGAAACAGGAGGAGTGACTTTCAGAGGTTACATTTTGGCAATCAATATTGATATAACCCAGTACGATTTTTTTGATATGTCATTGTACTAGATACCCAATAGAAAAATTCCATGAGTATGGGAATGTTATTACAGGGGATGCAGTAAATAATACAAATTGCTTTGCTCTATTTAATTCTAATAGGGTTATTAGGATTTCAGCTGTCTGAAATTTGGGGATGACTTTGGTATAGGAGGAAGGGTTGTAAAAGTTGGATGGAGTAAGGCTACTCCACATCCTTTTTGTGAGGTCATTCTTTATGTTATTATGCTGTTACCAGGCACTTGTATATATGTATCTGGTATGGTGAGTTTATGCCAAGTTGCAGTGAGGGCTAGGATATCTGAGGTATTGTTTGATATTCAGGTATGCAGGCCTGCGATGTTTTGGCAAGGTGTGAGTGTTTGATAGGGTAGACAAATTTTTCTTGTTTGTATTATAGGAACCAGGAAAGGAGGAGTGTGTTTTGTCTAAGGGAGGAGAGCTGTCTGAGCTGTCTGAGTTGTTCTGTTGCTTAGATATGTTGATCATTTTTAGGTTATGTTTTGGCTTCTAGGCTGGGATTGTGGTGAATGCCCCCACAAATAGGGGTTTTAGTGTTGTGCAGTATAATTTTAGAGTGCATTTTGATGATGGATATGAGCATTTCTTTTGTTCTGTATGGAAGGTAGGGATAGTGCAGAATTTTATGTTTAATACAGAGGATGTGGATGGAGGTATGATAGCAGGTGATGCATTTTGCTGGAGAGTGAACTAGTCATAGTAGAAGTTGATGGAGAAAGGAGAAGATGATAATTGGCACAGGAAAGACTGTGTGTGATAGGGTTATGGCGAGGAGATCCAAAATGTTGCTGACTGGGGAAGTTTTAAGTGAGGGGACTTTAGAATAGGAATATAGGGAGACTAAGAATGTGTGTATTTGTGTGTATGTGTGTGTGTGTGTGTGTGTGTGTGTGTGTGTGTGTGTGTATATATATATATATATATATATATATATATATATATATATATATATATATATATATACACACACATACATACATACATGCATACATATATAAAAAGTGTACACACCCCTGTTAAAATGCCAGGTTTTTGTGACATAAAAAATGAGACCACAATAAATAATTTCAAAACTTCTCCCACCTTTAATGTGACCTATAACCTGTACAATTCAATTGAAAAGCAAACAAATCTGTTAGGGGAAAAATATAATAAATAAAAAACATACAATATGCTGGTTGCATAAGTGTCTACACCCTTAAACTAATACTTTGTTGTGTGTGCACACCCTTAAACTAATACTTTGTTGAAGCCCCTTTTGATTTAATTACAACATTCACCCCGGGATTCAGTAAGGTTCCATGCAGGAATACCTTATTCCTGCACGGAAACGTCTGTTTAAGAGCAACATGGCAGCGCACCATGCATAGTAATGAAGGCGCGTTGCCTCTGCTCCTAAACGGACACTGAACATGGACAAGTGCAGGGGGTGTGTCTGAGAGCAGAGGTCTCACAATACACATGCCCCTGCACTCAGGAAGTGCCGCCCGGCAATAATAATGAGCGAGAATACTCATAGGAGGCTGCATACCTCCCAACTGTAAAAATCATCGCAGAATGTCCACATGTCACGGCCATACAGCACCTCAATTGTCCTGGCAAATCACTGGGATGATCTCAGGATTGAAGTTGGAAAATAATGCATTCATTTCAGCGTCTGACTTCAAATCCATGATAAAATGTATATTAAAACAAATACTGTTACCCTAGCAACTGTCCCAAGTTTATAAGAGCAATAATGAAAATATGCCTGTAGTTGTACCACAATTTATCAAGCTTTGTCCAGATAGTGTGCCTGAAGATGTAGAGAGGTATGGGGGGGTTGCTAGGATGTCTGCCAAATGTGCAGATGCACATAGGAATCCACAGCAATAAGTGAAACCTGTCCCTTCCAAGAGAAAATAGCAGTAGAAAATGTTTTTTATAAATCAAATTAATTTAACCATAGGTGCGCTGGTTTGCTCATTGCTTAGCTATGCATACGGTAGCTTAAATGGCAGAAGAAGATAAATAGCAAGATACATGCAGTTGAAGCCATACTGCTGTAGTGTAGTGGTTACAGTGTTCGCTTTGCGAGCAGTCATTCCTGGTTTGATTCTCACCGTAATAAATTCCATTTTCCATGTGAAATCACTTTATGAATATTCTTTTGCCATATAACCTTCTAAATAACATATATTTGTGAACTGGAGTACTGCATTAAAGGCAGATGTGAGGTGTCATTGTAATAATGTGGTAATATCCACAGATAAACACAAGTGCCCCGTACAGTATATGTACACATGAATCAGGGATACGAATTGAAGATATAATGTGTAATGAATGATAAATCCATAGAGTGTCCAAATCCACCAATTTCCCAAGAGCCATGTTACATTTCTGTCTAAATTAGTGTGGAGGTATGTGGGAGTAAGCACTTTTAAGCAGTAGTAAGCGGGTTTTAGCCCATTTGCATGGGGGTAAGCAATGCTCACACAGGTTAAGCAATTTTGAAACTAACTCACTGTAAGCATATTTAACTGGAAGTTAGCATTGCCTGCCATCATGCAAACCCGCGCAATACCTGCTGACAACTGCTTAAAAGTGCCTTAATCAATCTGTATCCAATAGCCGCTGTTCTGCCCAGCAACAAAAATAAACAGCCCTTGCAAGTCTTGAACACCGGACCCTGTACAATATAGTCACAGTAGTTAACTAGTAACCCATCACAGCAGTACATAAGAGTGAGGTATCCCCAAAGAGATCATCACTATAGAAATATCAAAATTTACATGTGAAAGGAATCTTTATACAGTTTTATGCTGTATAATGTACTACATAACATAAATATGTGAACTGGAGTGCTGCATTAAGACCATATGTGAGGTGTCATTTTAATAAAGTGTTGAAATCCCCCAATAAACACAAGGACCCAGTACAGTGTATGTACACATGAATCATGGTTACCAAACAAATATATAACATGTAATGAATGATAAATCAATGCCAAACAGCAAATAGTGTGTAAATTTAAAATTAAGCAATGCTAAGCATTGCACACCCTTGCTTACTAGGTGTAAGCAATGTATAGGCCAGCTAAATCAGTTTGCCCATTGGTATACCCCTTTAAGCAATGCCAACCTTAGGTAAGCAGGTTTTCCCATAGGTTAGCATTTTCAAAAAGGTCCAATCATGGCAAAGTGCAGGAAATTGGCCCTATTTAAACCCCACAGGTGGGAATACATCTCATAACTGGTTGCGACTTCCTCCTGTAGGCACTATGGCTGGTGTGGGTGAAGGATCGCTCTTCCGGGCACAGCGCTGGGGCATCCAGGAGTCCATTGTCATGGCAGGACTCCTTGATAAAGACCTTGACCACAGACTGCTGCAGGGCCAGTACCAGGGTACCCAATATAAAGTGGAAGCCTGGGACCATCTCGCCTGTGACCTCACCAGTGCCACTGGCATCCCTCAAACTGGTGAGCAGGTCAAGCATCACTATTTCAACCTTAAACGGAGAAACAGGGAGGTCTTTGACCAGTCTTTGACCAGTGGATCCAAGAGGCTAGGCAGACGGGTGATGTCCTAGTCGTGTGTAAGTATCATTCTACTACCTGTTTAATAATTGCCAGCTCATGTATATTATGGATAGGTATGGCTAAATATTCCTCTTATGTCTTTGACAGTGGCAGACAAGCGGGCTGTGAATCAGGAAGCCCATGCCTGTAGGCTGCAAAGATTGCATTGCAAGGCAGGTTAGTAATAATCTTGCATGTACTGTCATAAGAAATAAGTCTAAAAGTAGTAGAAAGTTAATTGCCAGTATAAAACCTGTATTGTGTATGGCATGTACTGAATAAACCAGACAATATGTCAGGAAGAGTCTCATATAGGTTGTATGCAAATAAAAGGTTAACAGCCTGGCAATAAAGGTCTAACTCCTGGACTGCTTGTGTTTACTCTGGTATCATATGGTAATGTAGTGTTGCATTCTCTTAATAGTACTGTTGTATTAAGCACTGTTACCCACACTGTGCAACTGAGAGACTTAGACAGAAAACAGTGAAAAGATAGACAACATAACCCAAATAGCACATTCAACTGAGATGTGAAGTGTATTTTTAGCACACACAGCCATGCTTCGAATCCTGGGAGTGGTAGTAAGCTGTATGCAGAATCATACACCACAACTGTACAGGTATTGTCAAAAAGTCCAGATAATTGTCTTAAGTCCCCTGCCTGTCACCCTGTCCCCCTGGCAAATCAGTGGGATGATCCCAGAAGTTTATTCAGAAAATAATGACATACAACTGATTGTCAGACATCATAACTGTCAGAAATGTATCTATAAGAACAAACCTGTCACTCTAGCAACTCACCAAAGTGTTATGGGAGTATTAAGCAAAGTATGTCCCAACTCCACCCCCATGTTGTGAAACTATGACCAGAATATGTGCAGTAACAGAGTGAGATGTATGCGTATAATAATAATGTGGAATCTGGTTATATGTGTAGCAACATTCAGGTAGTGTTAACAAACACCCCCCCCCCCATAGGTCAGGTCTGTCAGATATAAAAACTGTACCTAGAAATAAAAGATTGAAATCCTGGACTGGTACTGTTTAGTCTGGTATTGTATGGCAATGTTAGTGTTGCAGTACCTCTGACTAATAAGGTATTACTCATCACTGTCATCCACACAGTGCTACATAATAAAACTGTCTAGGAAACCCTGTATAAGAGTGTTGTAATTACAAGGTCATATTGTAAAACCACTGGATACTTATAGACAGAATTCAGAGAAAAGATACACAGCAATATCTATATAGCACACTCAACTGTGATGTACACTGTTTTATTTTTAGCAGACACAGCCACGGTTCAAATCCTGGGAGTGGTAGTAAGCTGTGTGCAGAATCATACCCCTCAACTGTAAAGATCTGTCCAGATTGTCCAGAAAATTGGCCCATATGTGCTGACTGTTACCCTGTCCCGCTGGCATATCAGCATAATAATCTCTGACATTTAGGCAGCATTTAATGTCATATAACTAACTGTCAGGCAATAGTCAAAATATGTCCCAGTTTCACTTGCATGTTGCCCAGAGTGTGTGCAATAGGAGATGGAGAGGTATGTGCATAACATTAACCTGGAATCTAGGAATATGTGTATAAACAGTCAGGTAGTGTTAACAAACAATACCTCCACAGGTATACCAGGTAAGAGGTGCATACTGCAGGTAAAACACAGTTCATGTATATAGTTGTCTACATCCATACCACTGTCCAAACTAAGGCCATTGGGTAGTGTAATAATACCTGTAAGGTACAGATCACAGCACTGACTATGAAAGTAATGAGAGCTACAGGGAAAATACAAGTTGTTAATTGACATCTTTCTCTCCCCCACCATATCTGCAACAATAAACTAAATACACAACTCAATCAGTATGTGTACAATTAAATCTACTGTTGGGACATATGTCCTATTGTTTGATAAATATTGAAATTTGTTTCTATGCATGTGCCATGTTGAAATACTCCCACATTGGTGGCATGCTGCCATCAATGTACCTGCATGCTATTGTAATAGCCACTGTGGTTCCATATATGCATGTGTTCTGTTTGCTATGCAACTGTTACATATCTGGTGTTTTGGGTTAATGGGAATATCTATACATGTTGTTATACCTAATCCTGGAATGTGTTGACTATTACTAACCCACATATGTTTTAAAATTAAAATACCATGGCACATTTGGGAAGGCCGGTCTCAGCGGACCCACCTCTCCCACCTCATCTGGCCATGGCACCGGGCACCAGCATGTCTGGGACCCACCCCGGGACCTACTTGTCTGCTGGTCCGGCACCACCTTTGGGTGGAATTGCCTTAGGGGATGGGGCTCGCCCCCGCCCTGGGAGCAGGCGCAGACAGGAGACTGTCTCCCGTCATTAGGTCCGGTGTGTGGTGCATAGTGAGGTCTGCAGGGAGTTTGGAGATCTGCTACACCAGCTTGAGGGCCACGTGGTGCATCTAGAGGGTCAGCATGCCCCTCCTACCCAGTCCGCAGCACAGCCACCTTTGGGGCTGTGAAGGTTCAGTGGTGACTGCCCATGGGTGAGGACCACAGTCCCACTGTTTTGACTAGGGGGCTCATGGGCTCCTGACTTCCAAACACCCCTCCCCATCCAAGGTGTTTACCCCCAACATGTGTCATATACTGTCCCTGTATGCTGTCTTGTCTGTCTTGTCTGTTATCCCACCCAACCTACCTCCCTAAATATACCTACTATCCCTCCCCAACATCCCACTCTAACCTTAAAAAAAAAAAAAAAAAAGGCAATGTGTTCCCCCACAAAAAATCTCGCCCCATACATAGCTGTCTATTTTGCACACGTGTCCACTGGACACATGTTATCTGGTCTAATTGGCTTCACAACATTTATTGTTGTCCTCACCCTTCTCTCAGGCTTATGAGTGTCCAAATCTACCTCCAAATCAGTGTATATGCACAACTGATATGTGTGTGTGTGTGTGTGTGTGTGTATATGTATGCATATATATATATATATATATATATATATATATATATATATATATATATATATATTTATATATATATATATATATATATATATATATAAAATATATAAATTATATATATATATATATATATATATATATATATATATATATATAAATTTTATATATATATATATATATATATATATATATATATATATATATATATATATATATATATATATATATATATATATATATATATATGTATACATCTATAGATATATATGTCTACCATATATGTCTATTTTATATATATATATATATATATATATATATATATATATATATATATATATATATATATATATGTATATGTAGCAATGGTTTACTATTAAAATATCAATGTAGCATTATACGCTTATGAACTATTCGATCTACAGATGTTCAAATAGTTCATATTTGTGCAAGCTACATAACCGAATATTATATTTGCAAATGTGCTGTGCTTTCGCAAATATGAACATTCAAAGGGATGTACAGGGATCGCGGTACAGTGCGGTTAGGGAAATACATCCCTTTCCTCACTTTAGTGCAATCTCAGAATTGGAATATATAGTAAAGGGGTGTGTGGGGGGATCAGCCCCCCACAAGGGGGGTGCAGGGGGGCTTGAACCCTGCATAAACGGGATGTTACCTGTACTAGTTAGGGAGTTATGGCAAGGGTGGAATTACTGCTAAGTGCCGTAAAATGTCGTGGTCGACATTTTCAGCATTAACAGCTGATTTTTTGACGTTAGGGCCATTAGGTAATGTATACTTTTGGTGAATTAGTTCACTGTTAAGTACCATTTTTGTTTTAAATTTCGATATTTTAATAGTAAACATATAGCAATATATATATATATATATATATATATATCTATATATATATATATATATATATATCTATATATATATATATATATATATATATATATATATATATATATATATATATATATATATATATATATATATAAATATATATATACATATACAGACATATATCTATAGATATAAAAGAGAACACAACAAATGCATCTATGACCAAAGGCACGGTTAATGTGTGTGAAGGGACCCAAGCTAAGTACCTCTTGTAATTATTGATATCACCCCCTCCCCCACAGCCAAACAGATCTGCCTTGCAACACAATACTAACTCTTGCAAGTCCCATACCCAGAACCCTACACAACACAGCCACAAGAAGTTAACAGTAATCCATCCCACCTTTATGCTGTCATGATGGTACCAATAACAAATGCAGTACAGTCTGGCTACCACAGGGAATGTACAATGTGGAAGCAATAAACATTCCAGTGATACATATACACACACACACATGTATATGCAGATACATATATATGTATATATATATATATATATATATATATATATATATATATATATATATATACATGTATATATATATATATATATATATATATATATATATGTATATACACATGCACTCACATAGATATGTATAGGATGATACATATTTAGAGGGTGCACAACATATTGAACAGCCAGTATTCCTACAGCTGCCACCTTTTAAAATGGACAGTGTATGATTCACTCATACAAAAGACAATTATTGCATGAAACATATACCCACAGAGAAGTCGAAGGATATGACACCACACACAGGTCTGCATACATAAGAAATGTTTATTTGTGTACTATTGCAGTTGTATATGCCATGTCGTATAGCTGTTAGGTCTTTGAAATACATCCTAACTGAGTAATGCAACTCTCAAGCAGATCATTTTATACAGTAATCTGAAAGCATAACATATGTTGCTGTCCAGGCCAAGGTCTTTCAAGTGTACAACAGTAAAGAATGACTGGGCCAGAGGATTACAATCAATCAACAGTAAGTAATGCAGATGTAGTTCAGCAGCCTCTAATTACACTCTGTACTTAACCCCTAGGGGGAAAAGAATTAAGTTGCCACAATGAGGATGTATCTGTTACATAACAATGCTTAACTGAACACATCACTATCACACTGACAAACAGAACAGTCTGTATGACAGTAAGCACTAGGCCACCAATGTTCCCAAGGTGAAATGTATGTAAATGTACAGCCATATACCTTAAGGCGTCTTACTACTGATATCCCTCACATGTTGTAACAGCCTAGGTTATATATGGTGCATACCCCTCCCCCATAGACTGACTTACAGTGGCATATAAAAGTGTTACATACACTGACCTCTGGACTGCAGAAGGGCACACATGTTTTGTCTAGATGTAGCCCACATATATATGGACCCTACCCCAGAATATATGTGGGGACCACAACATCACTGAAATGATGGCAGGAATGGCAGCATGACATAATCACAGGCCACTACATAACAACCTCTTACTGCATGTCATATGGACAAAGCCTGGTATATAGGTGGAGGGAAGAGGCCGGAACACAGGGCCATATTTGAAATAGTGTTGTTATGCACTGAGAAAGTTGCTGGTGTTACAGGATAGTTTGCAACATATCCTTAGTCAGGAATATGAAGTCAGAAACATAAATGGATATAGCCATGTATTGATAGCACTGAACAGACACAATGCCAGTAAAATATCTGACACCAGACCTGTGTGGTGGACAGACAAAACATAACAGGTAATACTCTGGCTATCATGTGGATAGGCCCACAGTTGAGAGCTATGCAGACAGACTGAATTCCATGCTAAACTAGTATGTACACACAAACCCTGTAACACTGGTGGTATACAATGTGTATAACAACACTACTCATACTGTCTGTAGGTCTGGAACCTTATACAAATATGTAGCTGGCCTGAATATGCAAGTCCTCTTGTAAGAGGTATTGTTACCTGCTCTCTGTAACACTGATGCAAACACACAGGAGGGATGTTATCCATACAGGAAAGGTAAAGGGACCACACCCACATGATGTAGGAATTGATAGTAGTGGGTTGCCATGACAGTGGTAATTGGAAGTATTACACAGCAGGCTGCATGCAGGTAGCAAGTGTTGGACACTGATTGGTGCAGAAGCCATTAACTGATCATGTGCATCACCTACAAAATCCATGCTGCAATCTTTTCAAAGCAGCTAAATCCATTTAGTGGAAAGAGACCAAGAGAGAGAGAGAGAAATAAAAAAAAAAACAAAAAAAAAACAAAAAAAAAAACGCACACACATTCACCCAGCCATCCACACAGCAAACTGTATCCAGAAGAGACATCATTCCCACAACAGGTATGTGAAGCATATATGCATGTAATTGAATGTAGTAGCTTGTCCATAACAATGGGATAGATGATGTGAAATAATTTATATGTGTCATCAGGTGTTGTTGTTGTTGTAATGATGTCCAGCTGAACAAATGCTATGGACAACAGTGTCTGTCTCTGTGGGCAGTGGGCCATTCCTGTCAACTGTGCAGATCAACACTGACTGACAAGATGTAAGCCATTATAGTGTATGTTGTGTAATGCAAGACATATTAGTGTGGCCAATAGCTGGTGGTGGAAGTAATGCAGTTATGATGGACACATGGGTTCCAGAGCCCACAACTTGCAGGACAGTCATGTTAACATGTAATGTAGCATGCACAAATGCCATATGTGTGTAATAGGCTTACCTGCAATCTGTCCCTATATATACCCCCTAATGTTAAGCTGTGTCCACATGTGGCACCGGTCTGTGTTGTAGCAAGGCAGAACAGTGCAGCTGTGCAAGAAGGAGAGTCAGAGAGTGTGGACCTGATGTCTGAATGCACCCCATATATGTGTATATATATATATATATATATATATATATATATATATATATATGTACATATGTGTCTACAGATATGCAGACATATATATATATATATATATATATATATATATATATATATATATATATATATATATATATATATGCAACTCATAATATATATCTACACACACACATATATATATATATATATATATGTGTGTGTGTGTGTGTGTGTGTGTGTGTGTGTGTATGTCTACATATATACAAACACACACATATGTATATAAATATGTCCCCTACTTTTGAATGACAGTGCTGCATGCATGATATGTGTGAGGGAACATCACACATATCAATATACACATATATATACAGCAGTAAGTGTGTGCAAAATGGACGGTTATGTCAGGTGTGAACCCCATGTTGGGAGCACATTGTGAAGGTGGGATTGATAATTTGGGGAAGGATAGCAGGTATATTTTTGGAGGTAGGTTGGTTTGGATGATAGAGAAGACAGCCTACAGGGGCAGTATAGGACACATGTGGTGGGTAAACACCCTGGATGGGGAGTGTCGTCTGTGATGTGGAAGCCCATGAGCCCCTATATGGAAACAATGAGACCAAGGTCCCCACCCATGGGCAGTCACAACATCAGCTTCATGGCCGTGAAGGTGCCTGGGCTGGGGGCTAAGCAGGAGGAGCATGTGGACCCTGTGATTGTCCACTGAGGGCCTCAAGGTGCTGTAGCACATCCCGCATGTCTCTGTGGAGCTCCCTATGCATCAGAGCCTGGACCTGACGTCTGGTGACAGGATCCTGTTTGTGTGTGTTCCCAGGGGGGGGAGGTGAACACCATCCCGTAAGGTGGTTCCACCTGAAGGTAGTGCAGGACCAGTAGATGAGGAAGCCCCAGGGTGGGTCCCACATGTGATGTGGCCTGGTAACATGGCCAGATGAGGTGGGAGAGGTGGTTCTGCTGGCATCTGTTCCCCAAGCATGCTATTGTGTCACTGTTATAGAACATATGTGTGTAGTAATAGTCCACACATTCCTGGATCATGTCCAACAGCATGCATAGATATCCCCATTAACAGAAAAAAATAGATGTGCAGCAGTCACATAGCAAACAGAACACATGCATATATGGACCCATAGTGGCCCTTACAATGGCATGCAGGTGACATTGTCAGTAACAAGCCACCAATTATAGTGTCCCCACAGGGACCATGACTACAAACATATAGCACAAAGTGTTATACAATACAATATATGTCCCAACGGTAGGTATTCTGTAGACATATCTGTTGAGTTGTGTGATCAGATTGTTGTAGCAGATATGATGGTGGGGGGACAGAGATGTGTATTAACAACTATGATAACCTTGCAGTATGAGGTCCTCAGACCTGTTTCCATCTTTACGTCTTTCAGGCAATATGTCAAGGGAGTGCTTGCCCATTTATACAGCGGAGGAGAATGATGTCATCATCTCACACCTGGTGCAGCACTACCACATGTTGTTTGGTCATACAGCCCATAATCTGCAGGAGCAGATTGCCCTGTGGAACGATCTTGTCTACAGGGTAAATGATGTTGGCCTGCAAAACCGCAGTTATGAGCATGTCCAACATTGATGCACCGATCAACTTCACCATGCCCATTGGCATGCTGCTGCTGCAGTCAGGGGGGACCAGCTTGCAAATGGGTGGGGTCATGCCATCCAGCTCCCCCTGAACATGCTGAGGAGCTCCTTGCCAGCCTCGGGGCACCTGCTCACCCGCACACACAACACCTGGCAGAGAGCATAGTGGAGGTGGGTGCTACCCACACAATGGCAGAGTAGCATGCAGGTAGGGCCGCAGGGCACATCAGTAGACCACTGTTGCATATCCATCTACATTTGTACAGTTAAATCATGCATATGTGAGATGAAATATATATAGTCTGTTGCTGCGTAGTAGTAATAAACAGATGTGCATAATCTGCAGTATTGTGGGCTTGTACTGTTGATGTACTATAATGCTGCACCCACCCTGTACCAATGCCTCAGCTGTGGCTACTGACATCACATCTCTCACACACTTATGTAGGTCCCTCTGGTATACCTCCAGGCAGCAGCCTGTAGCTGGTGAGTATGGTGTTTGTTCAGGTTTGTCAATACACTGGTCATGTTATGGCCATGGTATATTCCATGCACACATTCAACACACCTACCCATAGTGCATGCTGTACATGTTTACACACTGTTGCTGTTAACTGCACTGCATCAAGTGGTCGCCACAATGGTGTATCTGAAGGGTATGTCAGACTCCTGCAATATAACTAACATCCTGTCATTACAAAATGCGTGCACAGAGAAGAACATAATGTTGAGACAAATTTCCTATAGTAGGGACATGTGTGAAACATCACCCTTATACAGTGCTACAACAGTGTATATACCAGTATTACAATGGCAACTGTTACAGATGTACACTAAGGCATATCATAATACTTCAGTCCACAACCCTTACAACCTGCAATGTGGTCCTAACATAAGCAATGAGTGTGTTATATGGAATCGTATGTTAGGACAGCAAATATGGGGAATACATACCTTCACAAACACTGGAAGCATATTTGTGCACACATGCCAGATAAAATATAGTGGAAGCAGCTGTTGAGGTACTGACAGCATGCATTCTTCATGAGAATGGACCTTCTAGCAAGTACACATCCCCAATGTCACACCAAGAAATGGTCTGCTGTCCAAGATGTCTGGCCATCAAACAACAGAGGCAGATGTGGCTTGCACACATCTTACATGCCATGGCGTGGACCCCATACTGAACAGGTATCACCCAGGAGTTGGACATGTAGCCATACCTCACCATGACATATACTATGACAAACAGCACAGACAGTCATGTGTGTGGCAAGGATGTATGGGAAAGAATTAATGTAGAAAATAAACAGATGGCCATCCAAGACAGATGATGTCACATGTAGTAATCCGTTAATGCAGGCTGCATAGTAACATGCCACAACACTGAGGGAGATGTAGGAATGTCTAGCAAGTACTAGCTGTGCAGTACCCATGTTAGCAATTGCCTGGACTCTGCATACATGTGGCCCATGGGCTAGGGTAATTAGATGGGACAGCTGTACCACAGAAAACATGAGCCAGGCCTCTCTACAGGTAGCGTATGCATAACAGAAAAGGTCCCCAAAAAGCATGTGTTGCAATATGTACTGGTGTACCAAGATCACGCTGGAAACCTACCGACAGTATCAAGTAAGATACATGTGCTGCACAACCAACACCTCACCCCATCTCAGGCCCACCATCCCCATCTGTAGCTTGCCGGTGCCAGTGTACACCTGTATGTTTGCCATTCATTAGCTGGGACTAGTCTGGTACACATGGTGTTCAGTGTTTGGGACACTGCAAAATGACACACATGTGTAGGCCATAGTTGTCAAGCATCTGCAAAAAGGCTGAGGGTGGGGAGGGGGTGTCATAATGACACAACATTGCACTGCAGCAGGGATCCAAAGGGTGCTATGAATGGCTGTATCTGCACACAGTCAGGGTCAGGAACTGTAACAGACATAACCCTGACTCCACAGCAATAGTGACGGCAGTGTGTGAACTCCAAGGGATGTGCACATGAGTTGACCTTGTAATCATGCAGAGTTTGGAGATGTGTAGGGCAGCCAACCAAATACTGGCTAATGCAGATAGCCCATGCTAGTATACCCCTGCCAGGAATAGTGACTGCTATAGTACACATAACAGTAGGTGCAACAAACCATCATGATAAGGGCGTGCACACACCCACAAAGTGTATGCATCTCAGTCAGCATCTGCACAACTAACACATTTGTTTGACACTGCATTTTATTGTACAGGTCATATGTTACACATTAGATTCATGTAATGTTAACATATGCAGTAATGTGGTCCCATGGCATATCAAGTAAGTAGGCTTCATAACAGTAAGGGTGTGTACACTCCCCATAGCCATGTTAAGGTTTGAAGGTTGTCAGTGTAATTGTATTGTATTGGCCATACATGCACCGCTGATGATGAGATCTGTAAATTAGACATCAGTCATTCACAAATGACATCTGTCCATATATCATCCCAGGTATGTATCAGACAAACACATAGGGGCTGTGAGCAGCAGAGCAGACATAACTGACACAGTAATACACATTCAGCAATGGTGTGTACACCTGTGAGATATGGTGCACAGTACATGCCAGGGTGCCGAACAGGTGCACAGCAATACTGTGTACATGGGTGCAGTATGTTCCAGGGGAGGGGGCATCACCTACTAACACAACTCATTCATCACACACATGTATAATGTTGCTTGCATGGATTGACTATAGCTGCACTGCTTGCTGTTGAGTGCCATATGTCATGCATGTTGACAGGTAATGATGTGTGTGTGTGTTTGTGTGTGTCCATGTATGCACATGTGTGACTGTGGGGTTGTTCATACCTCTTGACTTCCCTTTGAAATTGTGCAATACATGGATATGGACAGACACATGAGACACCAGGAATACTTGTCTGACATGTAATTTCAGGACAGCTGATAGTATAATAAGGTCTGTAGCATGAAACATGCATTGGGAGGGAAACTAGACACCGGGGATACTGTTATAATTGCAATTAGCGGAAAGGTGAAAGAATACCCATGTATGCAGCACTACAGATGCATTGGGGAATTACTAGACAACACCAGAGAGTGTTTCCAAATATTACTATAGTCCACATAATAAGTTAATAGAGCAACAGATCTTGCATTTACTGAACAATAGTTATGTATCACACTCCAGTGCGTGACATTATTGAGTGACTGTAGTAGCCCTTAACACATGGGGGCCATGCTCAAGATGTCTGGACAGACCCAGGCTGAACACTGGATGACAGCAGTGAGTCTTTGAAAAACTGACTCCAATCATGTCAAAGAGGTAATGGAGTAACAGATCATGTTTTGTGATCACTTGTCTAGGCAATTGGAAGAATGATACGTTAATGATTGGTATTAATGACTGTAAGTTTTCAAGTCTGATGCAGAATGGTGAACTTAAGAGAATAAACTTGGGACAGTCTATAAACTCAAGGACAGGTAAGTATTATGGTGAAATATTAAGGTGTGTGCGTGTGTGTTTGTGTGTGTGTGTGTGTATGTGAGTGTGTGTGTGTGTGTGTGTGTGTGTGTGTGTGTGTGTGTGTGTGTGTGTGTGTGTGTGTGTGTGTGTACGTGTGTGTGTACATGTACTGTTAAGCAATGACGTACAGGTCTTAAAGTGCATCTCTTGTTTTCCCCTCACAGGTAGCGAGGTGGGTCAGGGTCCCACCTGGAGGTAATCTGATGTTGGTGTCCATACAGACACTGAAAATGATGATAGGTGTGTTGAGGCACAGGCGGGGTTGTCAGAGGCCGAAACTGCACCATCGCTTGACATCCCACTGTTATCCACCCCATCACCGCACACAGTCACAGTGCCTATAGATACCCCATCACCAGTGGCCATAGCAGAGGGACAGTTGGTGGTTGGTGGCAGTGCACAAGACAGTGTGCTATCTATGGCACATGTGTCTGGACACAGCAGCCATAGCCAGATGTCCAGCAGGGTACCACATAGGCAGATGCACAGGGGTGCTCATTGGAGGGCTGCTGGTCATCATGCCCATTGCAGAGGTGTCACATTTGGTACCCCCAGATGCATGTTTCAGGCTGTCATGGAGGCACATGCATGTATGGAATGGTACATCAGACAGGGTCTGAGGCTGCAGAGGGCTATTCTTTCAGCTGTTACTGACAACATCCTTGATCTTGCAGGTGCCCTCCATTATTATACAGAGGTCATGGATAGATGGTGTGGTGAGATGGTGGGACTCATCAACCATGTATTGTCCATGCTCGAGCATGTGGTGGGAATAACTCCAAAACACCTCACAAACCAATGAAGACAAAAAGACGCCAAGGACCCAATCAATCACAGTCCGCTATTGCACGTTGTAAAACACACTACTATTGTACATCTAAATCAGTGGTTTATCTGGCAGCTTGCAAAAAATGCCCGGCTTTCTATATCGGAAAGACCGAGAGGGCATTTAATAAGCGAATATACGAGCACCTGTATGCAGTATCTAGAGGAGACACTAACAACGCATTAGCTTGTCACATTAAAGAACATGTAGACCACTGTTTTGGCTTTACGGCCTTAAAACAGATCAAGGCCGACCCCCATTCAGGCCCATGGCAGACCTTGTTAGAAAAAGAAGAACTTTTATGGCAAATAAGGACGGCCGCACATATGTTCCCAGGGTTAAACGATACCATTTCGTTGACCTGTATTTTAAAACTTTTAGCCCTAAGGAGATAATAGGGTCTTAAACATCATGGGAAGGACCCTTTTTTGTGGTTCTTGTACTGGGGTTTGATGGTATGGTACATGGGACCACATAGGCAATCCCAGTATAGGATTTCACATGATCCACTGTAAGACTTCATAGGGGCTATATATTTTTATATTTTTATATTTTTATATTTTTAACAACACTTTTGCACACAAGGTATGTAACTTACGTTATAGGTTGTGCAGATTTTAGTAAGGGGACTAAGTCTGGTATGGGGTGAGGGTAGCAACGTGTTTTGCTGACATTTGTATGACGACAGCAAGGTAGTGTTTAGGCAGTTAGGTAGCGTAGTAGTTTTTTTTGGGTGATAGTATGCACCCTTGGCCGCTCCTCTAATTGGGGAGAGCACATTTAGAATAGTAAGTAGCATATAGTAAGGTTTTGGTTAAGTATAACAAACTCCTTATATGAACAAGCTAGTAAGGACAAACATTACTTAAGTAACAACTAAGTCAAGATGTTTTAACACACTCAACAACAACCTTTAAAACACACGAGAGCTAGTTTTTACAACACAACATGATAGTTAATTGAACAATCACTAATTGAATTGTAACTAATGATGCTGTTATTAAAAGCAGACAATGGATGTATTAGTGTTTGAATTTGTCTGAGGAAGGAAGGATACGAAGCCTTCCGAAAGTGCTTATGTTACAATAAAAGTTCTTACGTTATTTTTTAAGTCCGTTGACTTGTGGTTCTTACAGTTTTATACCTGGATTACTACTTACGTTTACATTGGTGGAATATTCATTTTTGGCAGAGTTTACACTATATGAAAGATGTGGTGGGAATGGTGCAATGGCCATGTGGAAGTAGGCCAGCAACACCAACAGCTGGAGGTCGACATGTATATGCAAGGACAACAAGCTGCTCCCAAAGTGGCAGTACTAGCCCCAGCACTGCAACTGGGGTGCTGTCCACACCACACCACAGCAGGCCACGTGCACATGGCCCTGGCCAGTCCCAGGAGGGACCTGGCTCCAGCAGACATATCATCATCAGGGGAAAGTACCATATCGTGACTTGTACCTGGATGTGCCCGTGGAACCCCTGGTAGGCACAGTTCTCATGTCCATGGCCGGAGGTGGTAAAATGCATACCCTGCCAGGTATGGTCTGCAGCTGTCCAACAAACACCTGTATAGGGCAGCCACATGGCAGAACTGTGTGCATGCATACTCACACACAATACAAACATAGCTAGGGCAACCCCATACCTAGACACACCACATCACCACGGCCATATCAGTAATTAGCACCCCTCACTCAAACACATGGTGTCAAATGTATGGCTCAGCCTAGGTCTCTGGCAAACCAACAACACACCCTGTGCATATGATGATACCTGTGCCACATCCCTGTCATCCATAACATCGATGCAGGGACAGGCTAATATGGTGCTGATGCACACGGTGACTGTACTACAGTGTACCAATGTACTGCTGTATAACATGTTGTCAGCAGTAATGTTTAATGCTTACATGTGAGGTAGTGTAGCTGTCCAGCCATGATGCATTATAGCTGTTAGTAACACTGAGTGATTGTGGTCTCCATAATGTTATCCATTTGTGTTGTAGGTGTCCATGTGTCAGCAGGAGGATGGTCTGCTGTTATATCTCACAAGGAGTATGGCACTGTTGTGACACCTTGGCTGTGCCATATCCTGGGTACAGGTGAACACATGTCACAGGGCCTTATAACAGTTACTACCTGTGCCACATGGCTGATAGGTCTCAGTGTGGTGTATACAGGTGAGTGCATGGTGACTGCTGTTAGGAGCCCTTCTACAGTGGACAATGGTAGTTGTACTGGGTGGTACACACCCCATGTTTGAGTATAACACACACAGAGGCTTTGGTGTTGATGCACTACACAGAGAATACTGTACTCATGGATGTATGTACCTGTGCAAGGAACCCATTGTAGCCAATGTAATTCCACCAACCCAGACTAGGCACAACAACACATTGGGGAATAAGCGGTCCGCTAGTTTAATGTCATTGACGATGGTACTGGCAGTGTATATGTCCCCTTCCCCAATGTAGTGCAATCCTCAACTCGGTAAACATATGTGTGTTGGTGTAGGTGGCACACCCCTAACCTTTGGAGGGTGAGAGGTGGTGTAGAACCACAGATAGTGTGATAGACAACTACTTAACCTGTTAACATAAACTGTACAGTATTATGGCCAGCTAAGTGGGAGGATACACTCAACAGTAACTGCAATTATGTTGGCTGTGTCCACAACAGCCACACCCAGCTATATATACAAACCCCAGTATCACTGCACACCTATACACTGGGGAAGAGGCCATTTACACATATAACACTAGTTGTGATGGAATGTATGTCCACAGGATAATACCTGTGAAATCTTAGCATATGCCAGGCAGTTCTTGGACAGATGACCTCCTGGGACATGTATATTCTGCAAACTGAAATACATTCTCTCACATACACGCACACTCTTACTTGGCAACACTGGGACCAGACCCCTACTTAGGTATGTAGTGCTACTGATGTGTCTGGCTTTAATTGCACACACCACACAGCTTTTAGGATGAGGTGTGTCTCCAGTTACATGTTACATGCAGAACATCTCCAGGCATTTACAGTATGGTAATGAGAGATGTAATGGTTGTTTATGGACAATACATTGTGGGACATACCGTTGTATACACATTGACAAACACATAACAGTCAGACACACATCTGAGAGACCTGGATCTATCAGTGCTAACTACCTTGTCAGTGTGTCCATTGTGTTACAGGTAGGTTGCACACAGCACACACATAACTGGGCTGGATAGTGCTATCAGTTACCTGTATGGTTGATGGTGACAGTGGTCCCCATACAGTGGAACATGGGACTTGTACCAGGGGTACCATGGTGTAATGACAGTATGCCCAGCACCCACACCCCACTGTGGATATTGTACGCACTGAAACCCTTGATAACACTCTGACATACCCACCATCACACATTGACCAGGACTGCAATACAACCCCTTGTTTATCCCAAGTGTGCTACTATAGGGATATGCATCTAATGCACATGCCACAGGCATAGTAGGGTAATGCATTGTCATGTCTCTCCTACGGTCAGCAAAATCACTATCCCTAATAATGTGTGGCAATTTATAACATAATAGGAGAATGTGGCCTCAGAATGCTGTACCCTATATATACATATATATATATATATATATATATATATATATATATATATATATATATATATATATATATATATATATATATATATATATATATATATATACACACATGCACACATACAAACACTTGCCAGAACTCAGTGGGTATCCCATGCCTATCAACCCATTTGTACAACAGTGTTGGGCTGGTACTGCAAGGCCCAGGTAGCCCTTAGGGATAAGAGTGTAACAAGGTACATGTATTGTCCGGTACAGCAGCAGCCACATCTAACTATGGCAATGGGAGGTGCTGTGGGTGTGAAGGGCCTCAGGGTATTCTCAACTACAGGTCTAAAAACACACAGACACTGATATTATCAGTAATGCACACATACACATTTGTCAGTACTGGGGTGCATTGGTCCAGGTGTTCATAGGTGTGTACCAGGCTATTGTCCATGTAGACAATGAAAAAAACAAACAAAACTCAGTAAACTTATAAAAAATAAAAAGGAAATAACACACCGAGACATTGAATATGGTGAGCCCTTTTGTTTACTACTTCAGTAAACTTCTTCAGACAATCAATAACAGATGAAAGTAACATTTATATACAATCAAAACTATGACATCATGGAACAATGCAAAGAACCAAGCCCACAAATTAAAGGGCCAAACTCCAAAATTAAAAAACAAGAACTTTTTAAATATGAAACAAATATTACTAAATATATTATAAATATAAATTACTTAAATATGTTCAAAAAAAAAAAAATAAAAACATTAAATTATCTCATCAGAGCTCTCAATTTTAAGATACTTTTGAATGAAATAGCTTCATTCAAACCAGGCATTATAGTCGCATTTAATCTTATTTGCCATATTAGTTCTTTTTCGTCAAGTTTTAAATCACTTGTACCACCCCTTTCATTATTTGTGACTTTTTCTAACACCAAAAAATTAAATTCATGTAAGGGATTAGAATAAATATGTCTTGCAAGAGCATTATTCAAGTTTAGTTTACTTATTGCATAAATATGCTCATAGATTCTGTTTTTTAAATGTCTTTCAGTGCGACCAACATAAAAGGCTGGGCAGCAGGTACAGACCCCTAAATAGACAATACCCATAGTATTACAATTATACTTTCCTTTAATTTCAAAAACCATGTTTCTAATGTTGACCTGTTTTGTCACTTTTATGTATTTACACCATTTACATGACCCGCATTTGAACATGCCACAATGGGGGCCATAAACTTTAGGTGGGCCGCTTTCTAATATAGTTTTCAGATTCCTACCTCGCCTAAAAACAAATTGAGGCCGATCACCCAATTTGTTTTTAATTAAACTATCTTCGGCTAGAAAATACCAATTTTTATTTATGATAGATCTTAACAAGTGAGCATCCATGGAAAAGGTGGTAACAAAGCTAATTTTAAAATCATCATTATTGGAAGTGCTAGTAGTTTGCTCAATACTAATAAGCTCACAAATATCACCACTAGGGATAAAACCATCAATCACATCCATTGTGTTTCCATCAGGGTTTATTTTAAGGGATAATAATGGTTTAAATATCCCTAGTGAACATTTATTATGGACTTCCTTAATAAGAACCTCTATTAAAGACTTAGGATAACCTCTCTTAAGAAACATTTCCTTTAAGAATTCACATTCCTTTATGAAATCACTTTCCAAAGTAATCATTCTAGCTGCCCAAACTAACTGGCCCTTAATAGTATAGATAATGCACTTTTAAAAATCAAAGAGGTGAAAATGAAAAAATTAAATAGAGATGCCATTGCTTATAGTAAGAATTTGGCTTATCCTGTCCCACCTATTGTGAATTCTTCCAGTAAATTAGATACTGATTTTAATGGGTCTGGTCAGCCTCCCATTTTTCATGATGTAGGTGTGAACAATGACATTAATAGTAATGAGGATGATGACATCTTGGAGGATGATAACATTATTACAGAGGCCCCGAATTTAAGAAGAAGTGATAGGCTAGCTAACAAACAATCTGAAAATTTTAGTACAAATACTAGCAATGCTGACCAAGCTGTTGCAGGGCCTTCTCGGGGTTTTCAAAAGAAGAAGAACAATGGGGGTCCCCAAAATCAGGCATAGCAACAACAATGCTGGAAAAAGAAAGGTCAGAACAGGAGGAGGAGGTAATTTTCCCCTTATTACATGATTCTTTTACCAGGTCCCCTCTAAATGATGGTAATGGAAATGTAGGTAATATGAGCACATTTGAGATATTATGGAACAGTGCACACGATTTTAAGATTTTCAATTTTTCTACATTTACACCTGATCCAGTGCTAATTGATGCTCTTTCTAAAGGTCTTACATTTGTCCCATCATCTAGCGGTGATTTAGCTGCAAGCATTATTGATTTAAAATCTTTTACCAGGAAATTAAACTTAAATGTTCTTTTTGGACATAATACTAGCCTAACTACAGATTTTAGGGTAGCTAGTATTTTTAATCCTGGTTTACATCCATCCATCTTGCTTTTTGAAAGGATTTGTGAAAATGATTTTAGATCTTTGTTTCATAATAAGCCATTATATAATAGGGACACCTTTAATTTGACTTCAGCTGAAAGAGACCTGTTGAAAGATTTAAAATTTGCAGACATACGTATTTTAAAACCAGACAAAGGAGGGGGTTTGGTTTTTATGGATAATTGTGATTATATCCAACGCATGAATCTGCTATTAGAGGGTGAAGCCTATGTAAAGTCCTCCCTAAATGAAGTTAATGGAGCTTACCAACGTATTAGGGGGTTTATTCGTGACTTATTCCTGGAAGGCAGGATTGATCTGGATTTATTTAATTACTTTAATATTTCTTACCCACTTACCCACATTTTATTTGGATTACCTAAAATCCATAAAAATTTAAATAACCCTCCATTTCACCCTATTTTTAATGGCAGGCAATGTATTACATATGCCTGCGCTAAGTTCGTTGATATTAAATTAAAGGAAGTATTGAATAGCGAAAAACAGATATGTAAGGATTCGTGGACTTTCCTAAATACAGTTAATAACATTCCTTTTATGGATGATGTCAACTTTCTCACTATTGATGTACGAGACCTATACACTGTGATCCCTCAAGATATAGGGTGTGAGTGGGTCAGGGATTTCTTACTTGAACATCATATGACAGGCTCTCTTATTGATCTTATAGTATATTTATTGGAATTGATTTTGAGTAATAATTATTTCACCTTTAATAAACAATTTTATCTCCTGAGGACGGGTGTGGCCATGGGTTCCCCTTGTGGAGCCATTTTTGCCAATGTAATCATGGCTCATTGGGAGAAACAATTCCTGTTTAAGAATAATTTCTTCCAGGTAGGGGCCACATGGTACACCTGATACCTGGATGACATATTCATTCTTTGGAGAGGTGAAATTGAATCAGTTAGAACCTTTATGGATCATATTGCTGGGTTCACTGATTTCTTACAATTTACATGGGATTTTCAACCTCATAGTGTTTCCTATTTGGATATTGAATTAACAAAGCCCCATTACCATAGACAGTATATTTCTAAGATATTTAGGAAGGCCACCTACTCCAACACCTTCCTACATTTTACTAGCTGCCACCCTTACCCACAAAAGAAAAGTGTGGTTAAGGGCCAGTTAGTTCGGGCAGCTAGAATGATTACTTTGGAAAGTGATTTCATAAAGGAATGTGAATTCTTAAAGGAAATGTTTCTTAAGAGAGGTTATCCTAAGTCTTTAATAGAGGTTCTTATTAAGGAAGTCCATAATAAATGTTCACTAGGGATATTTAAACCATAATTATCCCTTAAAATAAACCCTGATGGAAACACAACAGATGTGATTGATGGTTTTATCCCTAGTGGTGATATTTGTGAGCTTATTAGTATTGAACAAACTACTAGCACTTCCAATAATGACGATTTTAAAATTAGCTTTGTTACCACCTTTTCCATGGATGCTCACTTGTTAAGATCTATCATAAATAAAAATTGGTATTTTCTAGCCAAATACCAAAAAGGAAGATGAAGGCAATGAAAGGTCACTAGTAAACGTGAAAAATTGCCCAAACAATCACAAAGGAAGCCCGCAACACAGCTGGAAACTCAAAAGAATTTATTTTATAACACAATATGATAACGCAATAATCCTAGTATGTTTTCGACAGAAGTCTTCATCATAATCAATACTGTTAGGTTAGGTATTGATTATGATGAAGACTTCTGTCAAAAACATACTAGGATTATTGCGTTATCATATTGTGTTATAAAATAAATTCTTTTGATTTTCCAGCTGTGTTGCGGGCTTCCTTTGTGGTTGTTTGGGCAATTTTTCACATTTTCTAGCCAAAGATAGTTTAATTAAAAACAAATTGGGTGATCGGCCTCAATTTGTTTTTAGGCGAGGTAGGAATCTGAAAACTATATTTTAAAGCGGCCCACGTAAAGTTTATGGCCCCCATTGTGGAATGTTCAAATGTGGGTCATGTAAATGGTGTAAATACATAAAAGTGACAAAACAGGTCAACATTGGAAACATGGTTTTTGAAATTAAAGGAAAGTATAATTGTAATACTATGGGTATTGTCTCTTTAGGGGTTTGTACCTGCTGCCCAGCCTTTTATGTTGGTCGCACTGAAAGACATTTAAAAAACAGAATCTATGAGCATATTTATGCAATAAGTAAACTAAACTTGAATAATGCTCTTGCAAGACATATTTATTCTAATCCCTTACATGAATTTAATTTTTTGGTGTTAGAAAAAGTCACAAATAATGAAAGGGGTGGAACAAGTGATTTAAAATTTGACGAGAAAGAACTAATATGGCAAATAAGATTGAATGCAACTATAATGCCTCGTTTGAATGAAGCTATTTAATTCAAAAGTATCTTAAAATTGAGAGCTCCGATGAGATAATTTAATGTTTTTAATTTTTGTTTTTTTTAACATATTTAAGTAATTTATATTTATAATATATTTAGTAATGTTTGTTTCATATTTAAAAAGTTCTTGCTTTTTAATTTCGGAGTTTGGCCCTTTAATTTGTGGGCTTGGTTCTTTGTATTGTTCCATGATGTCATAGTTTTGATTGTATATAAATGTTACTTTCACCTGTTATTAATTGTCTGAAGAAGTTCAATGAAGTAGTAAATGAAAGCGCTCACCATATTCAGTGTCTCGGTGTGTTATTTCCTTTTTATTTTTTATATATTGTCCATGTAGATATGGGAAGTGTAGGGGATGTGTGTACAGTGGTATCATGCCACCTACCATGTGCCAGCAGGCCATCTATCAACAGGCACCGCAGGGGTGATCCTCAGGGTGAGAGTGACATGCATCAGCCAATTATCTGGGTGCCTCTTGCAGAGGGCCAATGAGGTGCTCCAGTTAACATGTATGCAACATGTATTACATAACATGTCAGTGTCTGTCTTGGAGACCTGTACCCAAGCATGTTCTGTTGACTGTGGTAGTGTAGTTGAGGTATCCATGCCATGTGGTATGTACAGAGTGTGGAGTCCTATCTGTGGCATTTATAACACAGCTGGGCAGACATGTCAGTGTCAGACAAGCATAGATCACCTGTAAGTATCCAAGATGGATACCTGACATCTGCACATCTGTACAGAGGACAGACAGACATCAGCTAGCCAACTAGCTATGCATTAGGATGAATGTATTGATAGATAGTCATCTGACACCGATAGGTATGCCATTACTACATGACTGCAGCTCTCACTGAAATGTGCTATATACACAGTAGTTTACAGTTATTTTCCACATGTCAGATCATTATCCAGTAGGAAATATTTAATGAGACACAGCTCACACACCAGGAACATGACAGTGAGGACTCAGACTCCAGCTTTGCATGCAGGAAAGTGTTTGTTTTCAGTACTACAATTAGAAATCTACTCTTACTTGGGAAAGCACTGTCAACAGTAGTAAAGTAATGATGCACTACATGCCAGTGTGACTGCATATAACCAGGGACACTACCCATGTATGTAGCACATTCACATGGATAAGAGTGTTGTATAAGCCATATATACTCAAATGCCCCAGACAGTAGACTCACACCCCTTGATACTGTAATGACAGCACATAGACACATGTTATGTACATGGCATTACATACACTTATTACAGATGTCATTATCCTGTTATGTTATCAGACTGGAATGTGAGCACTGGTTATCAGGGCTGAGCCATGCTTAGCAAGAGTCAGCATTGCTGCAATATTATAGCTAAGCACATTTGCGCACTGGTAAGAGAAGCCTACATGGTGTAAGAGCTTGTACATTTAACCGTATGTTAGCAGCGCTTACTGTTGTGCAAACCCACACAAACAAGCTTAAAGCTGCTCAAAACTGCCTTAACCATTTTGTATCCAACAGCCCTTGTTCTGCCCAGTAACAAAATAAACAGCCCTTGCAGGTCTTGAACCCAGGACCCTGTACACTATAGTAACAGCAGTTAACCACTACACCACGACACTTATGAAGACATTTGTTTTTCCAATATATCTGCCAGTACGCATATTGAATAGTATTGAACAATTGCTGTGATGCCTACAATTGTGTAGTCCTTGTTAGTGATATTACTGTTGTATCACGTATGTTGTTATATCTAAATATACACATATCAGATAAATATGATGTGATACATCTGGGAAGGTATACAGAACAGTAATGTTTACACATAAGGATATGGAGATATATATATATATATATATATATATATATATATATATATATATATATATGTAGATATATGTGTACATGTACATACACATATATAGTCATATATATTTATTTATGTACATCTGTATATTGCATCATATATATGGCCATATACAGATCTCTTTCTCTAGCTCTCTGTCTCTCTCTCTATATATATATATATATATATATATATATGTGTGTGTGTGTGTGTGTGTGTGTCTGTGTGTGTGTGTGTGTGTGTGTGTGTGTGCGTGTGTAGATATATATATATATATATATATATATATATATATATATATATATATATATATATATATATATATATATATATATATGTATATGTATATCATATATGTGTATATATATATATATATATATATATATATATATATATATATATATATATATATATATTAATTTATGTCTATATATGTAGATATCTATAACTATATGTGCATATATATGTATATGTAGACATATATAGATGTGTATATGCATGTATATGTATATATATAAGTATATATATAGATCCATATATGTATATATACATATATATATATATATATATATATATATATGTATAGATATATATATATATATATATATATATATATATATATATATATATATATATATATATATATATATATATATATATATACATATATGTTTAACATATGTCCAGATCATGGAGTGGAGTCATACCTCAGCATCAGTAGTCTCAGCCTCTTAGTGCAAGGGGATGTCATGTACATATTGCAGATATAAATATAGTATTGCTACTGTAACAGGGGTTGTCTTAACAGAAATGTTGTGTGTGGGAGGTCACATCTGCTATTGACATGTACGCCATCAGTTACTGACAGACATCCTAACATCATCATAGTACAGTACCACAGATATCACAGTAACGGTCCTGTGGAATACAGCAGAGATATGACCAATAAATGTGGACAGTCTGACACACTCTGGTCAGTCCAGAGGTATACACAGAACCACTTAGTGCAAGACATGTGGACCAAGGCTGACAATGTGGATGTTAACAGACATGTAAATGGGTATATCACATAAATACTGTAATACATATGCCCACACAGTTTATGCATTCACACACTCTTGTCTGTCCTGACACATAAAAACTGGTGGTCCAGAAGTCACATGGCCACATACTACCCACTAGTTAGTGACATACATCTGTACAGCATCCCACTGCTTTGTCAGAAATACATGACAGTTATGGTGGCCCGGCAGCAGTACATCTGACAAATATGTGGACATAACATCACACTGGTTAAGTACACTGAGCTGCTAAGCATGTCACAAAGCACTGTGCAAACTACAGGCAGACTGCCATAACACTGACCTACATTTCTTATGGGAGAATACACATGCACCCACAAAATATAGCAGGCTCTACAGGCATGTCACAGCACAGAGTAACAGACACCTGTGTGAAAGTGCATACCCACAACCAATGTGAACAGCCACATCCACATATGATAAGCGAGCTTAATATTACAGTATATGGACTGTCTGATCAACACCATCCTCATATGTGCCACTCACACACTAACCCTACATATTCTGGGCCACTACACAGTATAGTCCGATGCCTGACTGTGGTATGGGACATGTGTGTTGTTTGGCCCTGCAAGCATGTAAGCCAATAGGGTACCATACACTGGAGCAGCATGTCACATCAGATAGAACAGGACCAAGAACAATGACATCTACTACAGTCTGCACATAGGCTAAGGTACATATTCGCAATACACTGTCGACAATCACCATAAGTACACAGACCTCACTACTGTACACACTACCACAGAATGCCCAGGTTATGTCCTCAAGTATAACCCCTACTATATATAACATGTCTAGCAGTCTGATATCTCACTGGCTTGTTATCAGGTATGATGTCAATAAATAATGGTGTACTGAACATATGCTCCTCTTATGTATGACATATGTACACAGGTTGACAGAGTTGTGGCTGGAGGCACAAAAACAGGGCCAATATTAACATGTTGCTGTGATAACCTCATACATTTACTGTTGTAATAGGGTTTGTTGTGACATATGTCCTATGAGGGATATGAAGTCAGTAACTCTCATGGCTGTCACCATGTATTGACTGCAATCCTTAGACTATGCTTCTGCAGTTCTAAGATAGGTAATCTGTGAGTAACACAAGACACATAAGAGTCCAAACACTGGCCCGTCTGCAGATAACCCTACAGGTGGGAGTTTCCTCAACTACATAGGACTGTCATGACAGGTATTAAATCATGTAGACCAGCCATATCCACACAAACCCTGTTAAACCAACATTACTCCAAATGCAGAAGAGCAAAACTTACATTCTGTAGTCATGTCTGGAACATCCCCCTCCTGTTTGTTGGCCTGTCTCCACAGTTTATGTTGTTAGAGGTATATCCCACTACCATCTGTGATGCTGTTTGCCAAACACTGACATGAAGTCTTGCTCACAGTGAATGAAAAGGGCCAACACCCACATGATGTTCCTAGTTGTAGGAGTGTGTTTCCATACAATTGGCTATGGGAATGTTACCACAGCTGTTGCAGATGTGGGGACTGCAATTCATGCAAAGGCCATCAGCTGATCATGAGCATCACTTACAAAACACAAGCTTCTGCCTAAGCAAAGCAGGTGTACTTCTCCACATCCACCAGAGAGGGAGAGAGAGAGAGAGAGACAGACAGAGACAAAGTAAGACAGGGAGGGGGTAGGAGAGTAAAAGCTAAGCATGTTTGTGTCACACACGTACCAGTACAGGGTTTCAAACCCTTGCCCAACTATGTATTGCTATTGCATCTCTATGTAGTTATTGCATACGCCACAGAGCTTACATGCTATAGAGGTGTCCAAAGGTATATTTGATGGTGAGTGGCATCAGCAACAGTGATAAGGGAGGGATAAGGTAGGTGTAGTACATGTGCCTGTCCACAAGAACAGGTGTCAAGGACGAGACAGCCACACTCTCTCAGGGACTCACACACATTATCACAATTGGCAGGGTCAGGATTAGACTTCCTAACTAACTAGTTTGCCACACTACAGTAATACACAGGTATCACATGCACCACAGAGGTTATCAGGCTGATATATGGGCAAAGGGTATGTCAAGGTGTCTGACATCAGAAGGCATGCTTCAGTAGACCAATGGGAAGTGTAGTGACTGTGAATGGTGTCCAAATAATTATACTCCACACACGCGCACACACACACACACACACACACACACACACACACACACACACACACACACACACACACACACACGTTTGCCAGTACTGACATGCATGGGTGCATTGCTTCACAGGTATCTACTGGTTGACTGTGCCAGAAGGCTGTACAAGGCTAGGTAAAAGGTATACATTGGCATCAGGCCACATGACAATGGTTTGCAATGTGGCTCAGGGATGTAGTGTCTGGATTGGCCCACACAGGTGGGTATTGTATTCACCGTCCACTCATCTGAGTTACTATTGTGGGTGGCCAGTGCTGTGCAATGCTTGCCATGTATGTGTTCTATATTCCATAACATGGATGGTGTCTGGGATATACACACATCCCACATGCATGTTCTGTGACATGTGGAAGTGCACCTGGTGTGTCTGGGGCATGTTGTGTAGATAGATTGTTATCATTAGATATGCCATTCCTGACCTCATGTGGTGGGAACTGGCAATGGAAACCAGGTTGACCCTGCACCTACATTGACAGCATGATACAGGTATTCACTGGTGTCAGTGGCATCTGTCCATACAGGGCATGTGTATAAGACATGGTATTTCCTTTGTGGGTTACATTTGCTGACTCTACAGTTGTTGCAGGCGTTCAGTGGGGAACAAAGCAAAGGACCACTGTATGCAGTGATTTGCTTATTGTAAGGATGGGACAGGATGCCATGTCCTCTGTAGTCCACTACAATCACACCATGGTTACTATCTGTGAGCAATATGCAGGGAACAGCCAACATAGTGGTTGTTGCCTAGTCAACTGTGTTTGTGTATGAGACATGGGTGGAGAGTGTTCTCTGGGTAATACAAGGGTTGCCTATATTGTTCCCCAATCCATGATGTCACATTTCGGGGTATGGATTGTCTACCCCAGCCTCTCTGCTGTTTGACATATGTTGTCCTTGTAAGGTGGACATTGTGGCATATAATAGGCCCACCATATAAGAAATTTGCAAAACTCACTCCACAATGAGTCTTTTTATTACACACACAAAGCTACATCCACACAGGATTATTACACACTCAAAGCTACCTCTACACAGGATACTAATGATAAACATACACACAGAGTCTCACAGTTGCCATGTCTGAGATTAAAACTCCTACATAACTAGTACATCACACTACAGCATTATGCAGTTTTAGCATGCACCATGGAGCTTACTAGGCTACCCTTTCCCCAAAGGTGTATTTCAAAGTGAATGACATCAGCAGGCTTGCCAAATTAGGGCAATGGAAGTTGTGACTGTGAATGGCCTCAAAAGCATTGATCACTACACAGGCAATCAAACATACACACACACAAGGTTTGACAGTTGCCATGTCTGGGATTAGAACTCCTACCTAACTAGTACATCACACTACATCATTATGCAGTTATAGCATGCGCCATGGAGCTTACTGGCTACCCTTTCCCCAGAGGTGTATTTCAAAGTGAATGACATCAGAAGGCTTGCCAAAGTAGGGCAATGGAAAGTGTAGGTCATAGGTTCATAAGTTCATAGGTTGGTACTAGGCTATCAGCCCTAGGGCCTATACAAGCCTAGCCATAACAATTCCCTGGCTATTTCTTCCCACAATATTTACTTCCCTGGACCTCTGTCTAGCAGGGTGACTGATGTGGTCCCTGGGGTGAATTTCCTATCTCCCATCCAATCATCAAGGTTCCTTTTGAAGAAGGCCAAAGAGGTGCTTTGCTTGACATGTATGGGCAGTCTATTCCAGAGTCTGTGGAGTCTATGGATCAGGAACCTTTTCCACCAGCATGTTTTGCTCATTGTGATGACAAGGTTTAGGTCCCTGGACCGTGTGGCTCTGAGGGACTGGGATTTCTTTAAGTGTAGCATGTCCAACAGATCTGGGTTTGACATGGCCTTGTATGTTAAGCAGAGATCGCCTCTGAGTAGATGATATGTGACAGAGTATAGCTGGAGTTTTTTTAGATGGTCAGCATAGGGCATCTGCTTTAGGCCTTTTCAGTTGTTGCAGATGTCTTGAGAGGTACATACCAAATGGGGCATTGTATTCTATAATGGGTCTAATGAGGAATGAGTATAGTGGGACAATGACCTCCTTTTTCTGTATGAAAAGCCCTTAGTGATGTGTTGTGCCACATAGAAGGATTTCTTGACTGTTGTGGCGATGTGGTTATTGAAGGTGAGACCACTGTCTGCCTGTGTCCCTAAGTCTCTTATCACACTTTCAGTGTTTAGTGTACTGCCACCTATGTGGTAATTCACGAGTACATGTTTTTTCTCAAAGGGGATAACTATATATTTCTTGGCATTGAGATTGAGCCCATGGCTGTGGACTCAAGCATCTGTTTCTGTAAGGCCCTTTTGTAGAATATCCACATAATTTGGGGATTCAATAATGGCTCCCAGTTTGCAGTCATCTGGGAACTTTGATAGCCAGAGTCCCTTAGTGTTGGTCTGTACTTCAGAGAATTAGGTGCCAAACAAGAGCGGTCCCAGGACTGAACCCTGAGGTACTCCACTTGTCACTTGTCTGGAGCTGGATTTGGAGTCAACTACTCTTACAGTGTGGGTTCTGTCAGTAAGCCAGTTGGCAACCCATCAAGTGACGTAGGGGGTTAATACCCAGCTTAGTAAGTTTATCTATGATTCCAGAGTGGGGGGGTGGTGTTGAAGGCCTTGGCAAGGTCCAGATAGGCTGTGTGGACCACTTTACCCTCGTCCACAGCTCTGGAGACTGATTCGAAGAAGTCAGTCAGGTTCAGGAGACAAGATCAGCCCTTCACAAACCCAAACTGGGTGGGGTTCAGTGTTTGAAGGTTGCCAATGTCTTTGCTTATAAGTTCCATGATAATACGTTCTTTAAGTGTAGCATGTCCAACAGCTCTGGGTTTGACATGGCATTGTATGTTAAGCAGATATCGCCTCTGAGTACATGATATGTGACAGAGTATAGCTGGATGATTTTCAGATGGTCAGAATAGGGCATCTGGTTTAGGCCTGTGATTCTTTTAGTGAGTTATGTCTGCAGTCTTTCTAGTTGTTGCAGATGTCTTGTGAGCTACATACCAAACAGGGAATTGTAGGCTCTACTGAGTCTACTGAGAGATGACTACAGTGGGACAATGGCTTGCTTTTTCCTGGATGAAAAGCCCTTAGTGATGAGATGTGCCACAAAGGTGGATTTCCTGACTATCATGGCAGTGTGATTATCAAAGGTGAGACCACTGTCCACCTGTGTCCCTAAGTCTCTTATCACACTTTAGGTGTTTAGTGTGCTGCCACCTATGTGGTACTTCACGGGTACATGTCTCTTCCCAAAGGGGATAACTATACATTTCTTGGCAATGAGCTTGAGGCCATGGCTCAGGCACCAAGTATCTCTTTCTGTAAGGCCCTTCTGTAGAATACCCACATCATGTGGGGATTCAATATTGGCTCCCAATTTGCAGTCATCTGCGAACTTTGTTAGCCAGAGTCTCTTAGTGTTGGCTTGTACTTCAGAGCAGTAGATGCCAAACAAGACCGGTCCCAGATCTGAACCCTGAGGTACTCCACCTGTCACTTGTCTGGGGCTGAGGTACTTCACCTGTCACTTGTCTGGGGCTGGATTTGGAGTCACCTACTTTTACATTGTGGGTTCTGTCAGTACAAAGGTTGGCAACCCATCAGGTTATGTAGGGATTAATGGCCAGCTTAGTACATTTATCTATGATTCCAGACTGGGGGATGGTGTCAAAGGCCTTTGCTAGGTCCAGATAGGCTGTGTGAATCACCTTAGCCTCGTCCACAGCTCTGGAGACTGATTCAAAGATATCAATCAGGTTCAGGAGACATGATCGGCCCTTCACAAACCCAACCTGGGTGGGGTCCAGTGTTTGCAGGTTGCCAATGTCTTTGTTTATAAGTTCCATGATAATACATTCCATGGCCTTGCAGATCAGGCATGTCATACTGCTGGGGCAGTAGTTCCCAGGATCCAAGGTGGATCCCCCCTTGTTGGACTGAGATAACTGTAGCTGTGCGCCACTCAGTGGGCATGAAGCCTGAGGTGTGGCTATGATTAGACATGGCACGTAGGTGAGGTGCCAGTTCATTTTGTAGTTCATGTAGTACACAGCCCGGGATGTTGTCTGGTCCCATGGCTGCTGTTTTCCTAGCTTTGGACAGTGTGGTTTTTACCTGTGTGGCAGTTATTACCGGAATCTGACAATCTTTCAGCATTGAGATGGGTCCTTTAGGGGGTGGGCAGGGGGGTGCAGTTGGCACTGAATCAATCTGCCAGGATTTTGGCACTATCCTTGGGATCAGTATATTTAATGCCATCCTGTTTTAGCGCAGGGCAGATCTGAACATTGCCATTTAGATTCCTGACATAGCTATGGAATGGATTGCAGTTGTCTTTGGCATTTTTGGCTATATTATGTTCATAACTAGCTTTGGAGGATTTTATGAGGGATCTCAGCTTCTTACTGAGGCTGGTAAGGGAGTATTTTTGCATCCTGGAAATTCCCTCTTTTCTGCAATAGTTTCTTCCTTTTGTTGTACAGTTTGTTTATGGCAAGGGACCACCATATTGGCTTCCTTTTCTTGGTGGGGAGCGTCTTGGTTCTATTTGAGATGGCTCGATTCATGCATGAGTGAATGTGCTCATACAGTGTCTTAGTGTAAGGTTCAGCAGTCAATCTTTCAGTTTCTGTCAGCATGGATATCATGAAGTTTGTCATGTCTGACTTGTGTAGCTTGAAGTTGGCTTTGGAGATGTGTGTTATGGAGGGTTCCTTACTGGGGTGTGGGGGAGGGATGTGGATGTTAAGGGTGATTAGCTTATGGGCAGACCTGACCACTGATGGGGTGACCATAGGTGTGGAACATTGATTTCCCATGTTGGTAATGACCAGGTCTAGGATATTGGAGCCCCTGGTGGGACTATGGGTTACCTGATCCAGGGCATTGGGAATTATGATTTCCAAGAACTGTTGGGAACACGTGTTGGTACACAAGTAGTTTTCCCAGTTAATGGTAAGGTAGTGAAAGTCACCCAGTATTAGGGTGCTTGGTTGTATCATAATATTTTCCAGTATGTTTAGAAAGGTGTAGTGGGAATCTTGGGGTATTGTCGGGGATCTGTAGCAAGCTATACAATTTGGATTGCAGTCTTACCTAGTGTTAGTTGCACCGGGAGTATTTCAGATGCATTCTGTTGGGCAAGTAGCCTGGTGGTGTGAATATCCTTGGTGAATATGGACACTCATCCACTTTTAGTGTTTTGGTCCTGGTTTGGTGGCTGACAGGTGTGGTAAGAGCTGTACCTGGTATTGCAGGGGTGCTCTCTGGAGCCTTGGATGAGGTCTCTGTTACTGCACAGATATTGATGTTATCCATTTTTAGGAGTGCCCAGTGACTGTGAATGGCAGCAAAAGCATTGATCCCTGCACACACACACACACACACACACACACACACACACACACACACACACACACACACACACACACACACACACACACACACACACACACACACACAGCTTTACAGTTACCATGTCTGGGATTAGAACTCCTACCTAACTAGTATATCACACTACAGCATTATACAGTTATAGCACACGTCACACAGCTTACTGGGTTACTCTTTTCCCAAAGGTGTATTTCAAAAGGAATGACATCAGCAGCCCTGCCAAAGTAGGACAGTGGAAATTGTAGTGAGTGTGAATCACCTCAAAAGCAATGATCCCTACACAGACAAACACACCCACGTTTTATGGTTGCCATGTCTGGGAATAGAACTCCTACATCACACTACAGCATTACACAGTTATAAGACACACCACAGAGCTTACTGAGTTACTTCTTCCCCAAAGGTGTATTTCAAAGTGAATGACATCAGCAGCCCTGCCAAAGTAGGGCAATGGATATTGTAGTGCATGTGAATGGCCTCAAAAGCATCAACTCCTACACAGACACACACAAAGCTTTACAGTTGCCAGGTCGGGGAATAGAACCCCTACCTAACTAGTACATCACACTACAGCATTATGCAGTCATAGGATGCATCACAGAGCTTACTGGGCTACTCTTTCCCCAAAGGTGTATTTCAAGGTGAATGACATGAGCAGGCTTGCCAAAGTAGGGCAATAGGGAGTGTAGTGTGTGCACATGGACCATAAACCATTCATCTGGAAGCAGATACACAATACTCAGGCACACACGGGTTTATATTTCAGAAGCATATGTATACAACTGCTAGATGAATACTGACTTGTACAGTCATGTTACACAGTTATTACAAGCACCACAGACACTATAGTGCTGAGGGATACCAGAGGCAAATGTCTACAGTGATTGACATTTGCACATCATGTGATTTTAGCCAATTGGATGTGTGCTGGGTGTGACAGTCCTCATGATGGGCGGCTCTTTGTCACTGTCTGTCACTCTCTTCCACACATCTATGTATGTGTAAGTTTGGCCTATTATAGTGTGTTGTCCTTGGATATATGTGTGTATTCCTATCCAATGTGTGTGCAAAGCATAGCTGGTGTGCAATGTGGAGTGTGTGCACAAACATCTGTGACTGTCAGATATGTATAGTCCACTGTTGTTGCCAGACATGGGCTTCATTATAAGTGTAGGAGCATGCCCAGTATGACCTTCTGTACTGAATGTGTGAATCCATTCCAGGAAGGTTGTACACCAGTGCAGGCTTTTGTGTTCTACATCTACAGCTAGCAACCTGTTTCTGTGGGATATCTGTAGATCGGTTGACAATATGGGGTCAAAATGGGCAAAGGATAGCAGGTTATTGTAGGTGATTGTGTCTGTGCTGCTTCTGCTACATTGTTTTGGTGTTAGCAGAGATATTTAGACATATGTACTGTTTTATACTGTGATGTTTTATGTCATCAACTGCTGTCAGGTATACATATTTGTGTGCAGTAATTCCCTGGGGAACACAGGGTGAATGAAGCTGTGCTTAGTATTGTGATCTGCAGCCTACATATTCGTGCACAATCATGCCATTCTGGAGGGGAAGCTGCAGACAATTGCTGATGGGTCTGTGTAAATGGTTCAGCACCTTGGTACAGTGGTGGCTGAGGATCCCATGCTTGTACATCTATTGATGTGACAGTATGGCCATATCCTGCTGTGGCCATACCTCACATGTGTACAGATTCAAACAGGTTACCCAGAGGCAGGGGTCATATTTCTAGTCATTACCCCTTCACATTGTGGTTTACAAGCAGGTTTGTAGCCACCTGTTCCTGTGTTTACAGACAGGGATAGTATGTGCACATGGCTGGCTGAAACTCAGCCATGTGCACATGGCTGCGTTTCAGACTTCACACACTACATGGCGTCCATGGTCCTACTCCCCCCTCTGTTATTCTATCCTTTTCCAAACATTATGCAAACATTATCTGATAAGTTCCCTATAGTTATCACTTCATCCCAGCAGTAATTTGGTGTTGGTCCACAGTTCATGCAATAGGACATGGTGGACATGTTTCTGGGATTTGTCAACATGGCCTTGCATTTGGGTTCTGTGGACTGTGTTATGTTGTTATTTGGGAGTCCATGACATAACATACATTGGCAGTAGGGGTGAGACACAGGCCTTTGGCAGAGGACTGTAGGGCATTTGGTAGTGAAGCAGGCCATCTGTAGCAGGCCATTGCATTGTGTCACTCCTACAGTCCCAGACTGCAAGCCACTGTATTCCCCTGGGGTAACAGGGTAGGTATGCAATGTGTTAATGTCAATAGTTTCTGTCATTATTGATCCAGTGGTGTGGATGCTGGCAGGGTGCTGCTTACAGCTAGGGACACATCTGCATGGGACACCTCTTCAGCATGCTGCATTCTGTGGCTATTTCAATATGGAGGTGGGGGTCATATTGTACTCATTCCCAACAGCAGGGATAAGACCTGTGAGGTACCTGTGGGTGATGGTGGGGAGAGCTGGGTGCATGTGTGCTATGGATGCTACCTGCATCTGCCTCACAGATATATGTGGGGCATTCCACTTATGCTGGCTTGTGCAGGAACATCAGCAGTTTCTCAATACTTCATATCTGTGACCTTTGTGGTCTGCCAGTGTTTGGCCAGACTACATCGATATTCCATACTATAAACCCAACTAATGTGCTGCTAACCTGTATGTACAATTCCAAAGGTGTGTCCATTTGACAGTAACATTTTATACACTGTCTGTCTGGGGTACTTCCACCTGTGTACTGTTTGTATGTCTGGGCCCACATTCATGCCATGTCCATCTTTCAGATAGTGACAGATATTATATCCAAACAATTATCATAGCTTGCTGCTGGAATGTGTTTTGCTGGGATGCATTGTGTTTGGCACTGCAGTTGTGAAAACTTGGCCCTGTCATCAGCAGTACTGGCCAATGGCCACCAGGATAAACCTCACCATGCCTACATGCTGACCACTCCCACACAATATACAACACACACCACCCTAACACAAACAGCCCTGCATATTGTACACATGCTACAATCTATCCTGCTACTTTGGCCGGCTCAGGTAATCTGTGCTCCACTATTATACCTACACATATACGTTCCATATTTCTACATAGAATTGTGGGGGGGGGGGCACACCTGACAACTGTACACATTTGCTATTTGGTATTTCAGGTATTCCATGTCATTCTATACTCTGACCTATCACACAGACTAGAGGCATATCGGTGTACTACAGTTCTTAGGTTTTAGTGACCTACATTTCAGTTTCAGACTTCTTACCCTTCAGAACTAACATCCCACTGCCTGACCTGTTGTAGTCTGTTTGTGTAGGTCTGGAGGGGAGCTGTTATCCATAGCCATCAATCAGAGGTCTTAGCACAGCCTTTCTTTGTATTTATCTATGCCTGTCCTGCTGGCTGAGACTGTTGTTGGGTATGTGAGCCTCCCTGACTGGTATGTGTGTGTCCTATGGACACACACATTTGGCCCACCACATTTCCTGCAGTGGGTTTTGTCACCTTGTCTAGTACTGGCTACTATGGTGACACCAGCATTTGTTCAGATTTCATGCTGCCACTGTAGGTGTCTACTATTTGCTGGCATCCCATTCAGCCACCCAATTCCCTTGCATGCTCACATCCATACCATAGATACAAGTAACAAAACATACTACTCCATTCAGAAAATGATAGGGAGAGTGACTTACCTTGTGGCTATGCCAGTATTGAGGATGGTGCTGGAGGGCTAACTATGTCAGATGCACATAGTACACTCCCTATACATGATTAAGCACAGATAGTGTCATGTTTGGCATCCCTTGTACTGTATGTGCGAATCAGAGAGAGGTGTCATTCCCTAGGTTCCTACAATGTCAGTGTATGTGCTATGCATTGCCTCTATGCCAAGGCCTGGGCATACTAGGCATACTTCCTTCTGCGTACTGGGGCAGGCTCAGGTTGTTCCTCCTCCGAGTCACTCTGTGCCTGTGCAGGCCTTGGCAATGGTGGGGGCTGTGTGGCCCTGCCTCGTGCTGTTCCTTCTGCAGCTGTTTCCACAGAATCATATTGTGTAGCATGGTACATATGATGACAATTTGGGTACATGTAGCTGGTGAGTACTGCAAGGCTCCACCGGATATGTCCAGGCACTGGAACCATGACTTGAGCATCCCAAACACATACTCTATTATGATTCTGGTCTGTGTGTTTGCCTCATTATGGAGTTCTTGTTTGGGTGTGTGTGTATTTCTGATGGGTGTCATCAGCCACGGCTCCTGTACGTAACCAGCATTCCTCACTAGGTGGCCATAAGGGATATCCCCATTGGCAAATCTCTGGTACAGCTGCATCATATGCCAGATGTGGGAGTCATGATAGCTTCCAGGGCAGCCAGCACACACATTCATTATAATGCCCTGGGCATCGTACACAACCTGGCGGTTGATAGAGAGGAAACCCTTGTGGCTGATGTAGACTCTACCCCACTTGCTGGGTGGTGCTTTGATGTGTATGTGCATGCAGTCTATAGCACCCACTACCTCAGTGTACTCTGCTATTTGGTGGAAGAGATGCATATTGCTGGTCAACACCTCACAGGTGTTGAGGAAATATACGTGCTCACTGACATGTGCTGACATGGCATCCATTAACTGGTGAAGTACCCTGGATGCTGATGTCTGTCAGATCCCCATAATATCCCCAGTTGGCTTTTGGAAGGTACCTGTGGCTAGTATTATTAGGCCTACACATACCTTGGTATCCACTGGAATGGGTTCCCCTCTGTTGGTTCTGTGTGTGAGGCGTGGCCGGCACAGCTCAACAATTTGCTGTAGGAGGTCCCTGTCCACCCTATAGCACTCCACTATCTCCAGCTCATGTAGACCCTGGTAGGTTACCCTGGGTCTGTACACTCTTCTTCTCCTCACTGTGGGTTGGTCATCAGCATTCTCATCCTCACCACCCTCAGCCTCTTCCACATGTTGATTTATGAGAGCTAATGCAGCCCCCATCATTTTGTTGCTTTTGTTAGGTAAAATTCCCCACTTTTGTACACCGGTGGTGTAGAGTTTGTGGGAAAAAACAGAGAGAAAGGTGTTTGCATAGTTTATAGTAGTGTGCTGGGCTGGGCTGCTGCCTGTGTAATTGGCTGAGTCTGATACATTTCACCTGCCAGCTATGCTAGTTCTCCTTGATTATCTTCCTACTGCTGTTTTCCCTTCCCATTGTCTTCCTGTTTAAGCCTCACCCCCTACTTAAATATTCTAACTCCAAGGCTGCACTTCATACACACACAGACACAGTACACCACCACACAAATTACATTCCCCTCACACACACACACATCACAGTAACAACACACACACTAACACACACTACAGCCTCTACCCAACAACCTTAAACATAAACACTTACCTGAATCCACAAACATAGCGCAACAGCAGGACCACTAATTCAAAATCTCCCGCATTCAAGATTTTGAATTTCATGCTTCTGAGGTTGCGATCTTCCGATCCTTCCACTTTATGAACTCGAGATACTGAAATTCGAGATTTCAGTTTTTCGAGCTTATAAAACACCAAACTAAAAATCATTATTGAATCCAGAAGAAAACCTCAAAATTAGCACAAAAGGACTTTATTGATGCTTTCATCAAAAAGACTACATCAGAAATGTAACAAAACTTGTTAAAACCACCCATTAAGTACTAAAAACATACCTTCAATTAATTATACAATTATTAAAACTCCACTCAAACTTCTGTCATTACAATCCAACAATATCAGTCTCTATACACAATCTCTGCAGAAGTAAAAGTCATCTGACAAAATTCCACATTAAGGAGATCTGAAACTAATGAAGAGGTTGTTGCTAGAAAACAAATTTATATTTCAGTGTTTCATCTACAAATTCAGTGCCTGCTGCCCTTGAACAATAAATTGTCTATGTTACATTAAAAAAAGCTAAGCTGCTATTTTATAGGTTCATAGGTAGGTACTAGGCTATCTGCCTGAAGGCATTTATAAGCCTAGCTGGAATGTGTTGGCTTTCACCACCCCCTTAGATTAGTTCCCTGTGCCTCTGTCCAGCAGACCCATTGAAGTAATCCCTGGGGTAAACTTTCTGTTTCCCATCCACTTGTCAAGGTTTCTCTTGAAGAGGGTTAGCGAGGAATTCTGCCTAATGTAGATTGGAATCTTGTTCCAGATCATGGGAAGTCTCTGGGACAGGAATCTATCCCTCCAGCACGTCCTATTTATTGCTGTGGTGAGGTTTAGATCCCTGGAGCGTGTGGCTCGAGGGGATATAGTTTTCTTTAGGTGGAGCGTGTCCATCAATTCTGAGTTGGACATGGCCTTGTATGTCAGGCAGAGATCACCTCTGAGTAGGCGGTATGCAACCGAGTACAGCTGGAGTTTCTTCAGTCGAGCTGCATAGGGCATCTGCTTGAGGACAGTGATCCTCTTGGTGAGGTACTTCTGTGGTCTTTCCAGTTGTTGCAGGTGTCTTCTAAGGTACATCCCAAATGGGGCATTGTACTCTATGATGGGTCTGATGAGTGATGCGTAGAGGGGCCCAATGACCTCTTTCGATCTGGATGCAAACCCTTTTGTGATTAGGTGGGCCACATAGAAGGATTTTCTAACCACTTTGGCAATGTGATTATCAAAGGAGAGGTTACTATTTACTTGGGTCCCCAGATCCCTTATTACATCTTCCATATTTAGGGGGCTACCACCTATGTGGTAGTTTGTGGGTACTTTGTTTTTTCCAAAGGGGATGACTATGCACTTTTTGGCATTTAGCTTGAGGCCATAGTTTTGGCACCAGGTATCTGTCTCAGTGAGTCCCTTTTGGAGGATGTCAGTGTCACCTGAAGAGTCAATTATAGCCCCTAGTTTGCAGTTGTCTGCTAACGTGGTCAGCCATAGTCCTCCTGTGCTTGCCTGTACCTTTGAGAAGTATATGCCGAACAGGAGGGGTCCTAGGACTGAGCTCTGGGGAACGCCACTTGTAACCAGTTTAGAGTCAGACGTAGCTCCTGCAACTCTTACTATGTGCTTCTGTCCATGAGCCAGTTGGCAACCCATCCTGTGACGTAGGGGTTTATATTCAGGCTGGTGAGCTTGTCTAATATACCTGAGTGGGGAATGGTATCAAAGGCCTTTGCAAGGTCTAGGTAGGCTGTGTGGACCATCTTTCCCTTGTCTATAGCCTTGGTAACTGTCTCAAAGAAGTCCACTGGGCCTAGGAGGCATGATCTGCCCTTAACAAAGCCAAACTGGGTAGGGGCCAGTGTTTTGAGGTTTTCAATATCTCTGTTTATGAGATCTATGATGATGAGCTCCATAGCTTTGCAGACCAAGGTAGTCAGGCTTATAGGGCAATAGTTCCCAGGGTCCATTGTGGCTCCACCTTTGTGGAGCAGAATAACCGCAATATGGAATGGGTGGAAAGCTGAAAAACAAGTTCTTAGTTATTAGGCATCTCATCCAAAGAAGGACATAATCAGGTCTGCAGCACCCCACCCCTTAAAATACAAATATACATGCTGTGGGAGTACAACGTATAGCCCTCAGCATCAAGATGCAAGTATGCTACCTGCTGTGCTGCTAACACTGTTTTGAAATTCTGTCCGACAATATTGATACAATTTGCTGAACAAAACAGTTGTACATTTTAAGCAGACTTAGCATGAGCAGCAGTAAACTTCTCTTCCCTTGAAGTTCACAAGCTCACAATTTCTTGAAAATGCACTTGAAAATAAATTCCACCTGCTAACTCTAACTAGGGCATTTCACTCACTCTCTCTCTCTCTCTCTCTCTCACACACACACACACACACACACACACACACACACACACACACACACACACACACACACACACACACACACCTCATCCTCTTAGTGCAAGAAATCTGGACAACGCCTAAAATAGGGACAGATTATAAATACTTCTCTCATAAACTTAGAAAATTGCTAGAATAACAGGATTTGTGTTGGTATGCATTTTTCTAAAGGATATATCTAAAACTCAAATGTCTGTCATTATTTAGCAACTTCAATCCTTTTTAGGAGGAATATGGGGCAAAACTCTGGATATTCTGCAAAAACCTGGACAGCTAAGAGCTATGCTATCTCCCTTTTAAACATACATACACACATGCATTCATTCACACACACAAACATGCATGCAAATGAGGGCAATTTCACTAACCTACATAGCAACACAGTTAAATAATTAATGGTGGACTAACCACTGAAAAACAGCTCTTGCAGCAAACAGCTTCAGTGCAAAAAATATTTTGATAATAAAAATGAATGTATTGATTAATAAAGCACTATAACCTCAACAAACATGTATCATTTTGCAAAAAGAATTCAAACCAGCAAATCCTTTAAAACATGTTTATCTGTTATGTTACCCTTTTCAAACTTTAATAAATATATAAAAATCCCCCACCCAACTTGTAATATTGTAACAGTCTCAAGTCTTCTGACCTTCCAGAGGAATTCAACTTGCTTGGGAAATTCTAGTGTGTACTTCAGCTATGTACCCATTGAGAAAGATCATCCTGAAGGCAGGTAATATTTTGAACCTCACAGTCACCAAGCTAAAAAATGCAAACCTGTCAATTACCAGTGCACAACAACAAAACAGCTTCTGCAAGGTGTGATTACTGCAGACTGTGACCAAGTTCAAGACTAGAATGACATTAATTAACAAATAAAATAAATGCGGCCACTGGTTGGGCAAGGATGTGTTCTCCTTCAAACTATTACCTCTATCCTTCAGGTCATGGCAAGCTTGTAGTTACACTCTTTTGTTTATGTCCAATCAGACAATCAGACAATCAGACAATCTTGGGCTTCAGACCAGTTGTTTTACATTAGGAAGGTTTGTGGCATGCACTGTGGTGACAGGACAGGTAGCTTTCATCCTTCTAAGTTGGGAACTGCTGATTGAGAGCCCAGTGTCTGTTATTCTTAAAGTGTATTAGTTCTGGTTTAAGCACTTGGGCTTCAGGCCAGTTATTTTACATTAAGAAGGTTTGTGGTCTGCACTCTTGTGGGAGAAGAGGCTGGACTCTGCCCTTCTGAGCTGGGAATTTCTGGTTAAAGGTTTATAGTGCCTGAATATTTGAACTGTATCTTACTGAAATTGGTACACCTTGTTTGCTGTAGCATAGACTAGATCCAGGCCTGCTGAATATAGCTTTGTTTATATGCTTGTTGTTTGTTTGCTTGTTATTTCCTGGAACGCTAATTCCACCTAATACACGGCTTCTCAGCTTCTGTGGATCACTAGTGATATCTGCATTGCTTACTGTACTTATTTCCTTGTTTCACTTGAAAGAAAGTTACTGTTTGTCGTTTTGCATTTAAGTTACCTGTAACACATTGCACTTAAGTTACCTGGCACTTGCTCACTAAAGCAATTATATAAGTCAGCACTAAAAATTAAAAGCACTACACCCTCACTCCCCACTGGCCCTGGTTTTCAGTTATTAAGGAATTCCCAATATTATTCTAGCATGTCCAAAGGTCAGTTGTCAATCTCCTCTCGGCTCCTGCTCGTGAATCTGGGAATTTTGAGGCAATGTTACAACTGCCTCATGTACACAGACAACCCTCTCCTCCTCCCAACAAATTCCAACACATGTGAGAGATGCAACCATATAGCCAAACTGGAGGCTAAGCTCTCTCAACTCAGTACTGGCATAACCAGTCAGGAGGAGAAGGAAACCACACTCACTACAATTCCAGTCTCACATAGACCTACCACGACAGCAAACCAAACACATAATCACACAAAAACATACTCGGAGGCTCTAAATAAAGATCTGCCGAAGCAGCAGAGACCTCCAAAGCAGACACCCAAGCAGCCGCTACCCCAAAACAAAACATGTGCAACACATATCTCACAAAGCCAGTGTGCCAAACAGTCACAGCCCTTAAGACTAAACAACACACCTGATACACTTGTAATAGGTGACTCTATCGTCAGGCACACTGACATCCCGCTCACCAGTCTGAACAAGGAGAGGGTCACGGTGAGCAGCCTGTCAGGCGCTAGGATCCGCCACATAACACAAGCACTCAGGTCACTCCAAGGCAAGTACAAATATGACTCAGTCATTGTCCATGCTGGTGTGAATGACCTGAGACGTACCTCCCTGGACTACATGAAAAGAGACATAAAGGAGCTCTCTGAGCATATAGCCCAGGCCGGTATGACCCTGGTGTCATTCAAAGGGGATCCAATGCCTGTCAGCTTGGGATGATATGCTCGACAAGCCACGATGCTTCGCTAGGGACGGCTTGCACCTGTCACCCCTGGGCTTTCGGATATTGGCAAAGGCTCTTGCTACCCCCATAGTGCCTTTTTTAGGCAAGGCTCAAAAGACAAACCCACCTCCATAGGTAACACAAGGGATAAGAAACTAAGAGTAATGCTACTCAACGCCAGAAGTCTAAACCTCAAGATGCATGCACTCGAAACTCTCCTTAGCATGGAGAACATCGATATCTGTGCAGTAACAGAAACCTGGTTCAGGGCTCCCGAGAGCACCCCAGCACTACCAGGTTATACCTCATACCATGCTTTTCGGCCCCAAAACTTGGACCGAACCACAAAAGGAGGGGAGTATCGATATTCATCAAAGATACCCACACCTCCAGGTTGGTGGCAAAGCACGAAGCATCAGAGACTATCCATGTGCAACTAACAGTGGGTAAAACTGCCTTCCAGTTTATAGACTGCTACAGACCACCCTCCCAAACCCAGGAACCCCACTCGGCCTTCCTGAGAACACTGGAAAATATGAAGGTCTCTCCAAACACCATTATATTGGGCGACTTCAACTACCCAAACATAGACTGGGAGCATTACTCTAGCTCCAACACCCTAGCCCAAAGGTTCCTAGAATTTATAAACTCAAATGCTATGGAACAACTTGTTACCACTCCCACAAGAGGGGAAAACATACTGGACCTGATCATCACCAACATGGGGACTCTATGCTCCAGACCAGAAGTGTATCCCTCTCTGGTAAGATCAGACCATAAACTAATCTCACTGGATATTCACATCCCAACCCCACCCCCTGCCCAGAAAACCAGAGTGAAAAACTTCTCTAAAGCAAATTTTACACTCCTCAAAACTGAGGTGGAATCCTTCAAAGCCCCGGGCCTGTGGAAAATACGGCCCAGACTGCAGAATCCTTTATAAACGCATTCTATGAACACCTTCAGGAATGCATGGATCATGCGATCCCAAATAAAACCAAGACCCAATCCTCCAAAGGCAGACGTCCTGTCTGGTGGACCCCAGCCATAAACAAACTATACAATAGAAGGAGGAAGCTACTAAATGATAAAGCAAAATCCCAAAAGGGAAGGCATCACTGATCAGTATTAGCAAAAACTACGGGCACACATAAAATTGTCTAAGGCCAGCTTCGAGAGAAAAATTGCACAGGACACTAAGGATAATCACAAGGCTTTCTTTAGTTATGTTAGGAACCTCGGTGGTAATTCCCAGATATGCTCAGAATTAGTCCAAAATGACAAAAAATACACTGAACCCACAGACATTGCCAACATCCTAGCTGACAGGTTCAGTGCAAACTTCTCCCCCCTCCCCACCAAAAGGGCAAATATCTATCCCAGCAGAGTGCTGCCCCCCTGACATCTCAGATGCTCAGGTAAGAGCCGCCCTCTCCAAAGCAAAAAACACAGCATCAATGGGACCAGATGGTGTCCTGGGCTGCATCCTACATGAACTCAAAGAAGAGCTAAACCCAAACATAAAACTACTGTTCAATCTCAGCCTTACTACAGGATATGTGCCCAAAGAGTGGCGTACAGCAACAGTGGTCCCTCTCCATAAAGGTGGTGCCTCAACGGATTCTGGAAACTATCGCCCCATAAGCCTGACTAGCGTGGTCTGCAAAGCTATGGAAAGGATCATCATGGACCTCATAAATAAAGATATTGGGGACCTACAAACACTGGATCCTACCCAGTTCGGCTTTGTTAAGGGCAGATCCTGCCTCTTAAACCTGGTTGATTTCTTTGAAACAGTCACCAAGGCTATTGTGAGGGAAGGTGGTCCACACAGCCTACCTGGACCTCGCAAAAGCCTTCGATACAATACCCCACTCGGGCATTATAGATAAGCTCACCAGCTTAAATATAAACCCCTATGTCACTAGATGGATTGCAAACTGGCTCAAGGACAGAACCCACATGGTTAGAATTGCTGGAGCCATGTCAGACTCCAAACCAGTTACAAGTGGTGTCCCACAAGGCTCAGTCCTGGGACCTCTCTTGTTCGGTATATATTTCTCGGAGGTACAGGCCAACACGGAAGGACTGTGGCTGACCAAGTTCGCAGATGACTGCAAACTGGGCGCCATAATCGACTTTCCAGCCGACACAAGCATCCTCCAAAAGGGCCTCATAGAAACAGACAACTGGTGCCAGAGCCATGGCCTCAAGCTAAATGCCAAAAAGTGTATAGTCATCCCCTTTGACAAAAACAAAGTGCCCACAAATTACCACATAGGTAGAAATCCATTAAGTACAGAAGAAGTAATTAGGGACCTGGGTACCCAAGTTGATAGTAATCTCTCATTTGACAACCACGTGGCCAAAGTGGTTAGAAAAACATTTTATATAGCCCACCTAATCATGAAGGGATTCACATCTAGATCAGGGGAGGTCATCGTGCCTCTTTACTCATCCCTCATCAGGCCCATAATTGAGTACAATGCCCCTTTTGGGATGTACCTTACCAGACACCTGCAGCAACTGGAAAGACCCCAAAAATACCTCACCAAGAGGATCAATGGGCTCAAACAGATGCCATTTGCTGCCCAGTTAAAGAAACTCCAGCTCTACTCAGTGGCATACCGCCTGTTCAGAGGCGATCTGTGCCTGATGTATAAAGCCATGTCCAACCCGGAATTAATGGACATGCTGCACCTCAGAAAATCCAAATCCCATCGAGCTACGCGCTCGAGAGACTTGAACCTCAGCACTGAAATAAATAGGACATGCTGGAGGGGCAGATTCATAACCCAGAGGCTCCCTTCACTCTGGAATAAAATCCCAGTTCAGGTTAGGCAGAGTCCCTCATTGACTCTCTTCAAGAGGAATCTTGATGAGTGGATGGGAGATCATAGGTTTACCCCGGGTATCACTTCTGTGTCACTGTTAGACAGAGGCACAGTATACTAACCTCGAAAAAGGGCATAGCAAAATAAATTTAAAATGGGTGGCGAAAGCCAAACACATTCTGGCTAGGCTTATAAATGCCCTAGGGCAGATAGCCTAGTATGAACCTATGAACCACAGTCTTGGCAGTTGCATAAATATTCTTTCAGCGTGAGCTCTAAAATCTCACTTCTATCAAAACATGTGTATACCCTGGAATAGAACAACTAGATGAAAAAAAAATCTGTATTAGGAAAGGCTGCAGTTTCAAGACTGGTAGTACTAAAAGCTAGAATTCTAAACACAACAATACACATGGAAGGAGATGAGATAATTTAATACAGTAATTATATCAATCTGCATGTTAAAAATTTCCAAGAAAGCTCAACAAGTGTAGCATAATACCACCTAGGGAAATACATGTTTCATTTTAGGGATTTAAAAATGTTTTCCTGTGCAATTTTTTGATGATCACTATGTATGATAAAGCAGCTGAAAGAGTCTCACATGGTGCTTTGAGACCAAGTACAAATTATGTAACAACTCACTGTGTTGGGAAGTTACGTGGATGCCTATCTGAAAAGAGAGTATTCCGTGTTTGCAAATGGCCATCAGCATATTACGGAAGTTTGTAAAGACCCTTAACCCTATTTTTTTCCTTATAAGATTACGTCTAAAAATGTCCGTGAAGTAAAATTTTTTTTTAGATAGATCATTATAGTAATTCTTCAGGTCAAACAACCTAAGCTGTATATTAAATGTTTCTTTTGATTAAATATAACCCTAAAGTCTAGTTTCAAAAGGTGGGAGTTTTTAGCAAGCTATCATAAAATCCACATTCTCTGCATCTGCAAGATATACAGAAATTACCCCATACATTTCAAAAACAGTGCAGGGCAAATAGTCTAAATGGCACAATCTGAAAATGAGCGACTGCTTCCTGCTGAGGCAGAGGAACTTCTGAATCCACCAATATTTCATTTGCTGATAGGCATCCAGAGGTTTCACAGAGAACATCCAGTCTACTCAGCACTACAACAGCATAATGTCCAGTCAGATCAAAAATGGCCCTTGCATTCTCTTTTGTTGTGTAAAAAGAGAGATTTAAGTGGTTTGTTTATAACAGATAAATGTCTGCATCTGATATATTTTTTTAATGTGGAGAAGTTGCTGATCAAGCTACTTCTCCTTGTAGTACAGCATGTAAGACTTGAGTGAGTCAGGCAACACACACACACACACACACACACACACACACACACACACACACACACACACACACACACACACACACACACACACACATACACACACACACACACACACACACACACACACACACACACACACACACACACACACACACACACACACACACAAAACCCTACCTTTACCTACCTACTTTTTACATAACATGCATACAAACCTCTACCTACTTCTTACATCCACAAAGTCCTACCTACCTATTTCTTACACACACATCTCTTAAACACTTAAAAACACACATGTACACACCTACCTCCACTTGTACGCTTGTATGCAGTCCAAACATCTTCTGGAATTTAGATTCCGTTCACGAGTGTGTAAGATGAATACGTAAACCATTGGTCGCACAGATGGAGAAGACAAAAACAGGTCACAAGCACCTGTTCCGTCTGTGTGACTGGACGCAAAGGGCATTCTTAAAGAAGAACGTCCTTTAAAAAAAACAAAAAAACATTTTTTTTAACTAGAAGAAAATGAATCTCCCAGCAAGCCGATTCCATGGGGGTGCAAGTGCACCCCCTTGCACCTGCCTGTGGGCACCCATGGTTGTATATTTGGCATCCTGTAAGATATGTTTATTATTCTTTGTGGGAAAAACTGAAAGATCACTGAGAAAGAGAGGATTTATGAGCATTTGTATGATCTTAAGAACAAAGTGGAAACTAATGCCTTACACAAGTGTTCTCTGAAAGGTAAGAACAGTGGATCATGACCCAAGAGATGGGCAATGGGAAACTATAATAGAATATTCTGAGTTATTGTTGCAGTTAAAACTTAACTTCAGTAATTTCTCAGGGTTTAATGATTATATTTCCATTGTCCTGGTGTTAAATTAAGGTCAACCAAGCTTTAAAAAATTCTTATTCTTCTATTGCCTTAGCTGTTTTCAACATACATTTATTTGGAAAGGCATTTAAATTATTTGTATATGCGTATTTTTATAATTGTTACCATGAAGCACTTGTTTAGAAATTATTTTATTACTGAAACTATGAATTCATTTGCTTATATATTTTTTAACTCGATCTTCTGATCCATTGCACTTTATACAATACCGCATATAGGTATTAAATATATTAAATATACAAATGTTTTACCATTTCATGATGCGAATTTAATTTTTATAAAGTGGTTTTAACATCAGTATTTGATTAAATATTGTGATAGGTTTGTTTATATGGGAGGAAATTATGTAAAAGATTACTGTGGTGGTGTACCAATAGGGTAGTAGCTGTTGTTATAAAATGTGCAATTAATTTATTTGAATTTGTTCTGATGAAGTCTTTGAGTGGACAAAAGAGCTTAATGAATAATAAAAACATTCTTTTATATATTGTGGGCAACGTGTTTTGCATTCTGGTTACCCCATTATTGTGGTTTGGAAACTGTCTTAGGAGATATTGATTTGATGCATGTGTGTGTGTCTGTGTGTACACACACACACACACACACACACACACACACACACATGAAGATATATATATATATATATATATATGTATATATATATATATATATATATATATATATATATATATATAGATATAGATAGATATAGATATAGATATATATAGATAAATATAGATATACGTTATATGGGTTCCTTTCATTTGATTGAATGCTTATTTGACTGAATCCCAAATCTATGAACACATCTGAGTTTTCAGTTAAAAGAGTTTGAGTGTCATATGGGTTGAGAGATCCTCAGTTGCACTTTTTCTATCAATTACATTTTTACTTCTGTTACATTTATCATATCTATTATATGGTGCTATGGCAATGTCCACAGACAATGGTTGAATTATTTAACATCCTGTTTTGAATGTAGCAAGACTCTTATTTAACTGTTTAGTTTGTCTAATTCTGGGAGCTGTCACACTTGATTCAGGAACATTAATAGTATTTAAGGAGTACAATTCAAGAAAGTGAGAGATGCATCTTTGCAAGCGATGTACATTCAAATTCTGTTTAAGTGGATTAGTCAGTAATTCTTCTCTAATTCATAGATTAGTACTAGGCTAATTGCCCTTATGGACCATTTTAAGCTTAGCCAATGACTTTATGTGAGAATCAAACCCTGCACCTTATCTCTAAAAGGTAAACACCTTAACCATTATGCTAACCTCCCACCAGCTGCCTCTGCAATTATACTACACTGCCACTGCAAGTGTCCCCTGAAAAGAGAAACAAAAAAGCAAACAGGCATGACAAAAAGGTGGGCGTGCACAAAATCAAAAACTAAGAATAAGAAACCAATTCCATCTTTAAAAAAATGCAGAAAAACCAACTGCAGAAAGGAAGCCACCCAGCACACTGGCTTTGAAACACCAGAAACAACCTTTTTTATTAAGCTTTTAATTCACAAGAAGCTTTTCGTCCGAAGCAAAAAAATAGACTTCATCAGAATAAAACATGTCACTCAAAATGAACTTATATAAAAATACATTAATTGCATAACTGGTATCCAGTAAACCAGTTATGAAGCACTTTGTTTGATAAAAGAGCAATGGTGAATAAAAAGATAATTTTAATAATGTGTATTTAAAACCTTGGTGAGTAGAAATAAGATAAAATTGTATATCAATGTGTTAAAATGTTATGCATATATGTAAACAATTCATGAACCCAAATAGATATAAATATGTATACAAAACACATGAACAACATATAAGAAATGACATATACAAATTGTGTATGTATATGCACGTATCAAACCAAGAAGAAACTTTGCAGTGTGGAAGATGTGATGTTCACTTCCTAAATTCTGTTATGCACTTAGTTCACTTAATAAAAAATTGAACTGTAAAATATAACTGTAAAATACATGCTACAAAAGAATCAAATAGAAAATAGTAGGTAGTCCACAGTTGAGTTAAAAATGGAAATATTCTTTACTGAAATATAGAAACAAGTGATCCTAGTTGAGTATAATGAAAAGCATTGAAAACATTCCTTATTTATATATAATCAGGTTGTTTGGAGCAGGGAGTAGTTATAGAGGGTGGTTCTGTTAAGAGCAATAAAAGCATTAAAATCATTCCTTCAGCCAAGTCCCCAATATAGGTTGCATAGTGGGTTTTTCTGAGACTTCGAAGGATACCATGGATTTCTCTTTTAGTATATGCACATATAAAATATTTTTCCTAAATGTTACTCCTGCATTCAATTTAAATTGCTCAGGTAAAAATCATAATTTATTGGCTCTTTGCTTTAATACAGGAACTATAGAAGAACATTCACTGATATGTGGGAAGTGCGTCAAATCTAGCCTTAATTGCCATATACGGCCTCATAATCCATGTAGGCTTTCCATGGACTACCCCTGGGATTATGGTGTATTATTTTCTCTAATATAATAAATAAAAAATGTTTAAATCACATGCATACTGCTCAATGCCTATATAAAGCATTTGTTTGGTTACATTTTTAAATGCCATAGTTATGTTTGTAAATACATTTTCTTAGTTGTGTCCCCATTTTCCCAATGTAAAAGACTGGACAGATGGAACAAACTGCCAACTATATTATTTTTTTAGTTAAACAATTTTCATCTTGTGCAAAACCAACTAATTTTAAACTGTTGTTAAGTAGGACTTTATCCTTCCCAGGAAATCCCATGAATCACAGACCACGTGTGACTGTAGGTCCTGTACCGGTTTTAAGATCCTGTCCACCATCACTGCCATTGGGAAGGTTTTTGAGCTTGCTGCCAATATGTTGTTGCTCCTTCGGCTTTTTCCAGTTAGGGGTCGCCACAGTGGAACTCCAGTCCACTAATGATTGTGAGTAGATTTTCGCAGTGCAGAGGTGCCAGTTCGAGCCTGCTGCCAATATAATTGGCCTAAAAGAGGAATTAATTCTTGTGTATTTATGGGATTCCAAAAATGACTGGTATTATTGGGTTTGGATTTTTTAGAAAATTGTACACCAAGGTCCAAAGTGTGTTGTAGTAAGCTGTCCTCTAAGTGTTGATCAATTTTAAAATAGGATATATTTACCTCATTGATAGATGCTGAAGTATAAAACCCCATTTCATGTAACATTTTTAATATTTCACCTGAATAGCTAAGATTATTGAATAAAACAACTCCACCACCCTTGTCAGGCTTCATTACATGAATGGAATGATTCTTTTTTATCTCCTCCAATAACCTATATTCAACTCTCTTTAAATATATATTTCACTGGCTTCATATTACACTGAGCATATTGCTTGTAAATATTCTGTTAACAAGTATTAAAAAAAATGAAAAATGGGGTTGGGGATAGGCATGGCTAAACTTTTCTTTTTAAGCCTATTACTATTCCTAAAAGAGTCACAAGAACTGTCAATAAATTGTATAGCAAAATGTAATTTTCTAATAAATAACTTGAATTCTATTATGGGATTGGCCAAATTGTACCTCGGGGTGGGGACAAAGGTAAAACCCTTCTCAAACAAAGCAAAGTGTTCCTCCGTGACTCTTAAACTACTGAAGTTATATACAGTGACGTTATTTCATTTAATAATTTTGGGATGGTAGCTTGTACCAAATGTTAAAAACTCTCCACTATCCATAGCTATTTCTGCCTCCAATTACCCCTGTTCATCCCTCTCCCCCTGCTGGTCTGACCCCTTCTTAGATAACCTCTGTGTTTCAAATCTGAATGACTCATGTTGTTCTCTTGGTGGGGTTTTGTCTTGCTTGCAAGTCTCTGATTGCTGCAGGGGTGAGAATTCCAGAGTCAACTAAGTCAAAGTTGGCATAATAATTTTCATCACATCTGAATACCTTTTTGTTAGGTGGCAAATTAGGACCTATTTCATTTTCAGTATATTATTGTCTGTATTTTAAAATCCTGCAAAGAGATAATGCTATTTTTGGTATTAACTGGGAAGCTATTCTCATCCCATACTGTAGCTTGTCCCTTGCTAACGTTTTACTTTTCCTGACTTCAATCTTATTAACATGAGAATCCACTCTTGAAAACACATTTTCATATTCTATGGTGTAAGCAGGAAATAACAAATCATTTTAATCTTGTTATTAAATCATCCACTACTAACATTAATGCATCAAGCTTTCAGTTTAGCCCATTAGACTGAAATAGTTTATAGTGGTAGTGCCATATCCTTCATGCTCTATTATTATGTGTGGGTATTCCATCAGCTGAGAACATCAGGACTCTGTCATACAACCATGTGTTTATAGAGACTGTCTGTTTACCTACTATGTCTTACAGGAAAACCGTGATTCTATACTCTGCACCAGTACTGCTAGTGTATCCACTAGGGACATGTAGGACTTATTTCATATTCTTCCAACAAACAAATGTAATATATTCCAGAGACAGGCCTTTTTAGCTAGGACACGTTTCAATCTAAACACCTTTGCATTATAATATACACTGAAACTTTCCTTACAAAGGCAAATATAACAGCACATTTACCAGACATTCAAAGAGAATAAAAGACAATAAATACAATGGCAGAGGCTGAGATGTAGCACATTGTATTATGTCCAAAGGAGTTCTGCTACATGGATTACTACAGAGCTCTAACACTCTTACATTCTCCTTAGGGTTCAAATACAGCAGATATTCAAAAGCTGTAATAGATTCCTTGTCAATTCCATCTGACAAAGCTTTACTAGGCAGTTTAGTACTGATGATTAAGACTATACATATGCAATCTACTTATCTTGCAGTTTTAAATTACATTTAAAGTCCTTCCCACTCTTTTTTATAGGTGCTCTGTAACTTTACATCCACTTAAACTACCACCAAGTCTGGCAGACGGTATCTAGGTTTAACATCTTAATGAAAAGATAGTCCTTCAGGAAGAAAAATCTCTCATGTTGCACTACATTGCCAGTAATTAAAAACAAACCCAAGCATCTAGTATTGGAATAGAATCCACAGGCTTCTGATTTAACAGTATCAAATGAGAATATACTGCTTGTTCACCCAGTAATACTAGTTAAATAAATATATTTTTTAACATAAGGCATTTGCTATTCCCACTGTGATTTGCAGTATGTACAGATACATTCTGTCATTGTGGCCTGCAGGAAGTTAGAGTGCTGGAATCTATCATGACAGATATCCCCCTTTTAGAGGGTGCATGGATGGGCTTTTGTTAAGACCTGTTGGGAGGGCAGCACCGCAGTGCATTAAAAGTGTTGCTAGTGCTGGCAGTATTAGATAAATTTATTAGTTCTCAGAAGGTGACTGTTTGCTCACCATAGCTGACCTAACTGAAACCCCAGTATGACTAAATCTGAAGAACTCTGAAATAATGACAGCAGTCCTTTAATATTTATAATGGACCTGTATAATGTGTAGGCGTGTTACAATAAAACAAGCTTATAAGTTAATATCAGTCAAAGCAATGTTACATGTTTGGGGGAAGTGAACTTGTTGATAAGGGTTACTAATGGGGTTACATGTAGCTGTTATTTATTTATTTTTGTTGTTGCTGTCTTACTGTATGAAGCTATAGTATGTCATATGCATACTGGTTTGTACCCTTCATAACTACAATACCATCTAATATCCTGATTATATCAATACTGTTTCAAAATAAAATAATTAGAAAAAAAGACATTTTACAATATGTCAAGAATTAAGGGACAGAACATCTGAATTATAAAATGTTCTGGCTCTTAATTTTTCAAATGTTGTTAATTTTTCACCTTTACTTTTCACAGCAATATCAAGCTTTATACCAGGGCACTAACAGGAATATGTCAATTAGCCTGATGGCAGATTTAAAATATTTTAACAGAATTATATCATAAATCTATATTAGATTTTTTTTTCACTTTCTATACTTAAAAAAACTTGCAGGACCAAAACTAGTATACACATTGCTATTAATTATACTTACCTCTATGAACAATATTTTCTCTCACGAGAAAAATCACCTATAATTCTATGGGCTCATCACAATTACTTTGTATCACAATCAATCTGATGTGTTGATATACATGTGCATGAAATAAACTGAAATTTACAGATGTAACTATTTTTATTTTTTTATTATTTGAGCAAACATCTGAGCTATGCAAAGATAATGTAACTTTAACTAGTAAGCATAAGTCACCAGTCTATGAATGAAAGTGATTGCACTTCACTGTTGTTTGATCACAATTAAACATTGATCTGTCTTTGCAGGGCTAGTGTGTTTTTGTAATATGTAAGATGCAATAAAACACTGTGGATTTTTTAAATCACCATCAGAGTGTGACATGTAGACAGAAAAGTGGCTATCATTGATCGGTATGGTGGCCCTCTAATGATAAACGAGACTGACCCTGCTGTTGTTTAATCAGAGTTCAGTCATTGATCTGGTTGTCAGGGTAGTGTGACTGTGTATGTGTGTGTGTGTGTGTGTGTGTGTGTGTGTGTGTGTGTGTGTGTGTATGTGAGCGCGCACACAGTCTGTGAGGAAACTATCACCATGGCTTTTTTGTGGACATTTAGTGTTAACTCTTCACTTTCAAAGTAGATGTATTTTGTCAGAATGGGCTATTTGACTGTGACAGATGGCAGATGCAAAAGACATAAGCTTGTGTTTGTGGCACTTTTTTGGTGACACATTCCATGACTTGACTTTATGAATATTAGTTTATTATAATTTCATAATACCCTTACTGAGAATATCTTTAGAATCACTTTACAACTAATGTGCATATTTTTCCTGTTTCTTACACAAGAAAATGCATACCACATATAATCACAGATATATGTAGTAGGTAAGGTGGAGAGGTGGTCTTATATGACTTTTTATGACTTTCAAGTTGAAACGACTAATAGCCTCAGTATGTCATTGTGTGAGAACAAAATATTTGTATACATTTCTGCAGGGAAATGATAATTTGTTATTATATCAGAACAAAATATTTAAATATGTCTCCAAGGAAATGATATGGATTTATGCTTGAGCCTTCTTGTCCTCAAATTTAAACTTAGGGAGTAGCAAACATGACATAAACTTAAAGTCATATGTCTGTTTTTATATCTTAAACCATCAACTAAATGCATATTTCAGGTAAGCATCGTGGTATATTTTCTGAGATGTTTCTAGAAATTTTTTAATGCATTCCGACATATACACTGGCATTAGTAGGCAAGGGCAACAAAGTTCTATGGTCTTTAGAATGCTCTATTTTCTGCTATTGAGTTATAATTCAACACAAGCATGTACATTTAAAACTGGACAGAGTACTAAGCAAAGAGAGATTTATTCTGCAATATTCTCATTTAACAATCTTCTTCTTCTTTTAGCTTTTCCTTGTTAGGGGTCGCCACAGTGGACCACCTGCCCGCTCATGATTGGCAGTGGAGTTTTACGGTGTTGAGTTGCCACCCTGGCACCCAAACTTCCACAGAAGGCACATACATACACACACTCACACCTAGGGCCAATTTAGAGTGTCCAATTTACCTACAGCATGTCTTTGGGAGGAAACCGGAGCACCCAGAGGAAACCCACGTGACCACAGGGAGGATATGTAGACTCTGCACAGAAAGCACCCCAGCTGAGGATCGAATCGAAGAACCTCTTGCTGTGAGGTGGCAATGTTAACCACTACACCACCGCTGCTGCCCTATTCTCATTTAACAATAAGGCATAATAACATGCTTATATTTTTGTGTCATTTGTTTCACAATTAAATTTTATGCTAATAATGTGCTCAGACTTTTGGCTGGATGTGCCTACCTTTCAAGAGCCTCTGTACCTAGTTTTGATGCCTGTAGGGTGAGGGGTGTGTATATACATATATATATATATATATATATATATATATATATATATATATACATACATACACATATACATATATATACATACATATACAAATCCATCAATAGGTACTCTCAGGTCTCTCTTGAAATTAAGCTTAACTGGTTCCCAAAGAAATAAAATAAAGCAAACAAAATAAAATACAACTTGTCTATATGAACCATCAAAGTTCCCTATGAAGTGAACTTAACAATGATTGCCAAAGATAATAATAAATATTCTAACAGTACAGTAATTAAGCTGGATGCTAATTAGGACATAAAAGGACATGATCTGGATATCTAGTGAAATACTAACACTGATTGCTTTGACTGTCATTAACTAATGCTAAAATTAAATATGTGTAACAGAAAAAGTGAGTATTATGCTGTACAATGTTATTTGAGATCATGGAATAAGCTACATGTTACAGTCAGAAATCATCTGTCATTCAGAAAAAAAAACTTGTTACATGGGAAGTCAAAACTATCAACATGTGGTGGTTATGGCAGTCAAGATTCTTTCAGGCCACTAGGTTGCAAGGTTAGCTATTGAACCTATGAACCCATAAATCAATTAAAGCTCATAAAAATGAATGGAATGGGGAGAATTTCATGAAATAAGAAGGGTGCAGCATTTTGGATGCAGATCATTAAGGAGAATTACAAGAAATCACACAGAATATTATATTTATAAAGCTGTGAAAGTATTAAAAGACCTGAGCCAACACAGGAATGGAGAAAGGAGATTTTACCAATATGGATGACTGCAGCTAGGGATATAGAAAAATGCAAAATGGGGCTGGAATGTACTGGAAAAGTTTGGCAAAAGAACCAAGGTACTGGGAGCAATGCATAGACACAAAAATGTAAAAAAATGGGATGAGACCAATATATACTGCCTTCCCTACCAAGGATTGATATCAAAGTATAGGCAAAGAAAACAGGATAGGAGAGTGCTAGTGAAACAAAAGCTCTAGGGAAGTTTGAAAAAAAACAGGAACTGCTGTTAAAAAACAGATAACTACTATGGCACATTAAATATTTCATGAAAACTATAATAATCAATCCGTGGAGGTTACAGAAGTTTAGGAAGAGAGACTGGAAAGGCAGTTTACAATGGAATAGTGGAAAGGCATCTGTATGATTCCTAAGTATGCAACAGAGAAGTATGTTTAGGCTTTTTGCTTAGAAGTGTTTGTAGAGGTAAGTTATACCCCAAGCAGACCTCAGAGAATTTTTCCTCAGATAACAAAAATTGGAGGTATGATAGAAAAGAGAGAGGTTAATGGGAGCTTGTTTTTTGGGAGTGTAACGAGTTGGCAGATTTTAAAAAATCCCTAGAGATTACTCTCTCAGAAACAGCAAATGGATGTAACTAAGGAAATAATTATTTTCAGGTGGGATACAGGACTTGCTAAGTTTAATGCTACTGGTTTCAGTAAAGCAAACATTCTCTGATTCAGGAATAAGTACATCCTTAAAAATCATACTATACTTATACAAATCATAACCAAAGACACATCTAAGACTCACACACTGTACCATCATCTACTAGATCCTTATTTTTTCTAATCTGTTCCCACAGGATGTGTGGTAATCGTGGGACAAGTGGTGGTTGTAGGCTCAACTCTGGAAGTTATTTTCTGCTGGTAGTCAGAATATCATGGATACGAACAAATCCCATAAAATGGTATATGTTTTGGCAGCATTGGAAATGCACATCTAGTGACTCTTATGGTATAATAGGGTCAGTCACATAGCTCTCAACCTCCCATACCTAAAATGAGGAACACCAGCCTTCATAATGCGAAACAAATGGGCAAAATGTGGAACACATACTAATGGCTTACTGACAACTTCAACTAGGAGGGTCACAGGATGGTTAAAATATGCTGGTTTTACTTATAAAAAAGATATTTTTATGAATTAATATGATTTATTTCTATTCCCCATGGATATTAGTTAAAATTCTTAATACAGAATGTGTGCCAGACCCTTTCAATGTGGAACTTCGAGGAACATGAACTTTTTAAGATCCCAAATGAGGTAAATTCCTTGTAATGAGGTACACTTGAGAGGTATGGTCAGTCATACATTGCAATTAGACTGACAAGAGCTTAGTTTACTTATGTCATATACTGCATGTCTTTCTAAAATATAACAAATATCACATTATCTGCATTACTTATTAAACCATTTAGTATAAGCATGCCAAATATGAAATGTTAGAACACAAGAAATTTCAATTGTCTATTTACTTTTGTAATATTCTTAGGAAACAGTACAGTATAGTTGTGAAGATAATAGACTGAGAAGCCAAAACTATTGTTTGCTTTACAATCCTTTTTCATGTGTGTGCTATGTAAGCTAATATATTATATTTCCTTGACTACCCATTAAAGCAATTTAAATCATTCTGTGGAATTATGCCATGATCAAAAAGGCAAATAAATACAAACATGCAAAATATAGATAAGTAAAATATAATAATCCTACCTTGAAATTCAGAAAGGGTCATTTTACTGACTCGTTCATTAGACATGTTATGTAATATGTTTTTAATATAGTAGGCTTTATTCAGTCAATAAATATAAAAAAGTAAATAAATAAGTTACTGCATCTCTTGCATGCACATGCAAAATTACTAGTGCTGAGTAACAGCTCTTAATGTGCGACAGACGGCTCTGATGTTATACTTAGTTTTATAAGTGGTCAGACAAGCTTGCAGAGACTGTAGACTAGATATTCACACATATACTGGAAAGCACATATTATAGGCAAAACTATTCTGGAACTATGATTTTGGTAGTATAAATGCACAGGCTTTTGTTTATAAATTACTATCTATCTACGATCCCATCATTATGGTAGCATGGTTTAGAATCTTGTACTTCCAGATGATGCAGCCTGAATGGACATGAGCAAAGAAAACATTTAATTGATTATTACATGACATTTTATTAAAACAGAGGATATTGTTACTATATATTCCATATGCTTACAAGGAGCAAAAACTAATGGCTTTAGTCAGAATAAAGATCAGCAGATGGGTTTCTTATCTAGCATCGCTGTGAGCAAGGACAATTTTTATTAAGGATGCAGTTCATATGAGGATAGCAAAAACTGCAATATCATTTGAGTGGGATAAAAGTATGCAGGTGGTTGTTCATGTGATCTTGGAACATTAATCATTCATAATATGAATGCTCTGTCATTATGACACTGTGATAAATGAAGCTAAATGCCAAACAGCCTACAGGAAAATATGCTCTAGAGGTGGAGGAATTACATTTCCTCAATGTAATATATATATATATATATATATATATATATATATATATATATATTTATCAAGTGGTCTCCACTTAAATGCAGAAAATAGATTTTTCCAGCACTGTATCGTTTTAGTTTGCAATGGCAACTATACATGATTTAGGAGTTCAGAGAAAAATAACATAAACAGTAAAAATGCTAAAGAATACACTCTGACAAAAATTGATTTATTTAAGTTTGTATCAAATCATATGATTAACTCTAGCTGTAGAAGTTGTTCTGTCTACTAATTGGGGGAATTTGGGGGCTTAAAATAGTCTTTTGATTAATGTGCCAAGCATACCACTTTGTGAACTTGAATGGTGAATACAGAAAACATAATGTATAGTACATGATTTAATTACAGGGTTTGCAAAACGTGAGACAAAATACCCCTAACTGAATGTATATGTCTGAAACTGAGCAAAAAATAAGGTGTGTTTATGGATGACATGAAATATAAGGCAAGTGGAAAGTTCAGTAATAACTTTCCAGATGCTGATTAGCTTTTGTTACAATGAAAACTGAAAAATTAGCTGAGTAATGGAGCAAAAGAAAACAAAAGCTATCACAGTTATACCTGTATAGTATCAAGCTAGGTATATCCTCAGCTGGAGACTATATGTCACAGAGACAAACATGCATCTGCTACATTTTTTTCTTATTTTTGTAAACTGGAAAACTCTATTTGGAAAGGAAACCTGAAGGCTCTGGTCCTGACTAAAATGGATTATTTTATATCAGGAGGAAAAAATGTATATTTTGTTTATTGATTTGACATTTGTTAACTAGGTTAGTCCCACTGGGCAAAAGCCCCTTTTCTGAGGTGGCCTGAAGAGAAAAGCTCTAGTAGTAAAAAAGACAATAAATAACAAGGCAAAATAATTACAGAGAACTAAGATTTTAAACAACAAAATAGGCTAACTGCAAATAATGAGGTCAATGAATACAGGTAAATAATACTGTATAAAGAAAAAAGTAAGTCACGTAAAACAGCATAATGAAAATGTACAATATGTAGGACATAACAGTGTGCAGCCACTTACAAGCAAAGCTGGGATGATAGATGAAGGAAGAATAAATGAAAGAAGAGCTCACCAGCTAGGAGAAATAAATAAAGTGGAGAGACATACTGAATTTATAGTATAGAATATATAGAGAAGAAGACTCCATGTAGGAAGGTGTTGTAAAGGAAAGTTAAGCAAAACACTATGGTAGGACAACATACAGATTATACTGTTGTTTTGTTTTATAGAGGAAGCAGCATAGAGTGGGGGGAGGGAAGAAGGCAGGAATTATGTTGTGTCATTACAAAAGCATGGCCATGATTTATGGAGGTTATCTTTTAGTGCTGTTTTAAAGGTTCTAAGGTTGGTGATAGATCTGATCTTTAGTGGTAATTTGTTCCAAGCATTTGCTACGGAATAGCTGTGAAGTAGTTGGCCAATATTTTTGTTGGGCCTGTAAACTTGCAGAACTACAAGGAGCACGGTTGGGAGTGTAAGGCTGGATGACAGTAGAGAGAGAGGCACAAGATGAAGATTCATGAAGGACTGACTGAGCCATCAGAAGCTGATGTAGCAGGACTTGGTGATGAAGTTCCAGCCAGTGAAGTTTTTAGGGCCATGCAGTGATGAGTGTGATAACTTTGGATGGAAGCAAATCTTTCAATTTTGTTGTAGGTAAGTTTTAATTTAGTCAGAAGATTAGATTGTAGTTGTGTGAGTATAGGGGATGCATAGAGTAGTGTGGCATGTAAGAAGGCCTGTGCAAGGGAAAACCTTGAAGCATTTGTGAGAAATATTTTATGTCTGTATAGCAGGCCAAGTTTTCATGAGTTTTTTTAATGCATTGCTGAGTGTGAAGATCAAATTTTAGATGGTCATCAATAACAATAACTTGGAGTTTTGTATAGGGTTTAGTAGAGATGACTGTATTGTTCAGTGACAAGACAGAAAATGTACTTTTGTGATGCTGGAGAGCTGTAGGGAGAAACAGAAGTTTAGTTTTTTTTGGGTTCAGTAATGCTTCGAAGTGAGCCAGCTTTCAACCGCGTGAAGGGACTCTTGGGTGAGGGTATGAAGGTAAGTGATGTTGTTAGAGCAGGAGATGATTGTGGAATCATCAGTGTTTTGAATAACGGTACAGAGAAAGAGTGGCGGTCATTAATAAAGATGTTAAAAAGTAGAGGTCCAAGGATGGAGCCTTTGTCTGTATATATAGAGAAATCATGGATCATTTCAATCATAGCTAATTAATCTCACATAAACTACTCTCTCAGAGTTTGTTTGAACTTTGCACTTTTTCTTATTTTTACCAAAAATTGCTTACCAGTGTAAAATGTTAGGTAATGAAGCTGCTCTGATACAGTTGAAAAGGCTTTAATGGTAAAATATGTTCAACAGGCATAACTAACAGACCAGCAAAGCTAATTAATGACTATGAAACAAGACTAAAGGCAAAACAATCAAAGAGTAATTTATCAGAGTTTGATCTTTTTGTGCAGAGTTTTTAGAACTGTGTTATCTAGCTTGAATCAAATTTGCTCTCACACTTGTAATACTCAAGTGTTGACGGTTTTCATATGTAGACACTCTGATGGGGGTCCATTCTGAAAACTAATGCAGTGCCAAATGAAAAAAAAAAAAACAGTGCACTTTAAGACTTCCCCTGGAAGTTGTAAGCATATAATATAGTGTCAAGTAGTAAGTTACACAAATGAATAATAAATTGGAATTCTGGCAGATATGCAATGTACTGCCAGAAGATAGAATGAATTACAGTTTCTCGTAACAGAAAACTGCATTACTAGATAGGGTATTTTTGCATTATTATGTATACATTATTTGTTATATTAATTAGCTTCACCACTTCATTTCAATATTTCTACTAGCTTTATTGTGCTGACATTTCCAACAGCATCCTCTTTTATATTATTATTTTTTTATTTCTCGACTTTCTATCTATTACATGTCCTCTCTTAAGTGGTTATAATCATGATTACTATTTTTACTCACTACTCTCAGCATCTTAGACCATTAGTGTTAGTGAGACTTAATGCCATCATAACAGCTCTATCTTTAAAAAAATAATCATTGCAGACTATAAAGGATATCTTGCCTTAAATCGTTCTAACAGCTCCACTTCAGCTTGTGCCTTTGCTGCCTTCATGTCCCTTTTTGCCCTTCTACCTTCTTTCTTGTAATATGCCTCCTTCTTTCCAGTCTCTGTTTCACCTCTCATATGCCAAGTGTTTTGCCCTAATCATTAGCCTCACCTTTCTGTGTTAATTTAACAGGTTAGCAATTAAATAATTGTTTCACGAGCATTTTGTAATGCTAATCCACTCCTAATTATACAGGTCCCCAAAGTGACATACACTCCTCCTTCTCCCAGATCTGTGTTAATTCATGGAAGCTTTACTTCCACGAACCACTACTCATTGAGATGAAAACAATGTTTAATTAAGCAAATGTGAATAGCAGCGGATTTCAAATCGTCACTTTTGCATAGTTTGCAAACATCACAAACGTTAGAATAACCCGGTAATAAAAAAAAATAACAGAAAGCAATATCCTGTATAAACATCATTCATAATCTAAACACCACATGACTAACCTATACGATACTGCCCTCTGTATGTGAATAAGAACTGAAAAGTAACTATATCTGCAACTTACTTTCTAACACATTGGCATGCTCTCTGATGTTATAGCCATAATAACAGTTTGCAGACTGCTGTACACACATAGGCACATCATAGTGACACTGCTTATATAGCACCCTTTTGTACAAACTATCATACTTAGCATTTTACTTTACAGTTATAGTGTCCTACATTATCAATTTGACAATATATTATCCCCGGGATTCACTAATCTTCCGTGAGGAATAAGTTATTCCTGCACAGAAACAACCGTTTAAGGGCATGTATAGTAATGAAGGTGTGCTGCCTCTGCTACTAAATGGACACGGAGCATGGATGAATACAGAGGGCATGTTTGAGAGCAGAGTTCTCACAATACACATGCCCCTGCACTCAGGAAGTGATGTTTGGCAATTACAATGAGCGAGAACGCTCATAGGAGGTTGCATACCTCCCGACTGTACAAATCTTCACCGAATGTCCAGATTTGTCGCCCATACAGTTGGCCTGTACCCCATTTGTCCTGACAAATCACTGGGATGATCTCAGGATTGAAGTCGGTAAATAATGGTATACAGTTCAGTTTCAGACTTCAAATCTGTCAGAAAATGTATATTAAAACAAATCCTGGTACAATAGCAACTTTACCAAGTTTATAAGAGCAATATTTAAAATATGTCTGTAGTTGGACCTCATGTTGTCAAGCTTTGTCCAGATAATTTGCATGAAGAGTTTGAGAGGTATGGTGGGTTGCTAGGATGTCTGCCAAATGTGCAGATGCATGCAAGAATCCACAGTAATAAGAGTAATCTGTCCCTTCCCAAAGAAAATAACAGTAGAGAATTTTATTTTATCAAACAGATTAAAAGTAACCGTAGCTGCGCGGGTTTGCCCATTGCTTAACTATGCATACTGTAGCTTAAATAGCACAAGAAGATAAACAGCAAGATAGATTCCATTAAAGCAGTACTGCAATAGGGTAGTGGTCAGAGCATACACTTTGCGTGCAGCCATTCCTGGTTCGATCCTCACTGTAGTATTCCACTTTCCATGTGAAAGCAATATAAGAACTTTTTTTGCTGTATAACCTACTAAATAACATATATTTGTGAAACTGAGTACTGCATTAAGTGCAGATGTGAGCTGTCATTGTAATAATGTGATAAAATCCACAGATAAGCACAAGTGTCCCATACAGTATATGTACACATGAATCAGGGCTACTAAACAAAGTTATAATGTGTAATGAATTTTAAATCCATAGAGTGTCCAAATCTACTACTTTCCCAAGACCCATGTTTCATTTCTTTCTAAATTAGTGTGGGAGAAAGCAGGAGTAAGCACTTTTAAGCAGTAGTAAGTGGGTTTAAGCCTGTTTGTGTGGGAGTAAGCAATGCGCACACAGGTTAAGCAATTTTAAAGCTAACTCTCTGTAAACCTATATAACCAGAAGTTAGCATTACTTACCATCACACAAATCTGCTTACAACTGCTTAAAAGTGCGTTAATCACTCTGTATCCAAAAACCCCTGTTCTGCCCAGCAACAAAATAAACAGGCATTGCAGCTTTTGAACCCAGGACCCTGTACACTATAGTCATAGCAGTTAACCAGTAAGCCATCACAGCTGTACATAAAATTGAGGTATACCCAAACAGATCCTCACTGTAGCAAAATCCCAATTTACATGTGAAAGGAATCTATAAACAGTTTTATGTTGTATAACGTACTACATAACATATATATGTGAACTGGAGTACTGCATTAAGTCCAGATGTGAGGTGTCATTGTAAAATAGTAGTGAAATCCCCCAATAAACAGAAGGACCCCATGCAGTGTATGTACACATGAATCATGGATACTAAACAAATATATAACATGCAATGAATGATAAATCAATGCCAAACAGCAAATAGTGTGCAAATTTAAAAATAAGCAATGCTAAGCATTGCACACCCCTGCTTACTAGGTATAAGCCCAGCTAAATCAATTTGCCTATTGGTATACCCCTTTAAAAAATGCCAACCTTAGGTAAACATGTTTGCCCATAGGTTAGCATTTTCAAAACCATCCAATCATGGCAAAGTGCAGGAAATCAGCCCTATTTAAGCCCCACAGGTGGGAATACATCTTATAACTGGGGTGGCACAGTGGTGCAGCGGTTAACGTTGTCGCCTCACAGCAAGAGGTTCTCCGGTTCGATTCTCAGCTGGGGTGCCTTCTGTGTGGAGTTTGCATGTTCTCCCTGTGTTTGCGTGGGTTTCTTCTGGGTACTCCGGTTTCCTCCCACATTCCAAAGACATGCATCTGGAGTGTTTCTCCCCGGGCCTCTGCTGAAAACAGGCTCTGTGGAACCTAGTCGGACATTCCCGGTCAACAAATGTTAAATAAATAAAATAAATAAATAAACTGGTTGCAGCTATCTCCTGTAGGCACTATGGCCAGTGTTGGAGAAGGATCACGCTTCCGGGTACAGCACTGAATCATCTAGGAGTCCAAAGTCATGGCAGGACACCTTGTAAAAGACCATGACCAGAGACTGCTGCAGGGCCAGTACAAGGGTTCCCAATATAAAGTGGAAGCCTGGGACCATCTAACCCGTGGCCTCACCAGTGCCACTGGCATCCCTTGAACTGGTGAGCAGGTCAGGCATCACTATGCTGACCTGAAACAGAGGAAGAGGGAGCTCTTGGATCAGTGGATCCAAGAAGCTAGGCAGTTGGGTGATGTCCCAGCTGTGTGTAAGTACTCATCCTACTACCTGTTTAATAATTGCCAGCTCATGTATATTATGGATATGTATGGCTAAATATTCCTCTTATGTCTTTGACATCAGCAGCAGAGCAGGCTGTGAATCAGGAAGCCCATGCCTGTAGGCTGCATAATGAGGCAGGTTAGTAATAATCTTGCATGTCGTGTCATTAGAAATAAATCTGAAAGTAGTAGAAAGTTAATTGCCAGTATAAAACCTGTATTGTGTATGCCATGTACTGAATACACCAGACAATATGGCAGGAAGAGTCTCATATAGGTTGTATGTAAACAAAAGGGTACCAGCCTGGCAATAAAGGTCTAACTCCTGGGCTGATTGTGTTTACTCTGATATCATATGGTAATGTAGTGTTGCATTCTCTTAATAGTACTGTCATATTAAGCACTGTTACCAACACTGTGCTACATAAATAAAATGTGTAGGAATGTCTGTATATGACTGTTGAAATCACAAGGTCAATTTGTACAACTGAGAGGCTTAGACAGAAAACAGTGAAATGATAGACAACATAATCCAAATAGTGCACTCAACTGTGACATGAAGTGTTGTAATTTTAGCACACACAGCCATGGTTCGAATCCTGGGATTGGTAGTAAACTGTATGCAGAATCATACCCCACAACTGTACAGATATTGTCAGAAAGTTCAGATAATTGGGGTAATTCACCTGCCTGTCACCCTGTCCCCCTGGCAAATCAGTGGGATGATCTCAGAAGTTTAGGCAGCAAAGAATGACATACAACTGATTGTCAGACATCATAACTGTCAGAAATATATCAATAAGAACAAATTTGTCACTCTAGCAACTCAGCAAAATGTTATGAGAGTAATAAGCAAAGTATGTCCCATCTCCACCCCCATGTTGTGAAGCTATGGCCAGATTGTGTGCAGTAACAGCGTGAGACGTATGTGCACAATAATAATGTGGAATCTGATAATATGTGTAGCAACATTCAGGTAGTGTTAACAAACAATCCCCCCGCAGGTCTGTCAGATACGAAAACTGTGCCTAGAAATAAAAGATTTTAATTGTGGACTGGTACTGTTAGTGTTGTAGTGTCTCTGAATAATAAGGTATTACTCAGCACTGTCATCCACACTGTGCTTCATAATAAAACTGTCTAGGAAACCCTGTATAAGAGTGTTCTAATTACAAGGTCAGACTGTAAAACCACGAGTGACTTATAGACATAAATCAGAGAAAGGACACACAGCAGTATCTATATAGCACACTCAACTGTGATGTACAATGTTTTATTTTTAACAGACACAGCCATGGTTCGAATCCTGGGAGTGGTTGTAGGCTGTATGCAGAATCATACCCCTCAACTGTACAGATTTGTCCAGAATGTCCAGATAATTGGCCCATATCCGTTGCCTGTTACCCTGTCCCCCTGGCATATCAGTGTGATGATCTCTGACATTTAGACAGCATTTAATGACATATAACTGACTGTCAGACCTGTAAATTTTCAGAAAATATATACAAAAACAAACCTGTCATTGTAGCAAGTCATCAATGGTTTATGAGGGCAATTGTCAAAATATGACCCAGTTTCACCTGCATGTTGTCAAGACTTGCCCAGAGTGTGTGCAATAAGAGATGGAGAGGTATGTGCATAACATCAACCTGGAATCTGGGAATATGCATAGAAACAGTCAGGTAGTGTTAACAAACAATACCTCTACAGGTATACCAGGTAAGAGGTGTATACTACAGGTAAAACACAGTTCATGTATATAGTTGTCTACATCCATACCACTGTCCAAACTAAGGCCATAGGGTAGTGTAATAATACCTGTAAGGTACAGATCACAGCACTGACTAGGAAAGTAATGAGAACTACAGGGATATACAAGTTGTTAATTGACATCTCCCCCCCATCATATCTGCAACAATAAACTAAATACACAACTCAATTGGTATGTGTACACTTAAATCTATGGTTGGGACATATGTCCTATTGTTTGATAAATACTGAAATTTGTTTCTATGCATGTGCCATGTTGAAATACTCCTACATTGGTGGCATGTTGCATCAGTGTACCTGCATGCTGTTGTAATGACCACTGTGGTTCCATATATGCATGTGTTCTGTTTGCTATGCAACTGTTCCATATCTGGTGTTCTGGGTTAAAGGGAATATCTATGCATACTGTTATACCTAATCCTGGAATGTGTTGACTATTATTAAGTCATATATGTTTTAAAATTGAAGCACCATAGCATGTTTGGGAAGGCCAGTCCCAGCGGACCCACCTCTCTCACCTCATCTGGACTTAGCACCGGGCACCAGCCCATCTGGAGCCCACCGCAGGACCTCCTCATCTGCTGGTTCTGCACCACCTTTGGGTGGGACCACCTCAGGGTATGGGGCTCGACCCCCCCCAGAAGTATGTGCGGACAGGATACTGTCATCCGTCATCAGGTCTGGGGTCTGGCGCATAGCGAGCTCCGCAGGGAGTTCAGAGATCTGCTACACCAGCTTGAGGGTCACATGGTGCATCTAGATGGTCAGCCTGCCCCTCCTACTCAGCCCCCACCACAGCCACCATTGGGGCTGTGAAGGTGCAGTGGTGACTGCCTATAGGTGGGGACCTCAGTCCCACTGTTTTCATGTGGGGGTTCATGGGCTTTCGACTTCCGAACACCCATCCCATCCAAGGTGTTTACCCCCCACATGTGCCATATACCGCCCCTGTATGCTGTCTTGTCTGTCTTGTCTGCCATCCTACCCAATCTACCTCCCCAAATATACCTACGATCCCTCCCCACCATTCCACCCTTACCTTAAAAAAAAAAAAGAAAATAAAAGGGCAATCTGTTCCCAAAAAAAAAAAATCCCGCCCCATACATAGCTGTCCATTTTGCACACATGTCCACTGGACACATATAATCTGGTCTAATTGGCTTCACAACATATTATTGTTGTCCTCACCCTTCTCTCAGGGGTATGAGTGTCCAAATCTACCTCCAAATAAGTGTATATGCACAGCTGTTGCTGAAGAAGAACTGAGTAGCTATAGATCTTCTCTACACCCGTCCTGCACATCAATAGCTATTTCCCTACTGTCTTTCCCTCTTTTTGCCCATTTTTCACCACTCTCCTATCAACCCTTTTTCTTTTCTTTTAAAGAAATTAGCTTGGGAGTAAGAGGGAGTAAGCACTTTTAAGCAGCAGTAAGAGGGTTTAATCCTGTTTGTGTGTGGGGTAAGCAATTCCTACACAGGATAAGCAATTTAGAGTCTGAGTGTAAAAATATTTAACCAGAAGTTAGCATTGCTTACCGTCATGTAAACCCACACAAATTCACTTACAACTGCTTAAAAGTGCCTTAATTACTCTGTATCCAACGGCCCTTGTTCTGCCCAGCAACAAAATAAACAGCCTTTGCAAGTCTCAAACCCAGTATCCTGCCCACCATAGCCAAAGTGATTTATCACTAAGCCATGTCAGATGTACATAACCCTGATGTTTTCACAAACATATCATCCGACACAGTCATTCAACTGTACAGGAAATGTATTTAAATATGTAGATGTATGTGTATGTGTATATATATATATATATATATATATATAGATATATATATATATATATATATATATATATATATATATATATATATAAATATATATACAAAAAAAAATATATATATATATATATATATATATATATAAAAATATAAAATATTTATATATATATATATATATATATATAGATAGATAGATATATGGGTCCACTTTCTAAATTTGAAATACTGAAATCTTGAATTGCAGTATTTCGAACTTAGAAATGCAACAGACTCACATTCTTGAAACCGGCAAAAGTGCGAAATTCAAAATACCGAAGCACGGATATTTTGAATTTCTGCTTCCATTGGTATGGTTTGTGGATGTTTAGATTTAATTTTGATAAGTTTGTGTGTGTGTGTAAGTGTGTTGGTTAGGGGTTTAGTGTGTGTAAGTGTGTGTTGTGACTGCTATGTGTGTGTTTGAGGGACTGTAAGATGTGTGTGCGTGTGTGTGTGTGTGTGTGTGTGTGTGTGTGTGTGTGTGTGTGTGTGTGTGTATGTGTGTGTGTGAGTTTTGTTTGTGTTTCTGTTTGTGCAATCTTGGAGTTAGTATATGTACGTGGGTGAGTGTGGGGGGTGCAACCCCCCCACATGGGGTGCAGAGGAGCTTGCCCCCCTGCTTATATGTAGGTTAGATGAGTTTGATTGTGGGGGGAGTTGTGTGTATGTTTATGTGTGTACTGTATGTGTAGTGTAATTATGAGATTTTGAATTTCGCGGTTGTGTGATTTCGAGCTTGTGAGTTGTGGTTGGGTTTTCGGCTTTGTGGTTTCGTAATACTGAATTTCGAGATTTCAGTATTTCGAAATTACAAAGTTGACCTATATATGTGTCTGGAAATGTATATATATATATATATATATATATATATATATATATATATATATATATATATATATATATATACAGATATATATCTGTAGATATATAAGAGAACACAACAAATACATATATGACCAAAGGCACCATTAGTGGGGGTGAGGGGGCTCAATCTAAATACCTTTTGTAATTATTGATATCATCCCCTCCACCACAGCCAAATAGATCTGCCGTGCAACACAGTACCAACACTTGCAAGTCCCATACCCAGGACCCTACACAACATAGCCACAAGAAGTTAACAGTAATCTATCCCACCTGTACGATGTCAGGATGGTATCAATAAGATATCATGCAGTACAGTCTGGCTACCATAGGGAATGTACAATGTGGAAACAATACATATATATATATATATACATACACACATATATACATATATTACTACGTATAGATAAGTATAGGAAGATACATATTTAGAGGGTGCACAGCATATTGAACAGCCAGTATTCCTACAATTAGCACCTTTTAAAATGGACAGTGTATGATTCTCTCATACAAAAGACATTTATGGCATGAAACATATACCCACAGAGAAGTCAAAGTATATAACACCACACATTGGTTTGCATACATAACAAATGTTTATTTGTGTACTATTACAGTTGTATATGCCATGTCATATAGCTGTTAGGTCTTTGAAATACATACTAACTGAGTAATGCAACTCTCAAGCAGATCATTTTATACAGTAATC
>NC_056725.1:206333585-206483585 GCF_019279795.1 Protopterus annectens | reverse complement strand
TTTTATGCATCTCATTCAGCATCTGCACAACTAACGCATTTGTTTGACACTGCATTTGATTGCACAGGTCATATGTCACATATCAGGTTCATGTAATGTTAACATATGCAGTAATGTGGTCCTATGTCATATCAAGGAAGAGGGCGTCATATCAATAAGGGTGTGTGCACTCCCCATAGCCTTGGTTAGGTATGAGAGTTGTCAGTGTAATTGCATTGTATTGGCCATGCATGCACTGCTGATGATGAGATCTGTAAATCAGACATCAGACATTCACAAATGACATCTGTCCACATATCATCCCAGGTATGTATTGGACAAACACATAGGGGCTGTGATCAGCAGAGCAAACATAACTGACACACATATACACATTCAACAATGGTGTGTACACCTGTGAGGTATGGTGCACAGTACATGCCAAGGTGCCGAACACGTCTACAGCAATAATGTGTACATGGGGGCAGTGTGTTCCAGGGAAAGGGACATCACCTACTAACACAACCCATGCATCACTGAGATTTATGATGTTGCTAGCGGGGATTGACTATAGCTGCACTGCATGCTGTTGAGTGCCATATGTCATGCATGTTGACAGATGGGTAATAGGAGGCCTATGTGTAGTATCTTTGTGCAACCTCACCTGTAATTGTGTGTGTGCGTGTGTGTGTGTGTGTGTGTGTGTGTGTGTGTGTCTGTGTGTGTGCGTGTGTGTGCTTGTGTGTGTGTGTGTGTGTGTGTGTGTGTGTGTGTGTGTGTGTGTGTGTGGATTTTGTCTGTAATTGCAGTCTGGTGGAGTGGAGCGCAGTTGATGTATGTAGGATGTGAGTGTGTATGTGTGTGTATGTTTGTGTGTGTGTCCATATATGCACATGTATGAGTGTGGGGTTGTTCATCCCTCTCAACTTCCCTTTGAAATCGTGCAGTACATGGACATAGAGAGACACATGAGACACCAGGAATACTTTTCTGACATGTAATCTCAGGACAGCTGATAGTATAACGTCTGTAGCATGAAACATGCCAGACACCAGGGATACTGTTTTAATTGCATTCAGCAGAAAGGTGAAAGAATACCCATGTATGCAGCACTACAGATGCATTGGAAACTACTAGACAACACTAGAGAGTGTTTCCAAATATTACTGTAGTCCACATAAAAAGTTAATAGAGCAACAGATCTTGCATCTACTGAACAATAGTTATGTATGACACTCCAGTGCGTGACATTATTGAGTGACTGCAGTAGCCCATAACATATGAGGGCCATGCTCAAGATGTCTGGACAAACCCAGGGTGAACACTGGATGACATCAGGGAGTCTTTGAAAAAACAACTCCAATCAAGTCAAAGAGGTAATGGAGTAACAGGTCATGTTTTGTGATCACTTTTCTAGGCAACTAGAAGAATGATACATTAATGATTGGTATTACTGACTGTAATTATTCAAGACTAATGCAGGATGGGGAACTTAAGAGCATAAACTAATGACAGTCTGTAAATTCAGGGACAGGTAAGTAGTATGGTGGAATGTCAGGGTGTGTGTGTTTGTGTATACTGTTAAGCAATGATGTACAGGTCTTAAAGTGCATTTCTTGTTTTCCCCTCACAAGTGGCGAGGTGAGTCAGGGTCCCTCCTGCAGGCAATCTGATGTTGGTGTCCATGCAGACACTGAAAATGATGATAGGTGTGTTGAAGCACAGGCAGGGTTGTCAGAGGCTGAAGGTGCACCATTGTTTGACATCCCGCTGTTATCCACCCCATCCTCGCACACAGTCACAATGCCTATACATACCCCATCACCAGTGACCATAGCAGAGAGACAGTTGGCGGTTGGTGACATGGGACAGGACAGTGTGGTATCTATGGCATGCTTGTCTGGATGCAGCAGCCATAGCCAGATGTCCGGCGGGCTACAACTTAGGCAGATGTACAGGGGTGTTCATTGGAGGGCTGCTGGTCATTGTGCCCCTGACAGAAGTGCCACATCTGGTACAACCAGGTGCATGTTTCAGCCTGTCATGGAGGTACAGGCACATATGGAATGGTATATCAAGCAGGGTCTGAGGCTGCAGAGGGCTACTCATTCAGCTGTTACTGACAACATCCGTGATCTGAATGAATGAATTTGTTTGCATTTAAACAGAGTGAATTTTTTTACAAAATGCCATTTCCTTTTTAAGAATTTTTGGTGGGAAATTAGGCTATTAATTGAGTGATCATTGAATAATTGGCAATGTATAAAATGAGTGAGATGTAAAGACAGTTTGTATTCTGAAGAAGTTCGGAAGGACGAAACCTGGGTCAATAAAGCAGTGTTCGTATTGGAGTTTGTATTGTGCTTTTCGAGTTGGTTGGTACCTTACAGTTTTGGGTTTTGAGTCTGCTTCATCTCCTTATTGGCACCGGCTTCACCTTGCTTTTTACATCAAGTTGCAGTCAAGTTTTTTGGTTACAGGTAAAATGGCGAGCGAGAGTGGTCCGGTAGATGTCGGGAGTATGCTACAGCAGATTAATGAAACTTTACAAGAACATTCGGTTCTAATACAGAAATTGCTCACTAAAGAAGCGGTGAATTCTACGCAAGCAGGGGACAGTTTGGGGTTCCCATTGACACAACCAACTCCACTAAATTCCATCACGCAAGGTAATTTTGAATATGGTAACAAAGAACAAACTGTTCAAGATGTAACTAACTGGAAAAATAACAAATATAAATTTTCAAACGGTTCTACTAAACTAACTACCACAGTAGACACCATACAAGATATACAACCAATGCAGGACATGCTAAAACTTTTTGAGAAAAAACTGTTTAGGTTAAAACGGATTCAACTTGAAAATAGCTATTTGTTGCGGAACATCGAATTGGGAATTATTCCCAAAGGTTTACGGCTTTGGAGGTATCCAAACGGCTGTGAACACAATGAAAATATGTTAAATGACTTACATGCTTTTTTTGACAATTGTGGTATCCGACTCATGGAAATTATAGTCAAACATAATGATATCAAAATTACAGAACTATTAACTCAATTAGAAGAATTAAATGGCAACATATCCAAAGATCTTTTGTTCGAGCATGTTTACGACCAGTATACACACATCATTTCTGATGTAACAACGTGTTGTGATACCATTTTTCGGAAGAAATGTCATAAAATTCAACGAGATCTACATAGATATGCACAACACCAAGCATATCCTAAGTCGTGCAATTCCAAAAGTCGCAACCATAGCAACGCTCAAACACAGCCACCGTTGGCCACAGTTGATGACGCTAATCCGCCGTTTGAGGGTGATGACGACAACATCTGTAATGAAGGCGAGGAGATTCCGGAAGAAGGCATAAGGCGTTCGGATCGCTTAAAGAACCAAAATGAAGTGAACAACCAGCAAGAACTTTACACAACAGGCACCAGACCTAAACAGACTTTTTTGGAACTTACAGCGGGCAAAAAACGGAGACTGTAACTGACATCATCGGTGGAATAACGGAAGTACAGACACAAATGGTACTTACTGTTGGACCTCATGTATTTCCTTTCTTGGATAGTTCGGAACATCAATTTCATACTGTGAGTAAGTCCCATACAGACTTTTACACCATGCCTACTTGTAATAAGGACAATTATATTGTACCAACGACTTCTTCCGATGTTTATGTACCCATTATAGATGTGATACACGATAACAGTAGTATGCATAAGTATGACAATAACAGTTGTTCACATATTCATCTGTCTCAAGATACAGATGACAATGAGCATGATAAAGTGTTATTAGAATTAAGCACATATCAGTATAATGAAGATGGGATAAGTGATGGCACATATATTGAAAGAGATACATTTGGTACAGAGCATATAATAGAACATCCCAGTGATCATAATCATTTAGTTAATTTTTATATAGATTACAATCCAGATAATTATATCACTGGGAATGATGATAGTATGCAACTACAAGAAGTAAATGTAGAAGCAAATTTGAATATAGATTCAACAGCAAAACATAATGAGCATTTTTTAAGTAATCCACAAATTATCATGAATACAAAGCAAGATTACAAAATATATAATTATTCTTCCAAGCATATAACAGTAGAACATGCTGATTTATTCTCAAAAGGACTTAGTTATGTCCCATGTACTAAAGGCAATATGGTAGAATCTATATTAGACTTAAAGCTATTTTCAAGGAAATTGAATTTAAAAGTATATTTTAACAACAGTATTGAATGTCACAATAGGGTAGATAGAATGTTCACGAAACCAAGCCTATTCAATCCACCCATGAATGATGAAATTATGTATTTTGAAAGGAGAAGTGAATATGATATGAGAACATATTATAAGAAATACAAACATAATAAACATGTCAATATTACAACAATTGAACAACAACTACTTAAAGACATAAAAAATGATCCAAAACTAAGAATTATGAGGCCTGATAAAGGTAATGGTATAGTCATCTTAGACTATACCGATTATAGCTTATACATGATTAACATGTTAATGAGTAAGACATATCTAGAAATAAGTAGAAATCAAGTGCATATAGCTTACAAAAGAATAGACATATTGTTAGAAGATATGTTATATCAAGGGGGTATCACTGAAAAAGAATATGAATTTTTAAGAAATGAACATCCAGTTATCAGTGGTATCTTCGGAATACCAAAAATACACAAAGGCCTTGATAATCTTGAATTCAGACCCATAGTAGATGGACACAGAAGTGTAACATGCAATATAAGTATGTATTTGGATCATTTTTTTAAGGAAAGTATGAAATGTTTCAGTTACATAACCAAAGACTCATGGGATTTTTTGAGTAGACTTAATAAGATCTCTACGAAGAGAGAATATGTTTTTATAACAATAGATGTTGTAAATTTATTCACCACAATTCCTCATGATGTAGGCCTTTTATGGCTTGAAGAACAACTTTTTGGGACGAATCTTTATGAACAAGATCAAATTAACATATTAATAAATCTTATGGAAATAGTACTTAACAATAATTACATATTTTTTGAAGGTAGTTATTTCCAACAAATAAGAGTAGCCATGGGGGCACCTTGTGCCCCCATGTATGCAAACCTTATCATGAGTTATTGGGAACACAACTATCTATTTACAACAGAGTTTCGTGACCATCTTATTATGTATACCAGATATTTGGATGACATATTTATCATATGGGATCAAGATAAAAATAAAGATCAAAATACATTAGAAAAATTTTTGGAATATATTAATACCACAGTCAAATTTTTGAAATTCACTTATAATGTCCAAGAAAATAAAATTAATTATTTGGATGTAGATATAATATATGATAAAGAAACAAATAATTTAAAAACACAAATACATAGGAAACCTACTTTTTCAAATGCGTACTTGCATTATGATAGCTGGCACCCTGGCCATCAGAAGAAAGCCATTGTTAAAGGGCAGATGGTCAGGGCTGCCAGAATGGTAAGTGAAAAAGTGGATTTCATGGAAGAAATGAAATATATTATGCAATTATTTATGAACAGGGGATACCCTGAACAATTTTGTGTTAAAATATTTAACGAAGTAATAAATAAAAGAAAAAATGGAACTTATACGGCAATTTTAAAAACAGGTTCGTTAAATAAAATATCATTCGATAATGAAGACATATTGGATAAAGATGGTTATAACAACATCCCATTATACATTATTAAATTTGATGATTGTTCTAAAGATATAGAACATATCATTAAGAGAAATTGGGATTTCTTTGTCAACGACAAAATAGGGAGACAAATATTTAATGGACCAATAAAATTCGTATATAAGAAGAGTCCTTCTTTCAAAAATATATTAGAAAATAAAAGAAATATTGAGACATACAAAAGAGCAAAAGAAGGGAATTATAGATGTGGGACATGCAGTACATGTAGTCACATTTATGAGACAGGTACTAACATTAGGATTAATGAATGTAATATTAGGATAAGTGGACATTATAATTGTTTTACAACAAACGTGGTATATATAGCTTTGTGCCAGCAATGTAAAGCCTTTTACGTGGGAAAAACAAAAAGAAAATTTAGAGAACGAATTAAAGAACATTTATTAGATATTCAGCATCACAAAAATAGTAATGCTCTAGCAAGACACATTATAGATAATAACAATCATAAATTCAAATTTATGGTTGTTAATCAAATTAAACAGGATCCACAAGGAAGAATAACCATGTATCATTTAGATATGGAAGAACTTAAATGGCAGATTCAGCTTAATTCATGTATACCTCCGGGTATAAACGAATATATGACCATCATGCCATTATTAAAATTGAACAGAATATATAATAAATGATATATGGTATTATATACAACATTATATCATATTTATTATTATTCAATTTGTTATAAAATTGGTTATATATAGTTTATATACATACATAGTTATTAACATTAATAGATCAGGATAATTTATAACATAATAAGTTTGTATAATCAATTTAATAAATATTCGATTGCATACTACAAGCATACAAACATCAACTGTATTTAAATCAAATATGTACATTATATATCTCACTATAATAATATTGGGTATACTGGCTGTGTTTATATATGCATACTAGTTGCACATTTGTATTTTTATTTATTATTATTTTTTTACATATATTTCATCATATACAATACACTTACAAGGGATATTTTAGTAATATATAGGTCTCAGTTGAGTATATTAACATATGTACAGGTACACATTATATAATACATTTTGGATAAATTATTCATTAAATAGGTTTTTATATATGTATTTACATAAACAAGTATCACATAGTTAAAATAAATAGATTGTTTAGGTACTTAATTAGTAGTTTTTAAGAGTATTTAGCATATTACTTTAGAATATATATATATGCATGTGTGTTAACATTGAATGAATTTGTTTGCATTTAAACAGAATGAATTTTTTTACAAAATGCCATTTCCTTTTTAAGAATTTTTGGTGGGAAATTAGGCTATTAATTGAGTGATCATTGAATAATTGGCAATGTATAAAATGAGTGAGATGTAAAGACAGTTTGTATTCTGAAGAAGTTCGGAAGGACGAAACCTGGGTCAATAAAGCAGTGTTCGTATTGGAGTTTGTATTGTGCTTTTCGAGTTGGTTGGTACCTTACAGTTTTGGGTTTTGAGTCTGCTTCATCTCCTTATTGGCACCGGCTTCACCTTGCTTTTTACATCAACATCCGTGATCTTGCAGGTGTCCTCCGTTATTTTTCAAAGATCATGGATAGACAGTTGGGTGAGATGGTGGGACTCCTCGACCATGGAATGTCTGTGCTCGAGCATGTGGTGGGAGTGGTGTGACAGCCACGTGGACGTAGGCCAGCAACACCAACAGCTGGAGGTCGACGTGGACATGCAAAAACACCAAGCCACTCCTGTAGTCGCAGTACCAGCCTCAGCACTTCAGGGGGGTGCTGTCCACAGTACACCACAGCAGGCCACTTGCACGTGGCCCTTGCCAGTCCCAGGAGGGACCTGGTTCCAGTGGACATGTCATCATCAGAGGAGAGTATCATATCATAGCTTGTACCTGGATGTGCCCGTGGAACCCTTGGCAGGCACAGTTTTCGTGTCCATGGCCGGAGGTGGTGAAATTCACACCCTGCCAGGTATAGTCTGCAGCTGTCCAACAAACACCTGTATAGGGCAACCACATGGCAGAACTGTGTGCATGCATACTACATACAATACAAACACAGCTAAAGCAACCCCATACCTACACACACCACATTGCCACGGCCATATCAATAATTAAACCCCCTCACTCACACACATGGTGTCAGACATATGGCTCAGCCTAGTTCTCTGGCAAATGAACACACCCTATGCATATGATGATACCTGTGCCACATCCCTGTCATCCATAACATCGATGCAAGGACCGGCTAATATGGTTCTGATGCACAAAGTGACTGTACTACAGTGTACCAATGTAATGCTGTGTAACATGTTGTCAGCAGTAAAGTTTAATACTTACATGTCAGGAAGTGTAGCTGTCCAGCCATGATGCATTATAGCAGTTATTAAAACTGAGTGATTGTGGTCTCCATAATGTAATCCGTTTGTGTTGTAGGTGTCCATGTGTCAGCAGGAGGATGGTCTGCTGTTGTATCCTACAAGGGGTATGGCACTGTGGCGACACCTTGGCTGTGCCATATCCTGGATACAGGTGAACACATGTCACAGGCCTGCATAACAGTTACTGCATGTGCCACATGTCTGATAGGTCTGGGGATGGTGTATACAGGTGAGTGCAAGGTGGATGCTGTCAGCAGCCTTTCTACAGTGGACAATGATAAGTGTACTGGGTGGTACACACCACATGTTTGTGTATAACACACACAGAGGATTTGGTGTTGATGAATACTCAGAGAATACTGTATACATGGATGCATGTACCTGTGCAAGGAACACATTGTAGCCTATGTAATTCCACCAAGCCAGAATAAGCACATAAACACATTGGGAAATAAGCAGTATGCTAGTTTAATGTCACTGACGACGGTACTGGCAGGGTATATGTCCCCTTCCCCAATGTAGTGCAATCTTCAACTCAATAAACATAGGTGTGCTGGTGTGGGTGGCACAGCCCTACACTTTGGTGGGTGAGAGGTGCTGTAGAACTGCAGATAGTCTGATAGACAACTTCCTAACCTCTTAACATGAACTGCACAGTATTATGGCCAGCTAAGCAATGGGATACACTCAACAGTAACTGCAATGATGGCTGTGTCCACAACAGCCACACCCAGCTATATATACCAACCCCATTATCACTGCATACCTATACAGTAGAGAAGAGGGCATTTACACATCTACCACTAGTTGTGATGGAATGTATGTTCACAGGCTTATACCTCTGAAATGTTAGCATATGCCAGACAGTTCTCAGACAGATGACCTCCTGGGACATGTATATTCTGCAAATGGAAGTAGATTCCTTCACATACACACACACACTTACTTGGCAGTACTGAGACTAGACCCCTACCTAGGTATGTAGTGCTACTGATTTGTGTGGCCTTAATTGCACACACCACACAGCTTTTAGGATGAGGTGTGTTCCAGGTTACATGTTACGTGAAGAATATCCCCAGGCCTGTACAGTATGGTAATGGGGGATGTACTGGATTTTTATGGACAATACATTTTATTTATTTATTTATTTTACATTTGTTAACCGGGAGAGTCCGACTGGATACATGTCCATTTTCAGCGGAGGCCCGGGGAGAAAAGCTCCAAGTACATAACAGACATATGAACATTGTTAATGCAAAAAAAGGAAGATAGTTGAGTTCTAAATACAATATAAAGATACATCACATCTTGGGAGAAAAAAAAAAACAACAGCAGCATATAAAAAAAAACATAGGTCAGTTACAAAGGCGAGGCGCCTTGTTAAAAAGCGGTTAAGGATAGTGAGGTAAGAGAAGGGTAAATGATAGTGGTTAATCAGGTTTGGAACAGGGACATTGCCAGAGAGTATTGAGATGGGGTTTAAGCTTTTTTTGAATTGTAGGAGTGAGGGTTCTGAGGTGAGCATGGTCGGTAGGGAGTTCCACATTTTACCTACAAAGTTTGGGAATAGAGAATCCCCAGCAGAATTATTGGCTTTGGTAGTTTGAGCTAAGATCTTATTGGAGGAGCGTAAAGATTGCAGGTTAATATAGGGGTGAATGATGTTTTCAGAGCTGGTGTTTTCTCTGGGTGATACAGTATCTGGTGAGCCGTTTTGAGTTGGTTGAAATGGAGTTGGCTGGAAAACTCTAACCACCCTAGTTGCTTCAAGTTAGTGCAGTGGTGCGTTCTAAAGGTGGAATTTGTGGCAAATCTAGCTATGTGATTGTAACAAGAAGCAAGTTTGTTAAGGGTTGTCTTGTTTAGGCTTGTAAAGAGGGAGGCATAGAAAAGAGTTGATAGTAGGTGTGTGCTGGCAATTGTAATTTTAGCGTGAGGAGTGAGAAAGTGTTTTACTTTATAGAGAGCCAAGCTTTTTATTGACAGTTTTGATGGTAAGATTGAAATGGGTGTCAAATTTAAGGGAGTTATCAATGGTAACACCTAATAGCTTTGTGTGAGCTTCTGGTGATATAGTGATTCCATTGGAGGATGTAATAGAGAAGGTGGGGAAGAGTCTTGTTAGTGGGTGAGAAAGTAAGTAGTATTGTTTTGTTGGGGTTGGGAACTAGTTGTCGACTTGAGAACCAGTTTTCTATTAGGTTGAAGGTGTCTTGGATTGAAGCAGTGAGGTCTGCCAGGTTGGAGGCAGTGCTGATGATAGTCGAATCATCTGCATATTGAATGCATGTGGCATGGGGGTGATTGTGGGCAGGTCATTAACAAAGATGGTGAAGAGAAGAGGGCCAAGAATAGATTCTTGGGGAACTCCAAGTGTAACAGGTAGGCATGTAGATAATTTGTCCTGCCATAGAACAGCCTGTTGCCTATTGGACAGGTAGGATTGGAACCATTTCAGCGTGGAATTGCTGAGTGATAGTTTTTTTAATGTATGGAGGAGTTGAATGTGGTTCACCATATCAAAGGCCTTGGAGAGATCTAAGAAAAGAGCAGATGATAGTTTATTATTGTTTCTGAAGTTATTGATGGTATTAGAAAAGGATAGTAGGGCTGATGTGGTACTGTGATTTGGCCTGAAGCCATGTTGGGAGTTAGCTAGAATTTTATTTTTGGTAAGGTGTTCCATCAGTTGTTTGTGGACACACTTTTCCATAATTTTGGCCAGGGGTGAGAGTATAGCTATAGGTCTGTAGTTGGTTATCTCTAGTGAGCTACCACCTTTATGGAGAGGAATAATGTGGGACATTTTCCATATGGAGGGGATGAAGGCTTCTGACAAGGTACGGTTTATGATTATGGAGACAGGATAGGAAATGGCCTCAGCTGCTTTTTGCAGAAACTCAGCTGGGAGAAGGTCAGCTGCTAGCTTAGTGGGTTTTAGTTTTTTAAGAAGAGATGTTATAAAGGATATGGGTACTGGATCGAAGGTAAATAGATGATCTGATGTAGTTGTAGTATTCTGCTGGCATGGGTAGTGGAGTGGGCTGGTTGTTTACATCACAATACATAGTGTGACATACTGTCATATACACATTGACAAAACACATACCAGTCAGACACACATCTGAGAGATCTGGGCTTATCAGTGCTAACTACCTTGTCAGTGTGTCCATTGTGTTACAGATAAGTTGCACACAGCACATGCATACCTGAGCTGGATAGTGTTATCAGTTACCTGTATGGTTGATGGTGACAGTGGTCCCCATACAGTGGAACATGGGACATTTACCGGGGGTACCATGGTGTAAAGAGAGTATATCCAGCACCCACACCCCACAGTGGATACTGTAAGCACTGAAACCCATTATAACATTCTGACATACCCACCATCGCACATTGACCAGGACTGCAATACAACCCCTTGTTTATCCCAAGTGTGCTACTATAAGGATATGCATCTAATGCACATGCCACAGGCATAGTAGGGTGATGCATTGTCATACCTCTACTATGGTCAGCAACATCACTATCCCTGATACTGTGTGAGAAGGTGTATTGTATTAGGAGAATGTGGGCTCAAAATGCTGTACCCTACATATATACACACATGCACACACTTGCCAAAACTCAGTGGGTATCCCATACCTATCAACCCATTTGTACAACAGTGTTGTGCTGGTACTGCAAGGCCCACGTAGCCCTTAGGGAGAATAGTGTAACAAGGTATATGTAATGTCTGGTACAGCAGCCGCCACATCTAACTATGGCAGTGGGGGATGTAGTGGGTGTGAAGGGCCTCAGGATATTCTCAACTACAGGTTTACAAACACACAGACACTGATGTTCTCAGTAATGCACATGTACACATTTGTCAGTACTGGAGTCCATCAATGCAGGTGTTCATAGGTGTGTACCAGGCTATTGTCCATGGAGAGATGGGAAGTGTAGGGGATTTGTGTACAGTGGTATCATGCCACCTGCTATGTGCCAACAGACCATCTATCAAACAATACCACAGGGGTGGTCCTCAGGGTGAGAGTTACATGCATCAGCCAATCATCTGGGTGCCTCTTGCAGAGGGCCAGTGAGGTGCTCCAGTTTACATGTATGCAACATGTATTACATAACATGAGCAGTGTCTGTCTTGGAGACCTGTACCCAAGCATGTTCTGTTGACTGCGGTAGTGTAGTTGAGGTATCCATGGCAAGTGGTACGTACAGGGTGTAGATTCCTAGCTGTGGCATTCATAACACATCTGGGCAGACATGTCAGTGTCTGTCAAGCATAGATTGCCTGTAAGTAGCCAAGATGGATGCCTGACATCTGCACATCTGTACAGAGAACAGACATCAGCTAGCCAACTAGTTATGCATTAGGATGAATGTGTTGACAGATAGATGTCTGACACCAACAGGTATGCCATTACTACATGAAGGCAGCCCTCACTGACATGTGCTATACACACAGTAGTCTACAGTTATGTTCCACATGTTAGATCATTATCCAGTAGGATATATTTAATGAGACACAGCTCACACATGAGGAACACAACAGTGAGGACTCAGAGTCCATCTTTGCATGCAGGGGTGTTTGGTTCCAGTACTACAATCTGCAATCTACTCTTACTTGGGAAAGCACTGTCAACAGTAGTAATGTAATGATACACTACATGCCAGTGTGACTGCATATAACCTGGGATACTACCCATGTATGTAACACATTCAAATGGAAAATTGTGTTGTACAAGCCATATATACTCAGTTGTCCCAAACAGTAGACTCAGACCCCTTGCTACTGTAATGACAGCACATAGATGCATGTTATGTACATGGCATTAAATACACTTATTAAAGATGTCATTACCCTGCTATTTTATCAGACCAGAATGTGAGCACTGGTTACCAGGGCTGAGCCATGCTTAGCAGGTTTCAGCATTGCTGCAATATAAATGCTAATCATATTTGCGCACTAGTAAGCGAAGCCTACACGGTGTAAGCGCCTGTAAAATTAACCATACTTTAGCAGCGCTTACCATCATGCAAACCCGCAAAAACCTGCTTAAAGCTGCTTAAAACTGCCTTAATCACTCTGAATCCAACAGCCCTTGTTCTGCCCAACAACAAAACAATCAGCCCTTGCAGGTCTTCTACAAGAGCTTGAATGAGAGCACTAACTTTTTAAAATTTGAGATGAGTCATTCAGAAAGTAACATCACCTTCCTTGATGTAATGGTGAACAGGGACCCACAAGGGAGTTTCTGAACCCAAGTATATAGAGAGGAGTGTTACAAGAATACATATATACATAGAGGGAGTATGCACCCCCAACATATTTTTAAAAATGTTATAAAGAAGCAAGCATTAAGAATTTCAAGATTAACAGCAGAAGAGACAATATTTGAAAATGAGATAGAAGATTTGAGTGGGGAATTCTTAAAAAGAGGTTATAATCACAATGAAATACAAGAAGTAATGGCAGAAGTTAAGACTTTGAGGCCCACAAAGGGCAAACCTTATTTTTCACAAGGAGAGAGTCAGATGATGAGAAAAATAGATATATCCTACTCAGATAAAGTTAAAAAAGCCACGGATTATACGTCTGATGTTAGGGTTATGAAAGATATTGTGACGAAACACTGGTCTGTACTTACAAGTGACCCACATATAAGAGAGCTGGTTGGAGAAGAACCAGTATTTTGCTATAGAAATAAGAAGTCACTAAAAAAAAACACCTTTGCTATGCTAGTACAGAGAATAAAGCAAAAGAAAAAGAAGAACATGTAGGAACAATACCATGTGATAAGTGTAACCAATGTAAATGGATAGATCATAGTAATAAATTTGAACACCTTGATACAGGAATATAATTTACATTTAAATTTACGGCCACTTGCAGTACTCAAAATATAGTATATTTAGCTATCTGTAACATCTGTTCATCTTACTATATAGGTAAGATGAATAGGGCATTTAAAACAAGGATAAGAGAGCATTTACTAAGCATCAGGAACTTAGATAAAATGAATGCTTTGGCCAAACGTGTTGAAAATGGGTTCCACACATAATTTTAGATTTACGGCCATTGAAGTGGTTAGTGAAAATGATAGAGGGGGAGATATAATCAACAAAACAGAAACGTCAGAAGTATGATGGATAGTCAGGTTAAGAGGTAACAGAGGTAAGGGACTAAATGACAGGATACCATCAAAGCCTATACTAACGAACAGGTTTCTACTTTAATGAGACCCAGTATGAATATGAATTATGTTAGCAGTAGTATTAACCATGTATGTTAAATCAAAGTCATGAAGTTTATAACAGAATGGTGCATATTTAGGATAAAATTGAAGTATGACATGGGAAATAGTTAAAGATTTTATTTTATTTTTATGTATGTATTTTATATTTTTATATACTTGTATATGTGTTTTTTATATGTTTTTTATATATTTGTATATGTGTTTTGATATTAGTAATGTTTGAACAGAAATAATGCGAGTGATTCAAGTAGAGATGAATATCTCTTTAAAATGAATGGGTAATTACTATTTAATTGGTATTACCAATTTAACTTGCCTTATAAATAAATGGATAGTACTGCTATTGTAATGGTCTGATGAAGTGGGAGGTAGTCCCATGAAAGTGCTTACCTACTGCATTTTCGTAATAAAGCTGTGTTTTTATTCTATAAGACTTGCTCAAGGAGAACATTTTTCAAAGAATTATTTGGTATAGCAAGTTTCTGCCTGATGTATGTTCCCAGGACTTTTGTTTGTGCTTGATTGTTTGAGGACTTTTTTCTGGGTTAACATTTTTCCAGTTTGTTTCTTGGTTCTTGTGAGTAGATCTGTATATGTGTAGATATATATATATATGTGTGTATATGTATATATATATATATATATATATATATATATATATATATATATATATATGTGTATATATATATATATATATATATATATATATATATATATATATATATATATATGTGTATATATATATATATATATATATATATATATATATATATATATATATATATATATATATATATATATATATATATATATATATACTCACACATATATGTTTAACATATGTCCAGAACATAGAGTGGAGTCATACCTCAGCACCAATAGTCGCAACCTCTTAGTGCAAGGAGATGTCATGTAAGTATTGCAGGTATAAATGTAGAATTTTGCTACTGTAACAAGGGTTGTCTTAACAGAAATGTTGTTTGTGGGAAGTCACATCTGCTATTGACATGGATGCCATCAGTTACTGACAGACATCCTAAGATCATCATAGTACAGTACCACAGATATCACAGTAATGGTCCTGTGGAATATATGACATATGACCAATAAATGTGGACAGTCTGACACACTCTGGTCAGTCCAGAGATATACACAGAGCCCCTTAGTGCAAGATGTGTGGACCAAGCCTGACAATGTAGATGTTAACAGCCATGTAAGTGGGTATATCACGTAAATACTGGAATACATATGCTCACACAGTTTATGCATTCACACACACCTGTCTGTCCTGACACATAATAACCAGTGGAGCAGAGGTCACAAGCCCACATACTACCCATTAGTTAGTGACATACATCTGTACAGCATCCCACTGCTTTGTCGGAAATACACAATAGTTATAGTGGCCCTGCAGCAGTACATCTGACAAACAGCTGGGCATAACATCACACTGGGAAAGTACACCGAGCTGCTAGGCATGTCACAAAGCACTGTGCAAACTACAGGCAGACTGCCACAACACTGGCCTACATTTCTTATGGGGGAATACACATATACCTGCAAATATAGCAGGCTATACAGGCATGTAATAGCACGGAGTAAGAGACACATGTGTGAAGGCACATACCAACAAGCAATATGATCAAAGCCACAGCCACATATGGTAAGTGTGCTTAATATTACAGTATATGGACTGTCTGATGAACACCATCCTCATATGTGCCACTCACACACTAACCCTACATATACTGGGCCAATACACAGTGTATTCCGATGCTTGACTGTGGTATGGGACATGTGTGTGTTTGGCCCTACAAACATGTAAGCCGATAGGGTACCATACAATGGAGCAGCATACAACATCAGATAGAACAAGACCATGAACAATGACATCTACCACAGTCTGTACACAGGGCATGGTACCATATTAGCAATGCACACACTGTCGACAATCACCATAGGTACACATACATCACTACTGTACACACTATGACAGAATGTCCAGGTTTTGTCCTCAAATATAACCCCTACTATACATAACATGTCTAGCAGTCTGATATCTCACTGGCTTGTTATCAGGTATGATGTTAATAAATAATGGTGTACTGAACATATGCACCTCTTATTGCATGACATATGTACAAAGGTTGACGAAGTTGTGGTTGGAGGCACAAACACAGGGCCAATATTGACATCTTGCTGTGATAACCTCATACATTTACTGGCATAACAGGGTTTGTTGTGTCATATGTCCTATGAGGGATGTGAAGTCGGTAACTCTCATGGCTGTCACCATGTATTGACTGCAATCCTCAGATTATGCTACTGCAGTTCTAAAGATAGGTAATCTATAAGTAACACAACACACGTAAGACTCCAAACACTGGCCAGTCTGCAGATAGCCCTTACGGTGGGAGTTTCTTCAACCACATAACACTGTCATGACAGGTATTAAATCATGTAGACCAGCCATATCCACAAAAACCCTGTTAAACCAACATTACTTAAAATGCAGAAGAACAAGACTTACATTCTGTAGTCATGTCTGGAACATCCCCCTCCTATTTGTTGGCCTGTCTCCACAGTGTATGTTGTTAGAGGTATATCCCACTACCCTCTCTGATGCTGCTTGCCAAACACTGACATGAAGTCCTGCTCACAGTGAATGAAAAGGGCCAACACCCACATGATGTTCCTAGTTATAGGAGTGTGTTTCCATGCAATTGGCTATGGGAATGTTACCACAGCTGTTCCACATGCAGTCAGCTAGTGGAGGACTGCAATTCATGCACAGGCCATCAGCTGATCATGAGCATCACTTACAAAACACAGGCTGCTGCCTAAGCAAAGCAGGTGTACTTCTCCACATCCACCAGACAGGGATTGAGAGAGACAGACAGAGACAAAGTAAGACAGGGAGGGGGTAGGAGAGTAAAAGCTAAGCATGTTTGTGTCACACACTTACCAGCACGTGGTTTCAAACCCCCGCCTGACTATGGATTGCTATTACATTTCTATGCAGTTATTGCATGCGCCACAGAGCTTATAAGTTGGAAAACCTTCCAGAGGTATATTTGACGGTGAGTGACATCAGCAACAGTGATAAAGGAGGGATAAGGTAGGTGTACATGTGCCTGTTCACAAGAACAGGTGTCAAGGACAACACAGCCACACTCTCTCAGGAACTCACACACATTATCATAGTTGGCAGGGTCATGATTAGAATTCCTAACTAACTAGTTTGCTACACTACAGTATTACGCAGGTATCACATGCACAACAGAGGTTATTAGGCTGATATATGGGCAAAGGGAATGTCAATGTGCCTGACATCAGAAAGCATGCTTCAGTAGGGCAATGGGAGCTGTAGTGAGTGTGAATGGCATCCAAATCATTAATCTCCACACACACACACACACACACACAGACACAGGTTTGCCAGTACTGACATGCATGGGTTCATTGCTTCACAGGTGTGTAGTGGTTGACTGTTCCAGAGGGCTGTACAAGGCTAGGTGAAGGGTATATCTTAGCATCAGGCCACATAACAGTGGTCTGCAGTGTGGCTCAGGGGTGTAATCTCTGAATTGACCCACACAGGTGGGTATTGTATTCACCATCCACTCATCGGGGTTACTATTGTGGGTGGCCAGGGCTGTGCAATGCTTGCCATGTATGTGTTCTATATTCCATAACATGGATGGTGTCTGGGATGTGCACATGTCCCACATGCATGTTCTGTGACATGTGGAAGTGTACCTGGGGTGTCTGGGGCATGTTGTGTATACATATTGTTATCATCTGATGTGACATTCCTGACCTCATGTGGTGAGAACTGGCAATGGAAACCAAGTTGACCCTGCACCTACAGTGACAGCATGATACAGGTATTCACTGGTGTCAGTGGCATCTGTACATACAGAGCATGTGTATAAGGCATGGTATTTCCTTTGTGGGTTACATTTGCTGACTCTACAGTTGCTGCAGGCGTCCAGTGGGGAACATAGCAAAGGACCACTGTATGCAATGAATTGCCTATTGTAGGGATGGGACAGGGTGCCATGTCCTCTGTAGTCTACTGCAATCACACCATGATTACTATTTGTGGACAATATGCAGGGAACTACCAACATAGTGGTTGTTGCCTAGCCAAGTGTGTTTGTGCATGAGACATGGGTGGAGAATGTTCTCTGATTAATACAAGGGTTGCCTATATTGTTCCCCAATCCATAATGTCACATGTAGGGGTATGGATTGTTTACACCAGCCTCCCTGCTGTTTGACGTCTGTTGTCCTTGTAAGAGGACATTGTGACATATAATAGGCCCACCATATAAGAAATTTGCAATACCGGCTCTACAATGAGTCCTATTATTACACACTCACAGTTACCTTCACACCAGATACTGATGATAAACACACACACACAGAGTTTCACAGTTGCCATGTCTGAGATTAGAACTCCTCCGCTCTACAGTGAGTCCTGTTATTACACACTCACAGCTACCTCCACACAGGATATTAATGACAAACACACACATCAAGTTTCACAGTTGTCATGTCTGAGATTAGAACTCCTATGTAACTAGTACATCACACTGCGGCATTATGCAGTTATAGCACACACCACAGAGCTTACTGGGTGACTCCTTCCCCAAAGGTGTATTTCAAAGTGACTGACATCAGCAGGCTTACCAAGGTAGGGCAATGGAAAGTGTAGTGACTGTGAATGGCCTCAAAAGCATTGATCCCTACACAGACAAACAAACACACACACACACACACACACACACACACACACACACACACACACACACACACACACACACACACACGCACACTTTCACAGTTGCCATGTCTGGGATTCAAACTCCTACCTAACTAGTACATCACACTACAGCATTACGCAGTTATAGCACATGTAACAGAGCTTACTAGGCTACTCTTTCCCCAAAGCTGTATTTCAAAGTGAATGACATCAGCAGGCTTGCCAAAGTAGGGCAATGGAAAGTGTAGTGACTATGAATGGTCCAAAAGCATTGATCCCTCCACAAACAAACACACATACACACACACACAGTATTTCACAGTTGCCATGTCTGGGATTAGAACTCCTACCTAACTAGTACATCACATTACAGCATTACGCAGTTATAGCATATGCCACAGAGCTTACTGGGTTACTCCTTCCCCAAAGGTGTATTTCAAAGTGAATGACATCAGAAGGCCTGCCAAAATACAGCAATGGAAAATGTAGTTCATAAGTTCATAGGTTCATATGTTGGTACTAGGCTAACAGCCCTATGGCCTATACAAGCCTAGCCATAACAATTCCCTGGCTATTTCTTCCCACAATATTTACTTCCCTGGACCCCTGTCTAGCAGGGTGACTGACATGATTCCTGGGGTGAATTACCTATCTCCCATCCAATTGTCAAGGTTCCTTTTGAAGAGGGCCAAAGAGGCACTCTGCTTGAAATGTATAGGCAGTCTATTCCAGAGTCTGGGGAGTCTTTGGGTCAGGGACCAATCCCTCCAGCATGTTTTGTTCATTGTGATGACAAGGTTTGGATCCCTGGAGCACGTGGCTCTGAGGGATTGGGATTTTTTTAAGTGTAGCATGTCCTACAGCTCTGGGTTTGACATGGCCTTGTATGTTAAGCAGAGATTGCCTCTGAGTATCCGATATAAGACAGAGTATAGCTGGATGATTTTTAGATGGTCTGCACAGGGGCATCTGCTTTAAGCCTGTGAGTCTTTTAGTGAAGTATTTCTGCAGCCTTTCTAGTTGCTGCAGATGTCTTGAGAGGTACACTCCAAACAGGGCATTGTATTCTATACTGGGTCTGCTGAGAGATGACTTCAGTGGGACAATGAACTCCTTTTTTCTGGATGAAAAGCCCTTAGTGATGAGGTGTGCCACATAGTCGGATTTCCTGACTGTTGTGGCAATGTGGTTATCGAAGGTGAGACCACTGTCCGCCTGTGTCCCTAAGTCTCTTATCACACTTTCTGTATTTAGTGTACTGCCACCTATGTGGTAATTTACGGGTACATGTTTCTTCCCAAAGGTGATAACTATACATTTCTTGGCATTGAGCTTGAGCCCATGGCTCTGGCACCAAGCATCTGTTTCTGTAAGGCCTTTTTGTAGAATATCCACATCATTTGGGGATTCAGTAATGGCTCCCAGTTTGCAGTCATCTGTGACCTTTGTTAGCCAGAGTCCCTTAACACTGGCCTGTACTTCAGAGCAGTAGATGCCAAATGAGAGCGGTCCCAGGACTGAACCCTGAGGTACTCCAATTGTCACTTGTCTGGAGCTGGATTTGGAGTCAGCTACTTTTACAGTGTGGGTTCTGTCAGTAAGCCAGTTGGCAGCCCATCAAGTGATGTAGGGATTAATGCCCAGCTTAGTACATTTATCTATGAATCCAGACTGGAGGATTGTGTCGAAGGCCTTGGTGACGTCCAGATAGGCTGTGTGGACAACCTTACCCTCATTCACAGCTCAGGTGACTGATTCAAAGATGTCAATCAGGTTAAGGAGACAAGATCGGCCCTTCACGAACCCAACCTGGGTGGGGTCCAGTGTTTGAAGGTTGCCAATGTATTTGTTTATAAGTTCCATGATAATACGTTCCATGGCTTTGCAGATCAGGCTCATCAGACTGATGGGACGGTAGTTCCCAGGATCCAAAGTGGATCCCCCCTTGTGGAGTGGGATAACTGTAGCCATGTGTCACTCAGTGGGCATGAAGCCTGAGGTGAGGCTATGATTAAACATGGCACTCAGGTGAGGTGCCAGTTCATTTTGTAGTTCATGTAGTACACAGCCCAGGATGTTGTCTGGTCCCATGGATGCTGTATTCTTAGCTTTGCAGAGTGTGGTTTTTACCTGTGTGGCCATTATTACTGGAATCTGGCAATCTATCGGTATTGAGATGGGCCCTTTAGGGGGTGAGGGGGTGCAGTTGGCACTGAATAGATCTGCCAGGATATTGGCAATATCCTTGGGATCAGTATATTTAATGCAATTCTGTTGTAGCTCAGAGCAGTTCTGAGCATTGCCATTTAGATTTCTGACATAGCTATAACACAGCTTGCAGTTGTCTTTGGAATCCTTGGCTACATTATTTTCAAAACTAGCATTGAAGAATTTTATGAGGGATCTCTGCTTCTTACTGAGGCTGGTAAGGGAGTTTTTTGCATCCTGGGACTTTCCTCTTTTCTGCAACAGTTTCCTCCTTTTGTTGTAAAGTTTGTTTATGACAGGGGACCACCAGATTGGTCTCCTCTTCATGGAGGAGAGCATCTTGGTTCTATTTGGGATGGCATGATTCATGCACATGTGGATGTGCTCGTATAGTGCCTTAGTGTAGGATTCAGTAGTCGAACTTTCAGTTCCTGTCTGCATGGGTGTCATGAAGTTCATCAGTTCTGACCTGTGTAGCATGATGTCTGCTTTGGAGATGTTTGTACGGAGGTTTCCTTACTGGGGGGTGGGAGAGGAATGTGGATGTCATGGGTGATTAGCTTATGGTCAGACCTGCCACCGAGGGGGTGGCCATAGGTGTGGAGCATCGATTTCCAATGTTGGTAATGACCAGGTCTAAGATATTGGAGCCCATGGTGGGACTGTGGGTTACTTGATCCAGGGTATTGGCAATTATGAATTCCAAGAACTGTTGGGCAAAGGTGTTGGTACATGAGTAGTTTTCCAGTTAATGACAGGGTAGTTGAAAACACCCAGTATTAGGGTGTTTGGTTGTATCTTAATATTTTCCAGTATGTTTAGAAAGGTGCAGTGAGAATCTTGGGGCATGGTGAGGGTTCTGTAGCAAGCTATACAATTTGGATTACAGTCTTACCTAGTGTTAGTTGCACCTGGATAATTTTAGATGCATTGTGTTGCACAACTAGCCTGGTGGTGTGAATATCATTGGTGAATATGGACACTATTCCACCTTTAATGTTTTGGTCCTGGTTTAGTGGCCAACAAATGTGCTAATAGTTGCAGCCTGGTATTGCAGGGTTGCTCTCTGGAGCCTTGAGCCAGATCTCTGTTACTGCACAGATATCAGTGTTCTCCATATTTAGGAGTGCCAAGTGACAGTGAATGGCCACAAAAGCATTGATCCCTACACACACACACACACACACACACACACACACACACACACACACACACACACACACACACACACACACACACACACACACAGTCTCACAGTTGCCATGTTTGGGATTAGAACTCTTACCTAACTAGTATGTCACACTATAGCATTATAGGGCTATTCCTTCACCAAAGGTGTATTTCAAGGTGAATGACATTAGCAGGCTTGCCAAAGTAGGGCAATGGGGAGTGCAGTTAGTGTGACTGGGCCATAAATCATTCATCTGGAAGCACACACACAACATTCAGTCACTCACAGGTTTACATTTAACAGCTATGTCTATACAACTGCTAGATGAGTAATGACTTGTACAGTCATGTTACACAGTTATCCCAAGCAACAAAGACACTATAGTGCTGAGGGATACCAGAGGCAAATGTCAAAAGTGATTGACATTTGCACATCATGTGGTTTTAGCCAATTGGATGTGTGCTGGGTGGGACAGGCCTCATGATGGGAGGCTCTTTGTCACTGTCTGTCATTCTCTTCCACATATCTATGTATGTGGTGTAAGTTTGGCCTATTATAGTGTGTTGTCCTTGGATATATGTGTGTATTCCTATCCAATGTGTGTGCAAAGCATGACTGGTGTGCAATGGGGAGTGTGTCAGATATGTATAGTCCACTGTTGTTGCCAGACATGGGCTTCATTTCTGTAAGTTTGGGAGCATGCCCAGTATGACCTTTCATTATTTTGTTATCAGACATGGGCTTTTTTTCTCTAAGTGTGGGAGCATGCCCAGTATGACCTTTTGTATTGAATGTGTGAATCCATTTCAGGTAGGCTGTACTCCAGTGCAGGCTTTTGTGTTCTACACCTACAGCTAGCAACCTGTTTCTGCAGGATATCTGTAGATCGGTTGACAATATGGGGTCACAATGGGCAAAGGATAATGGGTTACTGTAGGTAATTATGTCTGTGCTGCTTCTGCTACATGGTTTTGGTGTTAGCAGAGATATTCAGACATATGTACTGACTTACACTGTGATGTTTTATGTCATCAGCTACTGTCAGGTATATATATTTGCTTGCAGTAATTTTCTGTGGAACACAGGGTGAATGAAGCTGTGTCCAGTATTGTGGTCTGCAGCCTACATATTCTTGCACGATCATGCCATTCTGGAGGGCAAGCTGCAGACACTTGCTGATGGGTCTGTATAAATGGTTCAAAACCTTGGTACAGTGGTGGCTGAGGATCCCATGCTTGTACATCCATTGACGTGACAGTATGGCCATATCCTGCTGTGGCCATACCTCACAGCTGTATGGATTCACACAGGTTACCCAGAGGCTGGGCTCATATTTCTGGTCATTACCCCTTCACATTGTGGTTTACAAGCAGGTTTGTAGCCACCCATTCCTGTGTTTGCAGGCAGGGATAGTATGGGCACACAGCTGAGTTTCTGACTCCACACACTCCATGGCATCCATGCTTCTACCCCCCCCCTGTTATTCTATGCTCTTCCCAACATTATGCAAACATTATCTGATAAGTTCCCTATAGTTATCACTTCATCCCAGCAGTATTTAGGGATTGGTCCACAGTTCATGCAGAAGGACATGGTGAACATGCTACTGGGATTTGTCGACATGGCCTTGCATTTGGGTTCTCTGGACTGTGTTATGTTTTATTTGGGAGTCCATGAGATAACATACATTGGCAGTATGGGTGAGACACTGGCCTTTGACAGAGGACTGTAGGGCATTTGGTAGTGATGCAGGCCATCTGTAGCAGGCCATTGCATTGTGTCACTCCTACAGTCCCAGTCTGCAAGCCACTATATTTCCCTGGGGTGACAGGGTAGGTGTGCAAGGTGTTAATGCTAATAGTTTCTGTCCTTATTGATCCAGTGGTGTGGATGCTGGCAGGGTGCTGCTTACAGCTAGGGACACACCTGCATGGGACACCTCTTCAGCATGCTGCATTCTATGGCTATTCCCATACAGAGGTGGGTGTCATATTGTACTCATTCCCAACAGCAGGGATAAGACCTGTGAGGTACCTGTGGCTGATGGTGGGGTGAACTGGGTGCATGTGTGCTATGGAAGCTACTTGCAGCTGGCTCACAGATATACATGGGGCATTACACTTATGCTGGCTTGTGCAGGGACATCAGCAGTTTCTCAGTACTTCATATCTGTGACTTTTGTGGTCTGCCAGTGTTTGGCCAGACAACATCAGTATTCCATACTACACACCCAACTAATGTGCTTCTAACCTGTATGTACAATTCCAAAGGTGTGTCCATTTGACAGTAACATTTTATACACTCTCTGTCTAGGGTACTTCCACCTGTGTACTGTTTGTATGTCTGGGCCCACATTCATGCCATGTCCGTCTTTAAGATGGTGACATATATTGCATCTGAACAATTAGTATGGCTTACAGCTGGAATGTGTCTTGCTGGGATGCATTGTGTTTGGCACTGCAGTTGTGAGAACTTGGCCCTGTCATCGGCAATACTGGCCATTGGCCACTAGGGCACAACCCATCATGCCTACATGCTGACCACTCCCACACAACATACAACACACATCAACCTTACACACACAACCCTGCATATTGTACACATGCTACAATCTATCCTGCTACTTTGGCCGGCTCAGGTAATCTGTGCTCTACTGTTATTATACCTACACATACCTGTTACTAGATTTCTACATATGATTGTGGAGGGGGGGGGGGCACACCTGACAACTGCATACTTTTGCTATGACTGCACTGGTATTTCAGGTACTCCATTTCATTCTGTATTCTGACCTATCATGCAAACTAGAGGCATATCAGTGTACTACAGTTCTTAGATTTTATTGATCTACATTTCAGTTTCAGACTTCTTACCCTTCAGAACTAACATTCCACTGCCTGACCTGTTGTAGTCTGTCTGTGTAGGTCTGGCTGCTCTCCATAGCCATCAACCAGAGGCCTTAGCACAGCCTTTCTTTGTGTTTGTCTCCATCTGTCCTGCTAGCTGAGACTGTTGTTGGGTATGTGAGCCTCAATGACTTGCTTGTGTGTGTCCTATGGACACACATTTGGCCCACCACATGTCCTGCAGTGAGGTTTGTCACCTTGTCTAGTACTGGCTACTATGTTGACTCCAGTATTTGTTACAGATTTCATGCTGCCGATATAGGTGTCTACTATCTGCTGGCATCCCATTCAGCCACCTGATTCCCTTGCATGCTCACATTCATACCATAGATACAAGTAGCAGAACATAATACTCCATTCAGCAATTGAAAGCGAGAGTGACTTACCTTGTGGCTGTGCCAGTATTGAGGATGGTGCTGAAGGGCTGACTATGTCGGATGCACATAGTACACTCCCTATACATGGTTAAGCACAGGTAGTATCATGCTTGGCATCCCTTTTACTGTATGTGCGAGTCAGAGAGAGGTGTCATTCGCTGGGTTCGTACCGTGTCAGTGTATGTGCTATGCGCAGCCTCTTTGCCTCCTTCTGCCTACTGGGGCAGGTTCAGGTTGTTCCTCCTTTGAGTCACTCTGTGCCTGTGCAGGCCTTGGCAATGGTGGGGGGCAGAGTGGCCCTGTCCCATGCTTTTCCTCCTGCAACTGTCTCCGCAGGATCATATTGTGTAGCATGGCACATACTATGACAATTTGGGTACATGTAGCTGGTGACTCCTGCAAGGCTCCACCAGATATGTCCAGGCACCGGAACTGTAACTTGAGCATCCCAAACACATGCTCTATTAAGATTCTGGTCTGTGCATGTGCCTCATTATGGAGTTCTTGTTTGGGTGTGTCTGTATTTCTGATGGGTGTTACTAGCCAGAGCTCCAGTGTGTAATCAGCATCCCCCATTAGGTGGCCATATGGGATGTCCCCATTGGCAAATCTCTGGCACATCTGTGTCATATGCCAGCTGTGGAAGTCGTGATATCTTCCAGGGCTGTCAGCACACACATTCATTATAATGCCCTGGGCATCACACATGACTTGGCAGTTGTTGGAGGGGGGAATCCTTGCGGTTTATGTAGACTCTACCCCGCTCACCGGGTGGTGCTTTGATTTGTATGTGCATGCCATCTATAGCACCCACTTCCTCAGGGTATTCTGCTATTTGGTGGAAGAGATGCATATTGCTGGTCAATGCCTCATGGTTGTTGAGGAAATATATGCGCTCACCGGCATGTGCTGACATGGCATCCAGGAACTGGTGGAGGATCCTGGATGCTGATCCCTGTGAGATCCCCATGATATCCCCAGTTGGCCTTTGGAAGGTACCTGTGGCAAGTATTCTTAGGCCTACACATACCTTGGTATCCACTGAGATGGGTTCCCCTCTGTTGGCTCTGTGTGTGAGGCATGGCCAGCACAGCTCAACAATTTGCTGTAGGAGGTCCCTGTCCACCCTACAGAGCTTCACTATCTCAGCTCATGTAGCCCCTGGTAGGTTACCCTGGGTCTGTACACTCTTCTCCTTCTCCTCACTGTGGGTTGGTCATCAGCATTCTCATCCACACCACCCTCAGCCTCTTCCACATGTTGATTTATGAGAGCAAATGCAGGCCCTATCATTTTGTTGCTTTTGTTAGGTAAAATTTCCCCATTTGTGTACACCGGTGGTGTAGAGTTTGTGGGAAAAACCAGAGGGAAAGGTGTTCACATAGTTTATAGTAGTGTGTTGGGCTGGGCTGCTGCCTGTGTAATTGGCTGATTTTGATACATTTCAGCTGTCAGCTATGCTAGTTCTCCTTGATTACCTTCCTACTGTTGTTTTCCCTGCCCGTTGCCTTCCTGTTTAAGCCCAGGGGCACGCTGCACAAACACAGTGCTCAGATGTGAACAGAACTTCTATTTCCTGGTTTACTTTTTTTTTTTTTGTTTAAACCAGCCGTTTAGGCAATGCAAAGAGTGCTAGGCAGCTTCAGACACACCCCCTTCCTTAGCTCTGCTAAGCTAAGGGCAAACCCAAGCCACAGAGCTCCAATAAGCTTACAGTATGCCTGACACACCCCTCTATGATCTCAGCTAACTCTTAGGCTTGCACCATAGTTTTCCTGCACCTACACGGTTAGGTGCAGGATAGCCATCAGGGGAAATCTGTGATTCAGCATCATTCACCTCATTTGCACAGGATTGCCTGCTAATGCCTAGTTACAAGTCTCACACTGAGCCTTCCCCCTTAGCAACTACTATTCACTGGCCTTGTTGTCTTCTCCCTGCCATTGATTATAATAGCAAAATTGTGATTTTGCAGAGACAGCTTTTTTCAGGGTTTTTCTTTTATTTTTCCACCAATCCCGTTTGTGTGCCGCTGCCCTACACTTAAACGGCTGAAACTGGCCAAAAATAAATAAATAAAAGTTATTATTTTTTTTTTCAAACTGCTTTCCTTGGCAATGGCCATATATTTGGCCATTGGCATGCTTTACACATTATATACATCCTTTATACATCCTTTATACATCCTTTATTTGGAGATGTCATGGCTCCGTTTTGTAGTTTGCAGAAATATACTCGGTTATTAACCAAGTACATTTCTGCAGGTTACACTAGTCCTGCATGGACAGCTGCCAGCTTCCTGGATCGCTAATTCACCTCATTTGCATGGTTTTCACCTGCAAATGGGGTAATTAGCATATATGAGCTGTGTCTGCGCAGGAATGCTTGTGCATGTCCTGGGAGCTTGTTCCTGGATCTCTCGGCGGCCATATTGCTTCCAGCAGCTCCTGCACTATTCCTGCATGCCGTGTAGAGCTTGCTGAATCCTGGGGTATATTTTTATATTTATAGGACATTCTACTGAGAGGTATAATGACATATTTGATGAAGTAAAATATGTACACAATTATATCCCGCATAGTTACTAACTAACTGGTGACATAATAATGTAATATGTATCCTCGTGCTAGTAGTTGGCCAACTAATGTCATTTGCCATTTTAATTTTCTTTTAAAGAAACATTCACTTAAAGAGATGTTCACTGTTATCATCCCGATAACTAGACATTCGCAGAAGTAAACCTTCAATAATTTAACATAGACCCCCTTGTCCCACCATATTAATATTAATGCCTTAAATATAGCAGGCTTGCTTACACTTTCATGTTCAGAAGGTTTTTTTAAATGTTAGTTTACTAAAAAAGTAGCTTGAAACCAAGCCTTATTTTTACACAAATGAGCTGCAAAGACTTTGTTTTATGTAAAAATAAAACTTTGTTTTGCCATTTTAAACATGATCTTTAAGTCATTATTAGTATATTTGGGACAATAAGCCAAATGCCACTAGCTGCAAACATGTCATGCTTTAGACATTTTGTGACTTCATCATTACAATGTAAGAAGATTGTTTGGATAAACTTTTCAAACACAGGGCTTAAAACCCATGCAGATGCCCATAAACATTAAAGTAATTGAAATATATCCCAAATAACATCCAAGCAAATGATCAAAAGGTTACACAGACAAATCCTTTAGTAAAAAGGGCAAGAAAGACTCAGCCAAGCTAGAATCTTCACTGTGTAATATTCATCTAAATCCAGGTCCAAACTCTCTATCTCCTGCCAATTCAATTGACCCTGTCACTGGACACCTTACTCTCCAAAAAAAAAAACATATATCTTTTTACGCAATGAATATTAGAAGTGAGCTAAATAAAGTTAGTGAATTCCATGTCTGGATGTCAGCTCACTCCCCAGATATTATTACCCTCACTAAAACATAGCTAAAATCTCTTAACTCTGATTCATAGGTTCATAGGTTCATAGGTGTGTACTAGGCTAATGGCCCTGGAGCCTTTACAAGCCTAGCCCATAGACGTCCCCTGGCATCATGCCACCTGACGTTAGTTCCAAGTGCCTCTATCAAGTAGAGCCACTTGAGTAATCCCTGGGGTGAACTTTCTATTACCCATCCACTCATCAAGATTTCCCTTGAAGAGGGACAGCAAGGTGCTCTGCTTGACATGTATGGGAAGTCTATTCCAGAGCATGGGCAGTCTCTGGATGAGGAACCTGTCCCTACAGCATGTTCTGTTGATTGTGGTAATGAGATTGAGGTCTCTGGAGTGTGTGGTGTGGAGGGATTGGGATTTCTTTAAATGTAGCATTTCTAACAGAGCTGGGTCAGACATGGCTTTGTAAGTCAAGCAAAGATTGCCTCTAAGTAGGCAATATGAGGCAGAAAATAGCTGGAGCTTTTGAGTCTGTCTGTGTATGACATGTTTATTGCCTAGGATCCTCATCATGAGGTACTTCTGTGGCCTCTCCAGCTGTTGCAGGTATCTAGTGAGGTACATGCCAAATGGGGCATTATACTCGATGACTGGTCTAATGAGAGAAGAGAAGAGAGACATAATGACCTCTTTCCTCCTGGATGCAAAACCCTTGGTAATGAGATGTGCCACACAGAAGGATGTTCTGACCACAGTGGCAATGTTGTGGTCAAAGGAGAGGTTGTTGTTAACCTGTGTCCCCAGATCCCTTATAATGCCTTCAGTGTTCAGTGAGCTCCCCATCGATGTGGTAAATACTTTCTCTCTCCAGGGTATAATATACCTCGGCTAGACTGTCAAAATAAAAAAGGTGGAAGGGAAGCCATTGTCAACTCAAACCATGCTACAGTCACATCTCTAGATAAACCAACCTCATCCTTCTATCCACTGAACTCCTGATTGCCAACCTTAAACTTAACAATCATATTACAATTACTGAAGCAGTCATTTATGTACTCCTGACAACATTCCCCTACTTGAACATATTCTCTCCTGGCTTACTCAACAGGGGCAGCTCGTGCTACTGGGCTGCAGGACTACAGCCCCCCCCCCCCTCAGCTGTAATAAAAGTAACTAAACAAAAATGAACAAAAAAGAAAAGAAAATAACAAAATAAAAGCAAATGCGAGTCCCGGAACATTGTGCATGCGCACTCACAGCATTTCCTAAGATCTGGGCTGCTGGTGAACCAGTCTGGAGCATGCGCACAGAATCCAGACTGTCTCACCAGCAGTCTGGATTAAGAAGACAACATTTAACTACAAATATCCCAGAAGTCTATGCAGTTGTAACTGCATAGACTGGAAAGGAATCGGACTGCAACATCTGCAGGCTGGTCTCTCGTGGGAAGGGGAAGGACTAGGATGAGCCTCACGGAAGGGGAAGGTGGAGGACTTTACTGCAGGAATGGATGTTACAGCTGCTCTCTTTCATTGCGGGCTTTTGTATGGATGAATTTTGCTGCTGCTCGCAGGCTTTTGTGGATGGATTAATACAGGAATGGATGTTACAGCTGTTCTCTCTCGTCGGGCTTTTGTGGATGGATTTTACTGCTGCAGGGAGTTGGAGCTCAGGTAGGGTGTGTGTGTGTGTGTGTGTGTGTATGCGCATGTGTGTGTGTGTGTGTGTGTGTGTGTGTGTGTGTGTGTGTGTATATGTGTGTGTGTGTTTGTGAGACAAAAAAAAATTCAGTTCTATTATGAACTGAACATGATTCAAATAATTTAAGTTGTGCTGTGTTCAAACTCTGTATCTTTAACCTATGTTATATGCAAAAGCTCCTATTTAGTGCTAGAAAACACAAACATAAAGTATAATCCACCACTCAGTTTCTTTCAATAAGTTTGTTTTTATATGGCTGGATTACAATTTGTGCTAAAGGCAAGATGCTGTGTGAAGTGCATGAATGATTTTCAAACTGTGATTCCAAAAACATTTTACAGAGGAGGAATACAAATGAAATAACACAGAAATAAAAACTACTCATTTTAAAGTTCAAATTTCAAGTTTATTTAAGTGGTTAACCTCTAAGCACTCCACATACCAATAAAACATGAAGCATAAAGCCAATCAATAAACTATGCAAGAAATAACAATAATAATAAAACAGGCTGGCCCATTGTCTTTCCAATGGCATAGAGGGATAAAGCCCTGACTATGACTCAGCTGACCTATGTTTGATTAGCAGCTCGGGCAACTGATGGAGCAGCAGGGAGAGATGGGCATGCCTGTCTGGGGTGGGAGTGTGTTCTTTGCTGATGCTCCCTAAAGAGAGGTGTGGTTCAAAGAGAGAAGTTGCCCTTGATCATTTGCAATAAGAGTGGGAGGCAGGGCAAGGAAGTGGATAGGGCAAATAAAGACTCCACCAGGATGGAAGCAGAAATGACCAAGCCCCCTGGATGTCCTTAGGATCCATGATCGGCCCCAGCAATACTGGAGCAAGTCCAGGGGTAAGAGACAAGCTGGTGGACCCAGAATGGATATGGGGCACTAGGGCTGAGCCAGTGATTTGAAATCCCAAGGGGGACCAAAAAAAAAAAGTTTACCCATAACAGGCCTGTTGCATTAAAATATATATGAGAATTATAAAACAAGTAAAAGTAAGTTAACTGTATATATATATATATATATATATATATATATATATATTTTTTTTTTTTAAGAAAAGATGTTTTAGGGACCTTCTGAAGCTGCTTGGTATAGGGAACTCCCTTATCTACTGTAGCATTAGATTCAAAAAGTGAGGAGTCTGAAAGACACATTAATGAGTACCCAAAACTCAAACTGTACCCATGGAACTTTCAGCAGGCATACAATTGCATAATGGTGGGGATAGGAGGAAGGACATGCTACCAGCAACACTGCAGGGTATGGAAGGTACATGTCACGTAGGTGTAAGTAAACCTTGAAGAGGATAAGAGACTGCATTTGAAGACTGCAGATAATTTTGCTAATAAGTAGAAGTAAATGTATAGCAGAGTTCAGCACTTGCAGCCAAACAAGTACTGAGCTAGAAATTGCATAGTGCAGAATGTTACAGTTATCCAGGTTGAAACAGACCATAACATAAACCATCACAGGCATGTCCTTTGATGGAACAAGGCATGTGATATAAGCAGTGCTTCTAAGAAGAAAGCATGAGGACTTAATAACAAATGACACCTGTTTTGTAGATAAATCTTATATCCAGCTAACGTTCTGGATGTAGCAGGTATGCAACAATGAGCCAGGTGGCAAAGAGCTGAGCAGGAGGTAATAAATAAGTATTCATTAGACAGAGAGTTGGTGTAGAATGCATGGCAAATGTATGCACCACATGTGAAGGTCACTGTTTATGGGAGAATCCCATTCCCTAAAGACCAAGATATGCCAGTTATAACTGACATCTCGGTGCATTTCAGTTTCATATGGCAATTCCTGACTGTCATATGCAATCAGGGTTGGAACCACATATAGTTCTCATCACCATCAACCAAGGGTCATGCAGTCTGGACAGACTTATCAAGATAGTACTCTTCCCCAGAGTCCTTGGTGTGATCAGTCACATCCACATTGCTATCACCACCAGCACCAGTGGTGAGGATGATGAAACCTGCACTAAATGGTAGGGCTGCCAGGCAGTGTGCAATGCCAGTGGAATAGTAATTAATGTGTGTGTGCCCATTACTCTTGGAATGTCTATGATGCACATATCTGGAAGATATGATACAGCATTAGTTTACAAATGGCTGGATGAGTAATTAGCCAGCCAAGAAGACCATATAATATAACAAGTAGGCACAGTAAGAGCAATAACAATACTCCATGCCTAGCAGAAGCTTATTTACTATTATAGGTTAGATAATGGTTACCCTTTCACCCATGGATGATGTCCCCCGGGCCCCACTTGGAATCTTCAAACCCCAGGAGGAGAAGAAATATTGTGTGGGCCTTTCTAACAGTAAAACTGACAACAGATTGCATTCACTTACAGATGGCTACTTGTAATGTAACTGGCTCCTTCATATCAGAATGCATATTTTTAAGCTTGTATGCTATTTATTACAGAAACAATTTTGTTTGTGAAAAAAACATTGTTTTAACTTTTTTAATGAAAAACATGCATGCACATTCATATAAAGATATGCTTGCACATATGTTCTTTATGTCCCTGCTCTTGTTATCTGGGATATTTTCCATGTTTTCTGTTTATTATTTTTTAATTTCTGAAAAATTGATTACGCTTCATATTTACTCAGAAAGCCTCTCAACTTGTATATAAATAGGTTCTTCAGTAAAAATGTCATTTTTATCAGTAAACCTGCAAGTGAGTACTGGGATGCAAGAATGTGGAGATGGCATCAAGGCAAAATGTGAATCTTGGATAGGCAGACATCCATCATAAACCACAAATGTTACATTCATATAATTTGCTAACATGGCCCCAATAAAGTAAAGTATAATAGCAAGAGTGCGTTCAAAATCTCTGTAAACCCCAACCTTTTAAACAGGCTATTCTAAAGTTGATTTCAGATGCATGCTTCTGTACCATTGATGACTGTTTGCCATGGCAGGCAAGCACAGTCCTAAAACAAATGGTCACAGAATATGATGCATTTGCAGTTACACTAAAAACTAGGATGTGACAAATTGTACTCCCTGACCCACTGTCACCAAGCTGAAAAAACAGCAGGCATTATACTTAATGACCTGAAGAGCAGCAGGCAGGACTTCCATGCATGTGTCTGGAATTCCTATCAGTGTAAGACATATTGTATTATTTTCTTATCTTTTGTTTGTGTCTTTCGGCTTTTCCCAGTTAGGGGTCGCCACAGCGGAACTCTGGTCCGCTAATGATTGGTAGTGGAATTTTACATACCGGGTTATCAGCCCTGACGCACAACCTTCAACGAAGGCACGCCCCATTCATGTATGCCTCCACACAGAAGATGCTCTAGCTGAGAATCAAACGGGACAATGTCTTGCTATGAGGCGACAACGCTACCACAGCACCACCACCGCAGTCTACAGATCATTAATATTACTAAGTCATTATTGACAGTTCTACACCATTTTTCCAGCAGTATATCATTTTTGATTCCCAGTTGTTGTGATTAACCCCTTTACAGGACACAAGACTTCCATTTATAAACACCCGTTAGAATGAGGTACCCTTATTTTCAGATTTTATGACAGTAAAAAGCATTTTGCAAATACTTAAATGTTAGAGAACCATTACATTTTAGCCAGACAATAATAATTCACACAGTGAAATAAATACTGCATTTTTTTTATTTAACAATTTTTATGTAGGCCAATGATGCTTTGCAAGAAATGATCTTTGAATACTGTCAACCATCAGAGACAAGGTTTTTACTAAATTAATTCTTCAGTGGGAAATAAATACCTGATGCTAATAGCCACACCACATTCTAGTTGGACACACAACTTCATGTTGGCCCCACCCATTCGGCTGTCTCCTGCAGCCCTCATTTGATTCGAAGTCACCAGCTGCCGCTGTTACTCAATACATACATAATGAAATCATCCTCCTAGGGGACATCAATATCGATTGGCTATCCCTCTGTTCACCTAACTCCACCTTATGTATCAATTTGCATGGCTTTACTGAATATATCTACACCCACCCATGCTAATAAATCTTACAACTCTGGCTCTCTTATTGACTGATATTAGTCTCAGATCCACTTAAATATTATAACCCCTTAACTTTACCTAACTCCCTAAGTGGTCACTCCCCAGTAAAAGTTTTAAGATTATCTCCACATTTCTCCAGACCACATAGATACATTGAATGTTGCAAGATATCAAACTTCCACCCAGAAACCTTTAATACCCTCCTCTCCAAAATAAACTGTTTTTTTCTGACCTATCTCCCTCTAGGTGAAGCAGTACACTCACTCAACTCAACCTTCCTAAACATTTTTAACTTAATGGCACCCCTGTGCACAGTATGCATTAAATCTAACATATCACCCTGATTAATTAATGCAACCCACACCTTGATGAAAACAAGAGGTAGAATGTGGAAAACATGGGTAAAAACTAAGCTCCCCATCCACTTACAAAAATATAAAGAACTCAGAAACCTTCCTAAAAAGATCAACACAGAAAAAAAAATTCTTTAATTACCCATCTACTTCACAAAGATTAAATCCCAAGAAACTCTGGCAATCAATAAATCAAATACTTCATCCTGGTAACCCCTCTTCTCCTAATCCCTGCCCAAGAAATACACTGCAAAAAACAACTTCTATCTTCTATTCCTATTTTGCTGAATACATTAGTAAGATGATTAGTCCTTTCCCCTCTAATTCTAACACTACAAACCCACCTGACTCCTCCTCTAGTCAGAATTCTACCAACATATTTTTCCATAAAGCAATACTTACCAGCTATATGAAATCTCTACTTTGCAAACTTAAACCCTGTTCTATATCTGCTGATAATATACCTCCCTACTTCTGTAAGACAGCACCAGACCCTCTAGTTCTCTTAGTCTCTATATTGATAAACCGTTCTGTCTCTGAATCAAAAGTTCCCTCTATCTGGAAATAATTCTATATTCTACCTTTACACAAATGAGGTATCTCCATAGAAATCTCCAGTTTCAGACCCATAGCCATCCTGTCACCTCTCTCAAAAATAATAGAAAAATGTGTGCATAAGCAAGTCATGGAACACTTACTTCAAGAAAATCTGCTCACCCCCCCACAACATGGCTTTAGCCCAAAACATACCACCACTACTGGCCTCCTATCCTTTATCAACACTATTTCTCTGGCCAGAGATAACAATAAACTAGTGTCATGCTTATTCCTAGATCTCGCTAAAGCATTTGATACAGTCTCTCACTCCTTTCTTCTGAACAAACTCACTAACCTTAACTTCTCCACCTGTACCATTACCTGGTTTACTAGTTACCTCACAGATCAAATACAATTGATAAAATGGCTCTCTTCCCTCTTCTCCCTATCAAAATGGGTATTCCTCAAGGATCTATTCTTGGTCCACTACTCTTAAATATCTTTACTAATCTACTCTATACCTCCTGCCCTCAGTTATCCCTCATCCAATATGCTGATGACTCTACAGTCATCACCATTGCAGACACCATCTTTGACTTAAATTCTATTATTCAGAAACCCTTCAACTCTATTGAAACCTGGCTCTCAAACAACCAGCTAATTCTGAATCTTCTAAAAAAAAAAAAACCTAAAGCACCTTAAATCCATGTTTACTATCTGTTCTCTAAATAAAACACCTATCATAGTTGAACCCAACACAAAACATCTAAGAGGTCATGATAGATGACCAACTGAAATTGTATTTGCATGTTAATAATTGTATTAAGAAAACCCATCAAAACCGTGGCCTCTTATACAGAAATAAAAAGCTCCTATCAAACAAAGCTAAAGTCTCCCTCTCTCATGCCTATCTCCTACCAAGCCTATTCTACAGCTCTCAGATACTCAACAACCTTCAAACCTTTCTCCTAACTAAACTAGAAACTACCTATAACAAAGTGGCCAGATTTTCTGAAAATCAAAGATATAGATCTCATCACTGTCTCTCTTTAAAATACTTAAACTGACTAGAATTACCTCACCAGCTTCTCCTCTCTCAGCATCAGCTTATCCACTCTATCTCAACCAGCCATCTTTCTGTCCTGGCTTGTCTCCTCTAATCTCCTTCTATACTCCTTCTAGGACTCTCTGTAGCTCAGACTAAGACTTACTACAAATCTATAAACCCAAGAGCAAAATTGGTCAAAATCTCTACAGCTATTACCCAACCATTTCTTGGAACAAACTCCCACTGGAGATTAGATCACTTAAACTACTCAAAGAATTTAAAAAGACTACCTAAAAAAGTTGCTTGTCATACCACTGTACTCACCCTCTTAAACTGTCTTCCTCTCCTATGTAGCTTACTGTCTGGCCTCATTGATTTTATTTCTGTTATATGTCAGCTCTCTTAGTCATCTTATCTAGGTAATTACCTGTCACTCAATCTTAAAAATATTTTTGTTTATATACTACCTGTATGAGCTTCACTAACTGTAACTACCTTGGATGTACTTGCAAACTTTGTATACTGTTTCTGAACATATCTTAAGTTAAATGTCATCTTAAACTCTGTAAATAATTTGTATGCTTTTACTGTTCCAACTTGAAAGTGTTAATGTTTTGTTTATAACACTATTTTCATTTACAAGTTTATTGCAAAATTGTGGAGCATTTTTCCATGAGCCTCCACTGAAAAAGGGCTATCAGCTCAGCCAGACAAACCCTGTCAACAAATGTAAAATAATAAATAAATAAAATAAAAAAAACTCCTGTAGTAGGGAACCATGGGATATGTGTAAATGAACCCTTAAGGGCACACCAGTGTGTCAGTTACATGATTTCTGTATATAGTTCCTGGGCCCCCACTACTGGAAGTTTAAGGTATTACACATGAACACCATTGCCCTTGACTACAGACTGCACTGACTGCAGGTATCACATGACTCATAATTCCCACCATTCTTAGCTGTATTAAAGAAACATATTTATTATTGCACGTCACCTTATCTAGCATCCTCAAATTTTAAAATAAAATTGAATGCAATTAACTTTAAACAGAGGCTTTATAAAATAATGACCGTAGTCTACAGGTAAGGTATAAAATATAGGTACACAGAAATTGATGCAATATATGTATGCATTTTAATTATGTACAATCACTGTATCTGATTGGCTTTTTAATCAGAATACCATAACAAAAATATTCACTTGAATCAGTAATGCTGTCTTTATTAGTTTTTTGGTTCAAGTCACTTTATGTTAATTTGGTAGTGTTAGAATGAATTAAATGTTCATTTTCCATTTTGCATTTTATCCATGTCAGACTCAAAAGTCAAAGTCACAGTCAAAGCAAACTTTACTGTCAATCAGAAATACACAGCAGTGCAAGCTGAATGAAATTACGTTGCTTTGGTCCCCGTGCAAGACATAACAATGAACACATAGTTTGAATGACAGTAAGACTAATGGACATACAGTAATAATTCAGATATTAACAACACAATAAATTAGCACAACTGGACAGGAAGACATTGGATAATATTAAACTAGTAGGTATTGTAAGACTATGGGCCGGATTCATGAAGGCTTGCACGGAGTCTAAGAGTAGTGTAAGACTCCATGCAGCCTTCGCGATCCAGGAACATCCCAAAGTCCGTGTAAGAGACAAGCTAAAACGTCTCTTACACGGAGTGGGCGTGGATAAGCTAATCGCCTCACTTGCAGCCGAATAGTATGCAAATGAGGATGATTAGCGATCCAGGAAGCCCAGAACAGCCCGTGTAAGAGCCATTTTAGCTGCAGAAATTTACTCAGTTGACAACTGAGTACGTTTTTGCAAAAACTGCAATGGAGCCATGTCAGCTCCAAATAAAGGGTGCATATGTGAGAGGCAGCATGCCAATGGCCAAATATGTGGCCATTGGCAAAGTAACCTGATGCAAATATATTAAAAATATAATTTTTTTTCGGCGATTGCCGATGTTTAAACAACGCAGCCCCAAAGCGGGCTGCGCTGTATAAAACATAAAAACGAAGGTTATAAACCCACAAATGTGGGTTTTATGCAATACATGGAATGTCAATGCAGGGACCAGCAGACCAAAACCAACATGGCCAACGTGTAGTGGTTGCTAAGGGGGGAAGCTGAGTCTAAGACATGTAACTAAGCATTAGTAGGCAATCTGATGCAAATGAGTGTTAGGATACTGAATTCCACTGTCACATAGCAAATGAGCACAGTCTGAGTAGTGTAAGAGTTACAGAAGGGGAGGAACAGAGTAGGAGATAGGTGACATCACAGGGGGGAATGGTAGAAAGAAATGCAGTTCATTGGAGGTCAGAGTTACATGACAGATGTCAGACAGATATCATGGAAAGAGGTGTGCCACTAGATAAGCATGAGAAAGTCAAGAAATGGAAGGTGTACACTGTTGCCTACACCGAAGTTTCTTGCTCGGCGTGCATCTTGCGCAGCGCCATGAAGCGCAAGTAAGGCAGTGTGCGCACGTGTAAGGCAGACTGAGCATGTGGGAGCGTGTTGGGAGATGTTTAACACTATTTGCACGGGTGTGCATGCGTTTTAATCTGAATAAGCAGATTCTGAACCGTGTAAGCATGTGTGCGCGCGTGTAAGCCACTGTGAGCGTGTTTCTGCTGGTTTGCACATGGCTCCTCCCTGAGGAAATAGAGAGGAAAAAGGAAGCAACAGATTTAGTAGGAAACTAGCAGGGAATACTGCTGGAGCTAGCAGGTGAAAACAATTAGAAGCAGGTAATTACACAGGCAGAATAGTAGCCCAGCCCAGCACTTAAAACTCTGCAAACAGCAGTGCAGGATGTTTCTCTCAAGAGTCACTGCAAGACAGGAGTAAGCTATTAGAAGTGAAAACTGAAAAAGCTGAACTCAGAGCAGAAATGTTAGGGGCTGCCATAGCTGTCATAATGAGACATAGGCGACTTGCTGAGGGTGGTGACAATGCAGATGGTGCCAGACAACCCACAGTGAGGAGACAGAGAAGAGTGTACAGGCCCAGGGTCACCTACCACGGGTTACATGAGCTGGAGATAGTAGAGTGCTATAGAGTGGACAGAGACCTCCTGCAGCAAATAGTGGAGCTGTGCAGGCCACGCCTCACACACAGAACCAATAGAGGGAAACCCATCCCAGTGGAAACCAAGGTATGTGTTGGCCTAAGAATACTAGCAACAGGTACCTTCCAGAGACCAACTGGTGATATGATGGGGATATCACAGGCATCAGCCTCCAGGGTACTGCACCAGTTCCTGGATGCCATGTCAGCACATGTCGGTGATCATGTATATTTCCCCAATGCCCGTGAGGTATTGGCCAGCAATATGCGTCTCTTCCAGAAAATAGCGGAATACCCTGAGGTAGTGGGTGCAATAGACTGCACGCACATACGCATCAAAGCACCAGCCGGTGAGCAGGGTAGGGCATACATCAACCGCAAGGGCTTCCCCTCCATCAACTGCCAGGTTGTGTGTGATGCCCAGGGCATAATAATGAATGTGTGTGCTGGCTGTCCTGGGAGCTACCATGATTCCCACATCTGGCATTTGACGCAGCTGTACCAGACATTTGCCAATGGGGACATCCCGCACGGACACCTAGTGGGGATGCAGGTTATGCACTGGAGCCGTGGCTGATGACACCCATCAGAAACGCACACACACCTGAACAGGAACGCCATAATGAGGCACACGCACAAACACGTAATGTAATAGAGCATGTGTTTGGGCTGCTCAAGTCACGGTTCCGGTGTCTGGACACATCTGGTGGAGCCTTGCAGTACACACCAACTACATGTACCCAAATTGTCATGGTATGTGCTATGCTACATAATATGATCTTGCGAAAACAGCTGCAGCAGGACCAGCATAGGGCCGGGCCAAACAGCCCCCCACCATTGCCAAGGCCGTCACAGGCAGAGCGTGACTTGGAGGAGGAACAACCTGAGCCTGCCCCAGTAGGCAGAAGGAGGCGTGCCCAGTATGTCCTGGCCTTGCCAAAGAGGCAACGCATAGCACATACACTGGCTCAGTAGGAACCCTGGGAATGATACCCCCTCTGACTCACTCAAATAATAACATGGATGCCTACAATGACATGACCTGCTCACAAACATGTACAGGGAAGTGTAATATGCGCATCCGACAGAGGCAGCACCACCTGAGGCATGAATGCCATGTGTTAAGTAATGTAACACCATGTACTATATGCACACCTGAGGACCCTGACTAACATCCTACCCTCACCAAGCATCATGCCACAATATGACAATGAGATGATCAAGTGCAATAATTGACTGAAGTATCGCAGTTAGTCAAAGGGGATCCAATGTGTGCCAGTCTGGGATGACATGCTGAGCATGACATGATGCTCCACCTGCTAGGACTGGCATGCACCTATCAGTGCAGGCCGTATGCTTACTGGCAAAGGCTGTTGTTACCCACAGTGTGCCCTGAATAGGTAAGGCTCAAAAAGTACACAATGAGGAACCTTGTTTGCAGACAGAAACGCCTCCGAGTCAAAAAGCTTCTTAACGCTTTTATTTTGAACAAACCAAAAGAGCGTTTTCGCCACAGACCACTGCAGCTTCTTCAGAGAAACAAGTTAGACAAAAAACACTCACTTTAAAAATACTACATCAGGAAATGACATATTCCTGTTTCCTGTTACCGAACAGTTGTATTTAAAAACACATACAAAGTGCTAAAAAGTTAAAGGCATACCACATTTAGTATCATTTTTAAAAGTAGCACACAACAATAAGAAATGGATTCAATTATATGAAAAAAAGATCTCAGCGACTTAACAATGATAATATAGATGACAAAGAACAGATGTCATTACTGTTTACAATAAACTACTATACAAAATATGTAAGTAGATCTATCGAAAAGTATACTCTGATACTCACTTAAAACATTAAAAACAAATTTGCCTTGTATGAGGTGTGTATAAGGGATAAATACTGCTCATATTTGCTCAGGCTTAGTTTATTAAACATTCTGTTTGTGCTGTAACCATGCAGGACTAAGGAAAAAAGAAGAAGGGGGGGGAAAGAAAAGGAAAGGGAAAAGTATCCTTTGCCCTGCGGAAAACACGTGCGACCTAAAAGATTCAGCACGTGAGAATCCATTGTGTCTTCCTACTAAGACCACTAAGACTAGGTTATAAACCTGACTGTTAGGTTAAGCAAGCCCTGAATAGTAGACGGTCAAGTCAACTAGCTAGACCCAATGTGTTAGTGCAAGATGCTGAAAACAAACAAGACTGCCAAGTCATCCAATATGTGTTACCTGATATACGGGTCAGACCTAAAGTCAGGGAAAACTATATAGTAACAGTAGGTTTTACCTAAAATAACTTTTTAATTTAAGAACTGGGGCAATGTTGCAATTAGTGTTAAGGCCAGGGAGACAGAAAGCGTCCAAGCGCAACTGCCAATCCAGCTCACAATTTTCTAGTATTAAAGATACAGGGCCCCCTCTGATTTTCAAGGGTACATGGTCTATAGCTATAAAGCTAAAACTATGTCCTGGGAACAATGCAATATGTTTGGCCAGTGCGTTGTCATCTTTACATGTCCTAATTGCATACAAGTGCTCATACATCCTATCTCGCAGTCTCCTGTCGGTTTTTCCGATGTAGAACCCAGAGCAACAGTTGCACATAGCAATGTATATAACTGATTTGCTCTCACAATTAAGTGCATGCTTGATGACAAACTTCCTGTCCCTAACAAGGAATGTCTCCCCTGTTCGGACATTGTTACAGAAGTTACAGAAACCACATCTGGACATTCCTTTCCTTTTATAAAAACTATGCTGTTGGATATCCCTTTGTAATAGTTCCTTCAAATTTTTAGATCGTTTAAAAATGAATCTGGGTTCGTCTCCCAATTTTCCTGCTAGTGATGGGTTTGAGGATATCAACCTCCAATTCTTACGGATGATGTCCAGAATTGCTTCTGAATTAGTACTAAAAATAGTGACGAAGCTCAAAGATAAATCTGTGTTTGATTCTCTGCGGTCAACATTGCTACCTATTAGACCACTTGTAGGCACCTCATCTGTGAAACTACTAACTACACTGGAGGAGACCTTTTGTTTAGTCAATAAAGGGATGTAGAAGCCTCTAGTTCTTTTAAGAGTAACTTCCTCAATAAGTTCACAAACCATTTTCTCAGGATAGCCACGGTTAGTGAACATTTCCTTCAGAAATGAACATTCCTTAACAAAATCCACAGGGTGCTGCACATTCTTCCTGCCCTCACCAGCTGTCCCTTCACTATAGATCTTTTCTGTTTGTGAGGGTGAAAGCTGGTGAAGTGCAGGAAAGAATTGCAGTATGTGGCTTTCCTAAAGACGGTGGACCTGAAGCACTGATGACAAATATCCTTCGTAAGTTTGACATCTAAATAATCCAGCTCGGTGGTAGAAAATTTAAAAGTGAACTTCAGGAACTCAGTGGAATTACTAATATTATCCACTAAGTTTTTCGCTTCCAATTCTGACCCCTGAACAGGAGGAACATGTCGTCAAGGTGGGTGTAGAAGGTAACAGGGGCCATAATACCAGGGAGATCAGCCAAGATGTTTGCTTCCCAGTACCCCATTACATAGTTTGCCACACCTGCTCCACATGGGAGCCCATCGCCACCCCCGTTTCTGTAAATAGAAGTCACCGTCAAATAGGAAGTAGTTACTGGTTAGTACTATTTCAAGTAATTCCATAACCAGTTCGACCTCCAATCTGGGCCCCAAAATTTTGTAACATTGACCCTGTCCATTCAACCGCCTCTAAGTGCGGTATGCACGATAGAGGTCAATGACATCAATAGTTAACAAGTTGTCATCTTCATTGAATGGCAGTTTGTTTATGTTGTCCAAAAATGTCCATGAGTCCTTACACACACTTGGAATGTACTTAACGTATTTGTCCAAGATGTGTGTGATTAGTTTGGAACATGGGTAAGTAATAGAGGATCTACTGTCAATTAAAGCTCTCATAGGGGGGTCAGTGACACTTTTATGGATTTTAGGGATCCCAAACATAACGGGGATCTTAGAAGACATGATGTCAATATAATTATATGTCTTGATATCAATTTTCCCGTTAAGAAAAGGTCCTAAAATATCCCCTGATCCTTTGTGTGGTACCGTTAACTTCATTTCTTGAAGCTTTTGTGTAGGCATCACTATCAAGGAGGAAGTCATTTTCTCATTATAGGTGACATTATGAAAAATCACCAAGCCACCTCCCTTGTCCGGTTTTAACATCCGTATAGGTAACTGACTAAGTTCATCCAGTAATAAGCGTTGTTCTTTAGAAATATTGGGAGTTGTAGGCCTATTATATTCATTATATTTGTTACCCAAAATCTAAAATCAAATTCACACATGTTCTCAAACAATTCCAACGTAGAATGTAATGGAGGATTAAAACACTGGACAGTTTTGGAAGTCCTACATTGGGGATGGCGTTACTTCACCATGATTCACAGCCTCTGTTTCATGATTGAACAGTAACTTAAGATTCATTTTTCTTACAAAACACTTTAGTTCAATAATTTCTTTAGCAACATTCCCATAGGAAGTTGGAACAAAAGTGTTTCCAAAAGCTAACAATTCTATCAATTGTTGGTCCAAAATAATGTCAGAAAAATTGTAAATGGTAAAGTCGCCATTCGTATTAGTGAGAATGACAGGGGGCCCACCATAAGAAGGTGAGCTAGAGGCATCAGCGTCGACTATACTAGAACTGTCTGCCACCAAGAAGTTAGGTATGGGGTCAAGCAGGGGCAAGTTTGTTACTTCGTTCTGTTCCTGTAAGACTTCTTGCTGCGTTGCCCTAAAAAATTTTTGTTGTTACTATTCCCTGCATTAAAAGTGTTGTGCCCCCTGTTGTCATTGTAACCTTTGTCACTTCTCTCGTGGCTTCCCTTATCTTTAGCAAAGCCCTTAATTCTGTTACTCCTTCTAGGTGTTGGGGTGGCATGAACATTCCCAGTGTCTTCTTCATCAAGGTCTTCTACCCCCTCCTCATCCTCACCTAGTGTTTGGACCGGATATTCATTATTACTACTTATACGAACATGTCTGGTCCCTTTAAGGTTAGGGTAAGCAGCATTTTTACCATAAGCCTCTCTGTCCCTACTCAATTTTTTACTCTTGTTTCCCTTTAGTTTAAGTAGCAGAGTATCAATACTGGACAAAATCCGTCCGTAATCGAACTGGTATCTATTAAAATCTAAATGTTGCTTAATTTCATTGTCTAAATCATTAATTTCTTTTAATACAACATCAACATTTGCACCATAGTGCTTGATAATAACATTCATTAACTCAGCACCATGTTTTTGAAAAAGAGCCTCCAGGTCAATCAAGAAGTCATGGTCTGAAATTAAACCAGAAGGCGTGAAATTATTCCGCAAGCCTTTTGGTACAATATTTTCATTAATGCATTGCTTGAAGTAAGCAGACTCAAGCTGCAATTTTTTTAATTTTAATAATTTAGAGTTAAAAATCTTAAGCTTTTCTGATAAGCATAAGCCATCATTATTTGCGACAGTACCTGTATTTATTCCTTGCTCGGTGAAAAGCAAGTTAGTAGTGTCCAAAAGCCAGCCACCGAGGTCTGGAATTCTATTATTAGACCCTGTAGGTATATTGTCATTACTGGAACCAGCAACTGCTCCATTCCGAGCAGTTGTTTGGACGGTGTGCGTACTCGTTAGAGGCCACTGCAGCGTACGAACCAGTCCGTCTTGTTGCTTCCAGGCCACTCGGACTTAAACCGGAAAGCTGTAATCCAGGTCCTTGGCTCATTCCTGTGCCAAGAACATCGGCAGGTGACATAGTCCGAGGGTTAGGTTGCGCTGCTGGGATCCAATCTTCATTTGGGCCCTGGCTGTGCTCTATTGTCAAACCATTCCGGCTCGGACCATTTCTCAGTGCATGGAAGGAAGCTTGCATCGTATCCATCCTCGAGTTCATGTCATCCAGTCTAGCTGATAGACCTGCTATCAGCGAAGTTAAGTCAGTATCCATAGCAGTGCTGCCAGTTGCCATTAACTCAACTGTTAGTCAACTGCTAACAACTACCGGTAAAACACCCATCAGAAACGCACACACACCTGAACAGGAACGCCATAATGAGGCACACGCACAAACACGTAATGTAATAGAGCATGTGTTTGGGCTGCTCAAGTCACGGTTCCGGTGTCTGGACACATCTGGTGGAGCCTTGCAGTACACACCAACTACATGTACCCAAATTGTCATGGTATGTGCTATGCTACATAATATGATCTTGCGAAAACAGCTGCAGCAGGACCAGCATAGGGCCGGGCCAAACAGCCCCCCACCATTGCCAAGGCCGTCACAGGCAGAGCGTGACTTGGAGGAGGAACAACCTGAGCCTGCCCCAGTAGGCAGAAGGAGGCGTGCCCAGTATGTCCTGGCCTTGCCAAAGAGGCAACGCATAGCACATACACTGGCTCAGTAGGAACCCTGGGAATGATACCCCCTCTGACTCACTCAAATAATAACATGGATGCCTACAATGACATGACCTGCTCACAAACATGTACAGGGAAGTGTAATATGCGCATCCGACAGAGGCAGCACCACCTGAGGCATGAATGCCATGTGTTAAGTAATGTAACACCATGTACTATATGCACACCTGAGGACCCTGACTAACATCCTACCCTCACCAAGCATCATGCCACAATATGACAATGAGATGATCAAGTGCAATAATTGACTGAAGTATCGCAGTTAGTCAAAGGGGATCCAATGTGTGCCAGTCTGGGATGACATGCTGAGCATGACATGATGCTCCACCTGCTAGGACTGGCATGCACCTATCAGTGCAGGCCGTATGCTTACTGGCAAAGGCTGTTGTTACCCACAGTGTGCCCTGAATAGGTAAGGCTCAAAACACAAACCTATCTCCATAGGTATCATAAGTGATAGGAATAAGATAAGGGATAAGTCGAAACAGCAAGATGCATGCAGTCTAAACTCACCCAGTATGGAGACTGTTGATATCTGTGCTGTAACAGAAAACTGAGTCAAGGCTCACAACAGCACCCTAACACTACCAGGTTACACCTCATACTGTGCTGTACAGACTCAAAACATGGAACAAGCTGCAAAAGGAGGGTGACTAGCAAGAATTGTCAAGGATAACCACACCCCCATGTTGGTACCACAACAAGAAGCAGCATGGACTAGCCATGGTCAAGTAACAGAGGCTAAAACTTCCCCCCAGTTTATAGCCTGCTACAGACTACTGTCCCAACACCAGGAACTGCACCTGGCCTATGCTGGAATACATGAATATATCAAGTCCTCCAAACCACATTATATTGGGTGACTGAAAATACCCAGACATAGACTGGGAGCAGTATACTAGCTCCAACAGTGTAGGACAAAAGTTCATAGAATCCATAAACCAAAATGCCCAGGAACAACGTACCACTCCCACAAGAGGGGTAAGCATACTGGATGTGATAATCAGCAACATGGGTACTGGATGGCAAGACGAGAAGTGTATTGCTCACTGGTAAAACCAGACCATAGAGTAATCACACTGGATATACAAATCCTGACCACAGTCCCTGGCCAGAAAACCACAGTGGAAAACATGTGTAAAGCAATATTTGCACTCCTCCAAACTGATGTGGAATCCATTAAAGGTCCTGTGCAGGTGCAAAATATGGGCCACACCTCAGAACCTGTAATACAGCCATTCCATGAACACTGCCAGGAATGCTTGGATTATGCAATCCTAAATTAAAACAAGAAACAATGCCATACACGCAGGCATCTGGCATGGTGGACATCAGCCATAACCAAACCATGCAAGAGAATGAGGAAGCTACTACATGATAGAGCAAACATAAACTGATCAGTAGTATGGCAATAAAATATGTCCACACATACAATCCACTAAGGCCAGCCACAACAAGTTGAATCTGTGAATCCTGAGGCAATGTTACACCTGCCCCAAGTACACAGACAACCCCCAACTCCACCCAAGAAATACAAATATATGTGAGAGATGCAACCATCTATCCAAACTGGAGGCTCAGCTCCCTCAACTCAGTACTCCCAAAACTAGTCAGGAGGAGAAGGTAACAACACACACCACAAACACAGTCCCACATAGACCTATCACAACTGCAAACCAAAGACATAAACACAGAAAAACATTCCCGGAGGCACAAATTACAAACACAGCACACCAACAGAGGCCTCTAAAGCAGACACCCAATCAAACAACCTCCAAACATAGCACATGCAACACATAGTACACAAAGCTGGTGTGCCAAACAGTCACAGGCCAGAAGGAGAAACAACATGCCTGATACAGTTGTAATAGGTGACTCCATAGTCAGACACACTGCTGTCCGCACACCAGACTGAACAAGGGAAAGGGTACAGTAAGCTGCCTGTAGGCTGCCACAATACGCCACATAACAGAAGTATGCAGGTCACTCCAAAGCAAGTAGAAATATGATGCAGTCATAGTCCATGCTGATGTGAATGACCTGAGATGTACCTCCCTAGACTACATGAAAAGAGACATAGATGAGCTCTCTGATTATGTAGTCCAGGCCAGTATGACACTCACCGTTTGCAGCATCCTACCCTTACCAAGAATAATGCCACAGTACAAACACGGAATGATCAGTCATAGCAAGTGGCACACTTACTGGTGTCATTCCAAGGGGATCCAATGTCTGTCTGCTTGGGATGTCATGCTTGACAAGCCACACAGCTGTTCTTGGGATGGCTTGCACCTGTTACCCCTGGGCGTCTGGATATTGGATAAGGCCTTTGCCACCTCCATAGAGCCTTTTGTAGGCAAGGCTGAAAAGACTAACCCACCACCCTAGAAAACATAAGTGGAAAGAAACATAAGGGTAATGCTGACCAATGCCAGATGTGTAAACCCCAATATGCATGCTCCCAAGGCCATCCCCAGTATGGACAACATCAATGTCTGTGCAGTGACAGAAACCTGCTGCAAGCCTCCTGACAGCACACCAGCCCTACCAGGTTATACCACATATCATGTGTCATGGCCCCAAAACCTGGAACAAAACATAAAAGGAGGGTGAGTATCCATATTCCGCACAGACACCCATACGTCCAGGTAACTGAGAATGCACAAGGCATTGGAGTCCACCCATGTGCAACTAACTGTAGGCAAGACTGCTGTACAGTCTGTAGCATGCTACAGACCACACTCTCACACACAGGAACCCCACCCAGCCATCCTGAAGACACTGGACAGTATGAATGTCCCACCAAATACCAAACAAGGTACCACAAATTACCACATAGGTGGTAAACCATTATGTATGGAAGGAGTAATCAGGGACCTAGGGACACAAGTGGACAGTAACCTGTTATGTGACACTCACATTGCCAATGTGGCTAGGAAGACTGTCTACATTTGACACCGTATCAGGAAAGGATTCACATCTACGTCAACAGAGGTCATTGTGCCCCTATACTGTTCTCTTATCACACCCATAATCTAGTACAATGCCTCATATGGGATGTACCTTACCTGACACCTGCAGCAGTTAGAAAGACCTCAAAGGTACCTCACCAAGAGGATAAAGGGTCTCAAATACATGTCATATGCTGCCTGGCTGTAGACACCCCAGCTGAATGCAGTCACATACTGCCTACACAGAGGCATTGCATGCCTGTTGTAGAAGGCCATGCCCAACACAGGAGTAATGGACATGCTCCACGCCAGAAAACTCAAAGCCATTGGAGCTGTGAGAGTGGGAGATGTCAACCTCAACAAATAATGAAATAGGATGTGCTGGGGGGACAGATACATAATCCAGAGGCTCCCCACACCCTGGACCAGAATCCCACTCCATGTTAGGCAGAGCCCCTCACTGACACTCTTCAACAGGAATCTTGCCAAGTGGATGGATGATTGTAGAGTTACACTGGGGGTCTTCACTGTGTCATGTCCAGACAGAGGCACAGCAAAGCAAATCATAAATGGCCATAATATTCACATAGCAAGGGGTGGCAAAAGCCACACACACTCTGGCTAGGCTAACAAATGCCCTAGGGTGGATAGCCTAGTATGAACCTATGAACCTATGAAGATACAAATTGTACAGGACACTAAGGATAATCCCAAGGCTTTCACAACTGATGGTAGGAACCGTGTTGGGAATTCACAGATATGCTCTGAATCACACAAATATCACAAACACACACACATATTGCCAACATGCATCCTGACAGGTGCAGTGCAACCCCAGAATGCAGAATATCTATCCCAGCAGACTGCTGGCCCCCTGACATTGCAGATGCTGAGGTAACAGCCAGCATCTACAAAGCAAAACACACAGCAGCAATGGTATGAGATGGTGTCTTGGGCTGAGTGCAACATGGACTCCAAGATGAATGGAATGCCAAATCACACTACTGCTCAATGTCAACCTTACCACAGAATATGTACCCAAAGAGCAGTGTACAACAACAGTGGTCCTTCTCAACAAAGGTGTTGCCTGAATGGATACTGAAAACTACTACCCCAGAATCCTGAGAAGCTCGGTCTGCACAGCTATGGAAAGGATCAGCATGTACCACAGACATAAAGATATTGGGGACCTACTGACACCGGACCCTACCCAGTGTGGCTTTCTTAAGTGCAGATCCTGCCCCTAAACATGTTTGACTCAATTGAAACAGTCATTAAGGTCATTGATGAGGGCAATGTGGTCCACACAGTGTAGCTGGACCTTGCAAAGGCTTCTATACAATACCCTACGTGTTCATTATAGATAAGCTCACCAGCTTAAATATAAACCCCTATGTCAGTAGAGGGGTTGCAAACCAGACCAAGGACAGAACAGACATGGTCAGACATGCTGCAGCCATGTCAGACTACAAACCAGATATAACTGGCATCCCACAAGGCTTGGTCCTGGGATCTCCCTCGTCTGGTATATATGTCCCATAGGTACAGGCAAACATGGAAGGACTGTGTCTAAACATGTTTGCAGAGGACTACAAACTGCTCACCATATATGATCCACCAGCTAACACAAGCATCCCACAAAAGGGCCACATAGAAACAGACAACTGGTGCCGTAGCCATGTCAGCAAGCTAATTGCAGAAAAGTGTATAGGCAACCCCCGTGGATATACAGTAAGTGCCCACCAATTACCACATAGGTGTTAACCCATTATGTAGTTAACATGTAATGAGAGACCTGGGGACACAAGGTGATAGATATCCTGCATTGGACAAACATGTGCTGTAGTGTTTACAGAAACATACCATATACCCACCTAATCATGAAGGTTGTCAGATCTAGATAAGGGGAGGTCATTGTGGCTCTGCAGTCATCCTCCATCAGCGGTACAATTGACTGCAATAGCCCCTGTGGTATGTACCTCAGCAGACACCTCCATCAACCGTAAAGTCCCCAACAGTACCTCACCAGGAGTATCAAAGAGCTTGCACAGATGCCATGTGTTGCCTGTGTTGCTGGTATCAATAAACATGCTGCACCTTGTACAATCTGAATGGCAGTGAGCTATGCACATGAGAGACCTGAACCCCAGCACTGACTTACATAGGACAAGCTGTACTGCATGATCCATAACACAGAAGCCACCCCCACCCATGAGTGAACTCCCAGTACAGGCTACCCATAGAGTCACTTATCAATTTTCCTCAATAGGAATCTTGATGAATGGATGGGAGATGGTAGCTTTATCCTGGGTATCACTGTCATGTCACAGGTAGACAGAGGCACAGTATACTAACCATGACATATGTCATGGCAAACTCCACTTACAATGTGTGTTGAAGGACAAACACACTCTCCAACTAGCATTAGACATGGACTAGGGCACATCGCTAGTGTTTGCAAATGTACACTTATGTTGTGGAATACACTACCAATGTTGGACAAGCCTGGTTTAGGTAGTTCATATCTGAACAGAATGCAACATGGTCAGATGTACACAAATGGCCCCTAACCAGGCTGTTGTGCTCACTATTGAAATGTAAAGCAGTGATAGCAGTAAAGCCCAGGATACAGTACACCACAGTCAAAGTACTACCAGTACACTATACAGTACTACAGTGTTAGGTCAGTGTGAAAGGATGTTGACAACTGTATGCAAAGTATCCCATGCAAACACTGCAGGCACAGTAAAATCCTGTTGTGTTCACACACAAAGCAGTTGTACAGTAACTACACAACATGACACACAACACACAACCATAAACGGGTGATATTTGTTGAAGTTCACACTCATCCACAAATGTGGTGGGCTGCAGAGTTCAACATATGGAATGCTCACACTGGGCATGCTCACACACTTTGATAAATGAGACATATGTCAGACAACATGCCATGGGAAGGCTGAACTGGGCATGCTCACACACTTAGGCCAAATCTCAGTTTAGCAGTTGGACACACATATCTGGTATTTTTATGTGTTATTCCAGGAACCAACCACATTACAGCAGTCTGCCCAGTGCACACAGTTAAATGACTACAGAGACATACGTGATATAGTGGATCCCTCCCATATGCAAACATCTTCCACAGATGCACAAGTTGTTCATACAAACAGGGAATGCTATGGCAATAAAGATGTGCAAACAGTCTATCAGCAACAAATAATGTGCATTTGACAATTAAACATATGGGTGTAGAGGTCAACACTAGGCTGTTTGCCCTAGGGAATGACAGCTTAGCCAGAGTGTGCTTGGCGTCTGCCTCCCCACAGGATGCACATTCCCCTTTCTAAACACCGATGATGTCAGCACCCTATAAGTACAGCAGGAGAAAAGCAACCTTCCAATAATGCGGAGAGTGCGCTCTGCTAATGCGTCCGTCATAACATAATTAGGTAGGGGCTTGAATCCTGCAAATGGCAAGTGTGTGTGTTTGGCTGAGGGGGGTTATTGTGTGTGAGGGAAATGTCCCTTTTGGCAACTAGGAGAACAGACTACAGGATGCACATTCCCCTTTCTAAACACCGATGATGTCAGCACTCTATAAGTATAGCAGGAGAAGGAAAACCTCCCAGTAATGCAAATAGCACACTCTGCTAATGCGTCTGTCTCAAGTGTCATAATATAATTAGGTAGGGGTTTAAATCCTGCAAATGGCAAGTGTGTGTGTTTGTCTGAGGAGGATTAGTGTGTGTGCAATTTTGTGTGAGGGAATTGTCCCTTTTGGCAACTAGGAGAACAGACTACAGGATGCACATTCCCCTTTCTAAACACCGATGATGTCAGCACTCTATAAGTATAGCAGGAGAAAGGAAACCTCCCAGTAATGCGAATAGCATTCTCCGCTAATGCGTCCGTCTCAAGTGTCATAACATAATTAGGTAGGGGTTTAAATGGCAAGTGTGTGTGTTTGGTTGAGGGGGGTTAGTGTGTGTGAGGGAAATGTCCCTTTTGGCAACTAGGAGAACAGACTACAGGATGCACATTTCCCTTTCTAAACACTGATGATGTCAGCACCCTATAAGTACAGCAAGAGAAGGAAAACCTCCCTGTAATGCAAATAGCACACTCTGCTAATGTGTCCGTCTCGAGTGTCATAACATAGCCCAATAGGGGTTTGAATCCTGCAAATGACAAGTGTGTGTTTTTGGCTGAGGGGGGTTAGTGTGTGTGAGGAAAATGTCCCTTTTGGCAACTAGGTGAACAGACTACAGGATGCACATTTCCCTTTCTAAACACTGATGATGTCAGCACCCTATAAGTACAGCAAGAAAAGGGAAACCTCCCAGTAATGTGAATAGCGCACTCTGCTAATGTGTCCATCTCAAGTGTCATAACATAGTCAGATAGGGGTTTGAATCCTGCAAATGGCAAGTGTGTGTTTTTGGCTGAGGGGGGTTAGTGTGTGTGAGGAAAATGTCCCCTTTGGCAACTAGGTGAACAGACTACAGGATGCACATTTCCCTTTCTAAACACCGATGATGTCAGCACTCTATAAGTATAGCAGGAGAAAGAAAGCCTCCCAGTAATGTGAATAGCGCGCTTTGCTAATGCATTAGTTTCAAGTGTCATAACATAGGTAGGTAGGGGTTTGAATCCTGCAAATGGCAAGTGTGTGTGTTTGGCTGAGGGGGATTAAGTGTGTGTGAGGGAAATGTCCCTTTTGGCAACTAGGAGAACAGACTACAGGATGCATATTTCCCTTACTAAACACTGTTCAGCTGAAGGCCATGGCTCTGGTACAAGTTGTCTGTTTCTATGATGCCCCTTTGGAAGATGCTTGTGTCGGCTGGGGAGTCGATTAGGGTGGCCAGTTCCCAGTCATCTGCATATTTGGTCAGCCACAGTCCGTCCGTGTTGGCCTGTACCTCCAATAAATATATACCAAACAAGAGAGGTCCCAGGACTGAGCCTTGTGGGACACAACTCGTAACTGGTTTGGAGTCTGGCGTGGCTCCAGCAATTCTAACCATGTGGGTTCTGTCCTTGAGCCACTGTGCAATCCATCTAGTGACATAGGGGCTTATATTTAAGCTGGTGAGCTTCTCTAGAATGCCCAAGTGGGGTATTGTTGTGAAGGCTTTTGCGAGGTCCAGGTAGGCTGTGTGAATGACCTTCCCCTCGTCAATGGCCTTGGTGACTGTTTCAAAGAAATCAACCAGGTTAAACCTGGTGGTGCTGGTGTGCTCTCAGTAGCCCTGAACCAGGCATCTGTTACTGCACAGATATCGATGTTCTCCATGCCAAGGAGAGTTTCAGGTGCATGCATCTGGAGGTTTAGACTTCTGGCATTGGGTAGCATTACTCTTAGTTTCTTATCCCTTGTGATACCTATGAAGGTGGGTTTGTCATTTGAGCCTTGCCTAATATAGGCACTATGGGGGTAGCAAGAGCCTTTGCCAATATCTGAAAGCCCAGGGGTGACAGGTGCAGGCCATCCCTAGCGAAGCAGGTAGTTCAACAGAAGATGAATATGTGAAGGTGTAGTGCCTGTAATTAGTTAGCAGTAGCATATATGACTGCTCACGTGGACACATGCCAGGTAAGTCATATGCACTGTGTCACAGGCAATGTACATGTGAACAGGACAAATAGTGACATCCTGTCAAGTGGGACATGGACATACATATAGTAAGCTATGCAGATGGCACTAGGAGTCCACAAAAGCTCTATAACTATGCATTGCAGGTGTGATCAGTATTCCAGGGTAATTGCAAGCAAACATGCATGCAAACAAAGCTACAGTAAACAGGGCTGCATGTAGTCCATTGTACAACAAACAAGCTGTACCACTTCCAGTAGGTAACACTGCAAATATGCAGGCACTATGCACATGTACATGGAAATACACGGGTCAGATGGCTAGGGTCCAGTCTCAGCGCACACAAGTGTACAGACCATGTACTGTCAGGATGTACAATAACTGGATGGAAACCCATGTGCTCATACCTGCAGTAATACACATGTCAAACAACAGACACTGAGCCTTCACTCAGTGGTTCCATACTTAGTAGGATGTATGCTACCTGGCCTGTCACCACAGTATCCCTGACATATATGGGGACTCTCCCTCCTGTGACAGTTAGTTTTGTGTGTTGGGGCTGTCTAGCATAGTATGAGATGTGAGCATGCAGTGCTAGGGTGCTCCTGTGTGTCCTGTACCAGTCGTGTAGTACTGCACACATATCAACATCCTCAAACATCTGCATTGCAGAGTCCAGTGTGGGCAACATGCCACTTGCAATTTACATGTCCATCATTGCGTATTACTACATTCATTACCTTATCCCTGTGCTACCTATGTATGTAGCCTTCTGTTGACATCATTACCACCAGTATGCCAACATGTGCAGATGATACACTATGGTAATTACCATGGGTGTAGACAACAGTACATGACAATCACACACTTACTGCATCAGGCATGCTGTGATATACCCACAATTAATTCAGCACACAGTACTGTTAACAACATGATACTATTACTACACATCTATATGGTCACCCTGTGCATCAGCAACATGTTAACCTGTACCTGCACAGTTGTTACAGATTGCAGGAGGTGGCACAGTTTCATCATATGCACAGGGTGTGAACTTGGTATGCCTGAGTCAGCCACCGATACCACCGATTGACATGTATGTGTATGTGTGTTGGTGAGGGACAGCAGTAGAAGGTGGGGCAATGTTGATGCAGTGTGTGCGTGTATGCGGTAGCCCTAGGTGTTGTCAATTTGCATGTGTGTATGGATGCACACAGTTCCACCTCATGGCTGCCATATACTGGTGTTTGTGAACAGCCACAGACTGTACCTGCCAGGTCATACAGATCAGTATCTCTGGCCATGGACACGGTACCTGTGCCTTGCAGGGGTGCTACAGACAGTATCCAGTACCAACCCAGACTGGGTACTGTCAACAGAAGCAGGTGTTCATTGACTGGATACAGATCCCTGTCGGGCCTGGCCAGAGCCACGTGCACGTGGTCTCCTGGGGCAGTCTGATGACAGCACAGACCCAGCATTGCTGGGGCTGCTGCTGGCACTACGGGGGCGGCCGCGGCCCTGTTGTCATCCGCGACGACTGCCAGCTGCTGCTGTTGCTGGCATACGGCCACGTCGATGCCTCAACCGCCCACCATCGCCCTGGCTCATGGACATGTAGTTGTGGAACCGGTCTAATATGTCCCCACAACGTCTGTCTATGACATCGGTGAAATCACGGATGGCAGCCGCAATGTCACGCATACTGTCAGTCATGGCTGTGTGACATGCTGTCAGCTCCCTCAGACCCTGTCTGGTGTACCATTCCATACGTGACTGTGCCTGCATGACAGCCCAAAACATAGCTGAGGTTGTAAGACCTCTGTGGGCATGTCTGACAGGGGCAGTACGCCCACGGATGCTCCCACGAGAACCCCTGGACATCTGTCTGTGTGGTACCATCTCTGGGCCATGCCCATGACTGCTGTGTGGGGAGGCATGTGCCACAGATACCACATTACCCTGGTCAATGCCCACTGTATGCTGTCCATCACCTAGGGACATTGGTGACAAAGGGTGTATTGGCAGGATAACTGTGCACATTGATGGGGTCGACAGCTGTGTACTGTCAATTGGCTGACCAATGGCGGACCCTGGCATACCTTCCTGTGCCATTACACAGATGTCATCATTATCAGTACCCACGGCACCTGATTCAGGTTCCCTGCTACATGACACCAGAGCAGCACCAGAACCTGTGGAAGGGAAACAGGAAACACAGTTTACAATGTCTACACATTACCAGTGATGCACACATGCACACATGCACACATGCATAGGTGCACAGGTGCACACATGCACACATGCACTGCGTGCACATGCACACATGCACACATGCACGGGTGCACACATGCACATGCACACATGCACATGCACACATGCACAGGTGCACACATGTACACACACTGCGTGCACACATGCACAGGTGCACACATGCACACATGCACACATGCACACGTGCACATGCACACATGCACATGCACACCTGCACATGCACACATGCACATGCACACGCGCACAGGTACACACGCACACGCACACATGCACACATGCACAGGTGCACACATGCACACATGCACGCATGCACAGGTGCACACATGCACACGTGCACACATGCACAGGTGCACGCATGCACACATGCACACGTGCACATGTGCACACGTGCACACACATGCACACATGCACACATGCACACATGCACAGGTGCACACATGTACACATGCACACATGCACAGGTGCACACATGCACACATGCACACATGCACACATGCACAGGCACACACATGCACACGTGCACACATGCACACATGCACAGGTGCACACATGTACACATGCACACATGCACAGGTGCACACATGCACACATGCACACATGCACACGTGCACACATGCACAGGTGCACACATGCACACAGTTTCACACAATTGTACAGTACTCAGTATGTGTGATATCAGCACACAGACACAGACACACCTACATGCATACAAAGAGCACTACTAAGTGAGCCAAATAGTACTATTACTATCAAAACTATTACATGAATTGTTAATACACACTCACCAGCATGGATAGGCTGCATTGCTGTTATACCAGAGGTACCTGCAGACGTGAAGAAACTAATGTCAGTGGGCACAACTGTGCCATTGTTACTGAGTATGATACAGGTCAGTAGTACAACAGTCGCCTTTCACAGGTCAGCTGCTAATATTGAGGATATCACACTTGCACATTAAATACTATGGTGACAGCTACAAACCAAGGACACACCTCACACATGCATTAACTACCAGTGTACACAACAGTCAACTATACATATGGCATATTACCTGCACGTTCACTGTCTTGCTGCTGCGTGGCTCCAGCCTCCATCATAATGCATATCTGCTGCTGTTGTTGTTGGTGGCGGACTGGAGCCACTACACTCATGAGTAGTCCCTCCAGTCTGGTGAGAGGGGGATGTGTAGCCACCCCACCACCTGTGGCGACCTGTTGCCTGTGGATATCCGATGCACACTGACGGATATGTCTGATTAAATCACTGCAGTGATGTTGTACCTGCTCATATGTCCTATTATGCGTGCCTATGTCATTTACCCGACGGACAAGGTCTTGCCACAGTGCAGCCCTCTCCTGCTGATTCTGGCTGGTGCGGGAAAAGAGTATTGCATAATCCCGCACCAGGCTCTGGTGTATCTCCTCATCCTCAGCTGTGGAGTAAGTGGGATTCCGCGGGTGGGCCATGTACCTGAGAAAGAAAATAACCTGATATCAGCAATATATGTCAGCAGAATTTGGCACACATACTACACATGCTACTCGACTGTTATGATACAACATATCTCACATATATAGCATCTGTCTGTCTATTGGTGGATACACATGTAAATGGCCAGGTATCAGTGCTCAGCCAGCAACTGTGCAACAGTACCTGGCACACTCCATACGACATACTACCAAACCCCAGCAGTCAGAACACTGATTCAGGTCAAGAGCACCTCCTCACTCTGGGGTTTGTATCTAGGTACTGTATGGCCTACATCATCAACTACTGTGAGCTGACCACACACTGATTGCCCTGGATATACATATCCCACCTCCACCACCAGCACAAACGACTATAGTGAATAACATTACAGATGCAAACTTTACACTTTGTAACAGTGACATGGTATCCTTTCAGCCCACTGGGCCAGTGGCAGATACAACCCACAATGCTGACCCCTACACAATTGCTTTCTACAGACATCTCCGAGAATGCATGGATCATGCAATCCCATATATGACCAAGACACTCTCCACAAAGGGACAGCATCATGTCTGTTGGACCCCAGCCATAGACAGATTGTATTACAGAAGATGGAAGCTACTGCAAGACATAATTCCATAAAGGGAGGGCATGTCTGAGCAGCACTAGTAAGGATCTATTTTCCATCATACAAACATCCATGGGCAACTTTGAGAGGCAAATCAAGAGGGACACTACAGATAACCAGAAGGCCTTCTTCAGTTATGTTAGCAACCTGGTCAGGATCCATCCTCTATGCCCATAGTTAGTACACAACAACAAATATTTCACTGACACCACAGATATTGACAACATTGTGGCAGACAGGTTCAGTGCAGGTGTCACCCCGCCCTCTCCCCCAAAATAAGACATAGTTATCCCAGCTGACTGTAACCTCCCTGTCATCACAGATGTCCAGGTGAGAGCCACCCTCAGGACAGCAGAATACACAACATGAATGGGACCTGATGGTATCCCCAGTTGCATGCTACATAAACTCTGACAGGAGCTATACACACATATAGAAGTGCTATGTAACACTAGCCTGACTACAGGATATGTACCTGTACACTGGCGCACAGCAGCAGTGGTTCCACTCCACGAAGGAGGCACCTCAACATACCAATACAATACAACACAATACATTACATTACAATACAATACTATACAATATGCTATTGCCCCTGGGACTACAGCAGCATACTGTTCTGCTACCCTGACCATTGTGACACATGTGGTGTGATGGTGCCTGCTGCTGTCACACAGTTACACAGGGTGACTCATATGGCATATTACCTATCTGACTAATATTCAGCAGGGGTATGTGTGACATGTACTCATGGGGAGTCTTGCTTCTTAACACTGTGTGGTTTATTGCAGGGTATGTCTTATCTGTGGGTAGGAACTTTTACCTCCACATGTGCACTCTATTGCAGTGGCACGGACGACACACAGCAGTCATTTAGGTTGTGGATGGTGTGAGGTGTTACTATGGTTGTTGGACATCTGTCATGGGTGTGACTTACATATGTAAATCTGGGAGTGGTAACCTCTATGTGGGTAGTATATGTGTACTCTGTGGTGTTGTCAGTCACTGTGCATTGGTAATGTGTTTGAGTGCATTGTCACAGTGTTGCACATGTCACTGTGTCCTTCTCCATATCTGTAGCTGTCATGTGAGGTCCATACCATGGCATCCATTATGTGGTGTGGAGGGGTACACTGACCTACATGTCCATAGCTGACACACCATGTTCGCTGACACATACCATGTGCAGGTATTCCAGGGATAGTGTGCCACTGTGAATATCATTGGGGCCACTATTGTACACATTTATGACCCTGATCACCCCTGACACATGCAGTGGTGGGCAGCCAATCACATATCTGGTGGTTACTAGTGTAGGTGATTTGGAATGTGGTATGGTACTCCGGTTTTGACACTGGTGTTCACTCCATGTCTTTGTCACCAGGCACCTGTTGCAATACATCTGTACACATGTGCCTCACTCAGAATTTATATACATCTCTCTCTCTCTCTCTCTATATATATATATATATATATATATATAGATATATCTATATGTATATATATATATATATATATATATATATATATATATATATATGTCTGTATACATATACACATATATATGTTGATGTACATATATTGCTATAGATGTGGGGGGGGCACAGAAGGGGTGAGAGTGACAGAGGGGGTGGGACAGGGTGTGTTGAAGGTCGTCATATACAGTCATACCTGTAGATAGTCAGATCAGTCTGTCTATGTATATGTATCTACATATATCTATATCTGTATGTGTGCATTACATATATATGTTTGTACAATATTCTATCTACATCTGTCTATGTATTCCTACATCTCTCTCTCTATGTATGTATACATATATGCATGTCAGATATATATATATATATATATATATATATATATATATATATATATATATATATATATACATACATATGTTGACATACATACATATCCATATGATAGACAGGTATATCAACATGTTTGTCTACCATACTGTATACACACACTAACATACTGCTAAACATACATAACTGTGAAACCTACTTTGTACATGGCACTACAACCTACAATCAACCAACATTGATATGTGCACACAGATGCTCTCACATACAAATGTATGTACAGCCTTCACTGATAGTTGCTGTATGTCCCCTGCCCTTTACACATCTTCATATACATATGGATACAGACCAATGACACATATGGAGGGTTCACAGTATGTAGACCTTTATAGTATTACTTTACATTACCTGTGTTTGTCACAGCTGCTTGTGTTGCCATCTGGTTCTCTGTCCTGCTGCTCCACTTCCCAGTTGTCAGCTTTCAGGTGGCTGTTGCTGAACAATTTGTTTGTGTCTGCTTAATTGCAATTTTCTCTGTCTCTGTCTCTCTCTCTATCTCTGTCTGTCTGTCTCTCACGTCCTTCTCAGGGTGCAATGAAAGTATTGCATGTGTGGACTGGGGGTACAGCATACTTTTGTAGGTATCTGCATATGCCCATGTGATGGCCTCTGCACCAATTGTTAGCCGGCATTTGCTAATTGCATGCAGCCAGTTGTGTACTGATTGCAGTTCTCACTGTGATTTCAGAACAGTGCTATAAAAAGGTATGTGAGACAGGTGTAGCCCTTTCAGATTTTAAGGGCAGGGACCATGCTGTTATGCTGTGGACAATGTTCTGTGAGTGTAAAGGTTGGTATCTCTCTCATATTTCCAGGTGTGTTGTACATTAACATTCCTCCATTCATTTCTCCAGTTTCCTGTACTAACTGTGTATGTACACTGACACCTACAACTACTACTACTGTTAATGTGTGTGTGCTTTCCTTTCACTTTTGCTTGCACTTTGTTGCTAAGGCTTCAATATTTGCCCTTTACAGTCACTACTTGTATGCCTGCTAGGTGTCCTGACTGTAGTGTGCTGCTGTAGCTTTCCTATTTTCCATGTACATTCACACCTTGGAATGCTTGCTATATCTGCTAGGGTGTTACAGCATGCAGTGTGGTCTGGCCATGGTGTGGGCCTTGACATCTATTAGGGTATTTGAGTATGCTGCTGAGCAGGCCACAGAGACTTTCAGGTTCATCTGTTATCTGCCTCATGGAATGGTACATATCAGTGGGGTACACCCATTAAAATGTCTGGTATGCTGCAGTTGTGACTGTGGGTTAGCATGAGCATATGTATTACTACACTTTTTCTTCCATGCAAGTGGTGAATACTTTCAGGACTCCATAGTTACCATTGCATGTGTTACACCTTTCTGCCTACTGTTTGCACATTTCACATGGAGTCTGTGGGGCATCCCTGTAAGTCATTCACTGTTGCTATGTCTAGGCTCTTAACTATTCAAATATGGTGGTGTCAGACCCGTCATGTGTACAGATATTTGCAGGTTGTCCACATTTCTGCCTCATATTTTGGTCAATATCTCATGCACACCTTTTTCTGGCAAATCACTCTGGGCTCAAGTCAGAATATGATGACAAACATTCAAGTTTCAGACATCATACCCTTCCAAACATCCCACAAAATGCAGACCCTGTTACTCTCTGAACTGTCTGCATTTGTTGTAACATTATTTGTAATGTGTCCCTGGTTTTGGGCCTTTGCTCCACATATTTTATTACTTGGTCCAGATGTGTTCCTGTAAGAGGTTGTGGGGTATGGGCAGTGATTATCCTGCTGTGAGTATGTGTGTGGCTTGCAAGGTGCTATAGTGACATTATTACCTACTAGCTACCAACTAGCATGGCTGTTTCTGTTCACACACTACTATTATGGAAATCCACTAGTTTTGATAGTAATTCTAAATGGCATGCTTTGTGTACTACACATCTATATTACCTTTACATTCATTCCTACTATTACATGATATATTTATTTTAGCACAATGTTCTTCTATAAGAGTTATGGCTTAGTGGTAAGTCATGCAGACTATTGTTTCCAAGGTCCTGGGTTCGGGACTGCCAGTGGGATTTTATTTTGCTTCTGAACTGACTACAAGACCTGTCAATCAAAGTGACTAAGGCACTTTTAAGCAGTTGTAACTGGGTTAGCGCTGGTTTGCGTGGAGCTCACGCATACGCACTGGCGTTTAGCTCCGCGCACACAAACGCACACATGCTTACAACCGCTTAAACGTGCTTACTCTTGTGCACACCCGCGCTATTTTCTTTGAAAGAAAAGAAAATGGGGAGACAGGAAAGTGGTGAAAAAGGGGTCACAAAGAGGGTAAGACAGTAGGGAAACAAGCTTGGGATGTGCAGGAGGGATGTAGGTAAGGCCCATAGCTGCCCATTTCTTCATCAGCAACAGCTGTGCATATGTATGTAATTTGGTGTGACATTTGAAATCTTCCACCCCAGAGAGGTGTCAGGACAACAATAATACTTGTTGTACAGCCAATTGTAATTGATAGGTTCCATGTCCAGCACACATGTGTGCGGAATGGGCAGCTATGTATGGGGTGTAATTTTTTTGTGGGTACAGAGTGCCCTTTTTTTTTCAGGTGAGAGTGGTATGTCAGGTGAAGGAAGTCGGTACAGCTGGGGAGGTAGGTTGGGTAGGTAAACAGACAAGACAAACAAGACGCATACAGGGGTGGTGTATGACACGTGTGGGGGGGTTACACAATTGACGGGGACGGAGGTTTGGATATCCAGAGCCCATGAGCCCACAGATGGCAACAGTGGAACTGATATCCCCACCCATAGGCAGTTGCCACTGTTCCTTCACTGCCCAGGACAGGGCTGTGCTGGGGGCTGTGTAGGCGGGGCAACAGGCATGCCCATTAGTTGCGCCACCCGTGCCTCGAGCTGGCGTAGGGGCTCGAGAACAGAGTCCCGAATCTCCCTACGCACCACAGTCCGGACGCTACAGAGGGTGAGTGGTGGTTCTCCTCCGGCCACACTTGCAGAGGGGGGGCGAGCCCCATCCCCTGCAGCACTTCCACCCACAGGTGGCACAGGGCCACGGGAGGAGGGTCCAGACTCGGCACTAGTGCCAGGTGCACTCGCCAGCTGAGGTGGGAGAGGTGGGTCTGCTGGAACCCGCCTTCCCTGTCATCCTATGTTTTGCATTATGTCATGACAGTTTGGGTTAGTGACATGTAATACCATTCACAATTAGTTGTAACAGCATGCATTAGTATTCCCATTAACCAAACACCCAGATATTCACACCATTGAACAGCGTGCATAACACATGCATAATTTGAACAGAAATACACAGTCCAACAACATGCAGGGTTAATTGATGGCAACAGGCCATCAGGTGTGGATGTATGAACAGGGCAGATGCATCAACAGACATGCAAATATATATGACCCAACAGGACAAATGTCCAGGGGTGTTAATTGTGATTGCACATACCATTTTCACGTGGAATGGGTTATATGTGGTTATAGGGTGGGGTAGAGAAAGTAATATTAACACCTTCGAATAACAATACATATGCTGTACATTTCTAATAGCTACAGTTATATACACACTACTGTTCTGATTACAGTTTCCTGTATGATAACTATTTCAACTTGGTGATAGGACTGTTACTGCAACATCAATATACATTTTATGGTTCTTCATACACATTCATATCTAGCTTTGTTCAGCTACATCATCCTGTTACATTTGCTTTATATAGCTGTAGACAAGTGTGGATGTTTGGTATATCAGACAATCATCCTATCTGCATATTGCAGACTGAGAGCAACATATCCAGATTTTGGGATACACATTCCAGATGCAGCAACACTTTGAACAGATTTTGCTGTTTGGTTTTGAATCTCACATGCATTTCATTCTGTCTTGACTGCAGTATACTTTATTCAGGGGTTATTACTACTGTATTGCTGGATTCATGACACTTTCTCACACTCTCTCACTTGCTTTCATTTTACTATTCAGGATGGTACTTACTTCTAGGCTTTATTGACATGTTTTACCTGTAGTTATTACAATCCTTTCCAGCAGTCTCACTTCTGTCATGTTTCAGTATTTCCACAGGGATATATTTCACACATGTGATTTCATCATCTTCTGCAGCTATACTTTTCAGCCTGCTGCAGGTTGTGTACTATTTTCTTACAGGTAGGGCATTTTTATTTCAGAATATATGTCAGACGGTTTCATTTTTTGGTTTAACTTACAGGCTGAAACACACTTTTGTAGTCAAGCAGTACTTGCATACACTTTCACACTGTTACTTGCAGATTTTATTCCTTATTGACTACACTGCACTCTTTTGCTGACTGTCATACTTTTATATTTCTTTACAGTTACTGGTAGTGGATTACTGACCTGCCTGGTGGCGCAACCGCACCAGCCTATCGCCATAGGCTCTGCGGTTCGCAGAACGGACACCTGCAGCTGTAATATAAATGAAATAATATTGGAATACACATCTCCATAATATCAGCTAGTTTAATTTCTTACATACATAATTAAATGCTACTTACTCAGTAGTGGGGGCATTGGGTGTTTGCCGGGCCTCCTGGATCCAAAGGTTCAGTTGGTCCTGCTTGCATCTCTTCAGGTCTGCATGGTGGTGACGGACCTGCTCACCAGTCCTTGGTATCCCTGTGGCACTGGTGAGATCATGAGCCAACTAGTCCCACGCCTCGGCCCTGTATGCTCCCCAGAGGACCTGGCCCTGCATGAGTTGGGCCTCATGATTATGGACTAGGAGCCAGACCATGTACCTGGACTCCTCGACACCCCACCTCTGTGCTCGAAAGCAACTACCCTCTCCTACTCCTGTCATTCTGCCTGCAGGTCAGTTCTACAATTGTTTATGCTGTGTATTCCCGCCTATGGGGCTTATATAGTCCGTTTTTCCCGCACATATCTGTGATTGGCCATTTCGGAATTGTATCAACTTCAGTAAACCTGCATTGTCATGCTCCAGTTTGTATTCATTCCTATATATTAGCTATTATTGCATTTCTAAGTACTGCTGTCATGGCTTAGTGGTTCTGTACCTTGACTATGGTGTATAGTATCCTGGATTCAAACCTGGCCACTGCTTTTTATTTTTCATGACTGTCTAGACATGCTGATGGGTGTGTCTGTGTAAAGGCAGTTTTGATACGGCTTGCTCAACGTTGCCCGTTGGTTAGCTTGTTTGCGTGGTGCGCAGCTCCACGCAAACGGGGTACGCTGCTTTAAGCCTCATTTGGCTATCGGCACGCATATTACGCTCAGCTCAGTTAGGGGCACATAGATTTAGCGTGTTAGACCACTGCTCAGCTACAGGCACTCATTTTGCACCAGTTAAACCACTGCTCATCTACGGGCAGATGCACTCACTCTGTTAAACTGTAGCTCAGCTATGAGCACATCTGGCATTTTTTATTCTTTTGTTACCTTAAATTTCTTCAATATAAATGGGCTATTTCATTACATTTTACATAAATTGTGGTTTTATGTGTACATATTTGTCAGGGACTTGTTTCCTGCTTATTTTGCAAAAAAAATTGGTGTTGTGGGGGCTCGAACCATGAATGCCTGCTCTTCAGCCAACATCTCTACCGCTATGCTATTGCTTCCTGGCTTATTTTGCATATTTAGTTCTTATATGCTTTCCCACTGACTGCTAACTGTAGCTGCACGACGGGCACGCCCGCGCAAACGAGCGCACTCACGGTTAAACATCTTTACAATTAAAAAAACATATAACATGTTCATTTATATATTTTATGTTCATAGTCTGTGGGGGCATGTGTTGTGTTTATTCACATTTCCGTGGACTCTGTTGTGGGTGTTTACTTTGGGCACTTTTACACTTCTGGGGGCGTGTCCGTTTGCAGGGCTCGGCCTACGGACATGCCCCCTACTGTCTTACACGGACCGTGTTAGACTTAGGTGTGATTCAGCATGCTCTCATGAATATGCAAAGCATGCTGACATCACTCCGTTTAACTGCAGCCTCCGTGTAAGAGTTATAACTCTTACACGGAGGCTTCGTGAATCCTTGCCTATGACTTTATATTGTGATTGCTTAGAATATGCACTTCACCAGTTGTATGATATGTTCTGATATTCATATTGCACATGTAAAGAATTGTGACTCACTCCTTACTATTGCACATTAAGGAAGTGATAGCAGCAAAAGGTAAAAAAGGTAAATAAAAGGTATTGATGACAACTCATTTGGCTCTTTTCCCCCAACAAGTAATGGCAGAAGCAGCTCATTTTCATGATTTGATACCATTATCTGCACTGAAGGAACTTTAAGACATTCTAGTACTGTTACTTTCTGGATTACCTGCATCTAATTAGTCAACATTTGCAACTGCTTCTTATTTCTTCCATAGATTCCTCTAGATTTTGCTGTGTTGATGTCAAATCAAGATATGACATTGCCAAATTTGTTTAGCTGATTACTGCACCTTTCATCACATTCTTGTTTCTGAATTCTTGATTCTGCAGTTGTATACTCACTCTTTTCCCATTTTTTAAAAAGGCAAAATTTTAGATCTAGCTAAATATGATTTGTTTCATTTGCCTTTCAGGAAGACAGCAAATTGCTTACCTTCTGGAACTAACAAAGAAAATGAAGCTGATCACCTTGATTTTAAGCATCTGTCCATCAGGAGCAGTGCATGAGGCTGATCTATGGATTACAAATGAATATGTTTATATTTGAAGAGAGAGATACAATTCAAAGGGATTTAAACATTAAGTTTTCCTAGTCAGATTGTTCAGGTTCTACTTTATGTTCAGCATATCTACTGCTTTGAGGATATCTGGGACTTTATATACTGAAATTGTCATTTTATACTGAATACATGAATTTTTTGGCTGAGAATTTGTGGACTATTGTCAGCAAATAAATAACTCCTCTGGGATCTCATGTCTCACAAATGATTGATTTAATGATAATGACTGCACTCTGGCATGTTGTGACTTACAGCTGACCAGTTTCCAGAAACTTTAGCAACATTTATCAAAACATAATACAAATTACACATCTTTCCAATAAAACAAGCCTAGATCAAGTTTCTTGCAGCGTAAAGGAGGAATTTTATGAGGTATAAGCTATTCCTTCTAATTCCATTTCCTAAATAAGTTGCACACTCCAGGTTGCTTGCTCTATTTGCTGTTCTATACCAGGTGAATAGGAAGCATATTCTGATATCAATGTAATTTTGTCCAGAGTATATTTGCTCCTGTCATTTATATTAACTGATAAGTTACATGACCATTGTGGTTTATATGTATTTTATATGAAATTTGTTAGCCCTTATAATAGAGAGTGGTTTTGTAAGTGTAGTTAAGCATGAGTGATTTATTGAAAAGCAAAAACATCATGACTGAACTGATCAATGTCAGGATTTCAAAATTAGACACAATAAAAAAATAACATAAAAAACACTGCTAAAGGAAACAGTTTCTTTCTGACATCCAATAACCAAAACTCCACAACACTTTCTTATATAGTTTGCCTGAAAAGTAATAGTGTGACAAAAAATGTTTTTTCAAAGGTAAGGTGCAGGGGTTAGTGTTAGGAGTATTTGCATAGAGAGGATTAGTATTAGCAGCTATTAGTATGGTATTGGGGAGGCCATAGCACTTAACTTTAAGAAAACCTTTCCATAGCACAGCCACTAAAGAAGACAGCATGAGCATGTACACAAACACATCGAAGCACATCTTTTCTAACTGAAATCCACCTACACAGAAACACTCTGACCACCTAATGCTCAAACCAGCAGAATATCTGAATATGTTAGCATTGATTTCTCAGACATGCACTTACCTTATGCACATGCATTCAATGCTCTGTTCATCCAAAATCTTAACATTTTGATGAATGGGACATCATCATCATCATCATCAACTCCTTGCTTCCCATTTTCTACATGGGTCTTGCTGCCATGTCACTTCTCATCCTCTTTCCTTATTCAGTGCAACTCTCTTACATTCTTTGACACTTATGCTTGATTGTTTTAAGTTTTCTCTCACACAATCCATTCATCTCTTTGCTGGATGCACCCTTTGCTCTTGCCTTCTTCATGTCTGCCCCAAATCTTCTTCACCAGATTGTCTTCTGCTTTTCTGCACATGTGTCTGAACCACTGTGATCTGTTCTCTTTGACCTTTTCTGCAATTAGAGTTACTTTGACTTCTGCTATTTTGTTCTCATATCTTCTTCTCCTTCTTCGGTTGAACAGTGTGCATCCCACCACCCAACTCAAGCACTTCATCTCCATCCCCTCTAGCTTCCTCAGCTGCTCTGCTCTGCTTTTACTGCCAGGATATCTGTACCATACAGTAGTACTGGTCACACCACTGCTTTGTACTCATTACTTCTCAGCTATTTTGGCATTCTTTTGTCATGCACTAACCCTGACACTCTGTGTCATTTGGCTGAAGTGCCTCTGATTCTAGCTTCAACATCTTCATTCAGACTTTCTTTTTCTTTAAACTGCTCAGGTATTTGAAGATGTTAACCTGTTCTATTATTTTCCCTTCTATCTCAATTTTCAGCTTCTTCTAATTCCACCCAAGTTCCTGCTTAGAGTCTCCCTGTAATGCCACATTGTCTGCATACAGCAGCTTTATTGATTTCTCCCCTCTGACAAGTTTGCTAATGCAGTCCATCACCAGAGTGAATAAATTTAGGCTCAGAGCTGAACCCTGATGCACATCCACTCCCACTGGAAACCCATCTGTAAAACTGAATAATGTACTTGAGTCATTATGTTGGCTTTCACTCATTCTACCAATGTTTCTGGGACCTTGAACCACTGCTGGACTACCCAAATCAGCTTCTTGTGTCCTTGTCATATGCTTTCTCCAAGCCTAGGAATGCCCAGTTAGCCTCATTCTTTATTTTTACCTTCTTCTGAAGTATCTGTCTTAGTGCCAACATTAGATCAATTGTGATGCATCTTGGTCTGAATATGAGCTGCTCATTTCCCATATTACTTTCCACTACTCTGTGTATTTGTTTCTCAGCCACCTTGTCCAGAAATTTCATGCAGCGTGATAGGACTTTGATGAACAGAATATTCAAAGGCATTTCACAGTTGTTCACTTTGCTGATATGCAGCTGATCTGATAGAGTTAATGACACCATTAGGGATGCATAGGCTATGTTGTAGAACTGCCACTACAGCTGTATTCCACCTGAATTGCAGTCCTACTGTCTCCATACTGCAGCTGCACAAGCTTTGAATGCAGGTGATCCTAACCTTCTTTCCAATGTTGTGCAACTCTTGAGCATATGTATATATACGTAGGTGGCTGTGGCAGTGCAGAGGAGCTTGCACCTGCAAAAAAACCCGAAACAACAAACAAACAAACAAACAAACAAACTTTGTTTAGATATATGAGGAATTTCAATAATACTGCATTTTTGCACTGAGAAATACAATGCCAGGCATTTAATTTTGTTAGTTTTGTTGTTATGAAAGAGAATGTGTCATCATGACTCTGGCAAATATAAATGGCACAGTCCCTCTCTTTGCATTTGCTTATGCTCAGTTGTGATTCATGGATTCCACTAACCAAAATTTGTATTAGCTGTATAGGAATGATAACTCTGTCATCTTTAAACAGTACTCCTTGGAACTCTGTCATCTTTAAGCAGCAAACCTTGGAGCACTGACAGTTCATCTCCATATGAAAAAAATATGCAAATGATGAAGTGATTTCATGTTATTTGGCCATCCTCACATGATAACACCATGCAGCAAATGCAATTCCTAAACATTTTATTAAAAGTATTAAGTTATTTCATCTTTCCAGAAGAGAATGATCATTGAGAAACAACACATCTTGCTTCCAGGTCTCTTTCTAGTGGTGCACTGTTACTGTGCTGGATATGTCAGCTATTTCCTAGTGGTACACTGTTATTATGCTGGATATTTCCTAGTGGTACACTGTCACTATGCTGGATATGTTGGATACTTTGGATACTTCCTCATGCTACACTGTCACTATGTTGGATATGTTGGATATTTCCTAGAGGTACACTGTCACTATGCTGGATATGTTGGATATTTCCTAGTAGTGCATTGTTACTATGCTGGATATGTTGGATATTTCCTAGTGGTACACTGTCACTATGCTGGATATGTTGGATATTTCCTAGTGGTACACTGTTACTATGCTGGATATGTTGGATATTTCCTAGTGGTATACTGTTACTATGCTGGATATGTTGGATATTTCCTAGTGGTGCACTGTTACTATGCTGGATATGTTGGATATTTCCTAGAGGTACACCATCACTATGCTGGATATGTTGGATATTTCCCAGTGGTACACTGTTACTGTGCTGGATATGCTGGATATTTCCTAGTGGTACACTGTTACTATGCTGAATACTATGGATATTTCCTAGTGGTACACTGTCACTATGCTGGATATGATGGATATTTCCAAGTGGTACACTGTTAGTGTGCTGGATATGTTGGATATTTCCTAGTGGTACACTGTTATTATGTTGGATATGCTGGATATTTCCTAGTGGTACACTGTTAGTGTGCTGGATATGTTGTATATTTTCTAGTGGTACATTATCACTATGCTGGATATGTTGGATATTTCCTAGTGGTACACTGTTAGTGTGCTGGATATGTTGGATATTTCCTAGTGGTACACTGTTATTATGCTGGATATTTCCTAGTGGTACACTGTTAGTGTGCTGGATATGTTGGATATTTCCTAGTGATACACTGTTATTATGCTGGATATGATGGATGTTTCCTAGTGGTACACTGTTAGTGTGCTGGATATGTTGGATATGTCCTAGTGGTACACTGTTATTATGCTGAATATGCTGAATATTTCCTAGTGATACACTGTCAATATGCTGGATATGTTGGATATTTCCTAGTGGTGCACTGTTATTATGCTGGATATGCTGGATGTTTCCTAGTGGTACACTGTTACTGTGCTGGATATGTTGGATATTTCCCAGTGGTACACTGCCACTATGCTGGATATGTTGGATATTTCCTAGTGGTACACTGTTAGTGTGCTGGATATGTTGGATATTTCCTATTGGTACACTGTCACTATGCTGGATATTTCCTAGTGGTACACTGTTACTATGCTGGATATTTCCTAGTGGTACACTGTTACTATGCTGGATATGTTGGATATTTCCTAGTGGTACACTGTTATTATGCTGAATATTTTGGATATTTCCTAGTGGTACACTGTCACTATGCTAGATATGTTGGATATATACTAATGATACACTGTTACTATGCTGGATATGTTGGATATTTCCTAGTGGTACACTGTCACTATGCTGGATATGTTGGATGTTTCCTAGTGGTACACTGTTATTATGCTGGATATGCTGGATATTTCCTAGTGGTACACTGTCAGTGTGCTGGATATGTTGGATATTTCCTAGTGGTACACTGTTATTATGCTGACTATGCTGGATATTTCCTAGTGATACACTGAATTATGCCGGATATGCTGGATATTTCCTAGTGGTACACTGTTATTATGCTGAATATGCTGGATATTTCCATGTGATACACTGTCAATATGCTGGATATGTTGGATATTGCCTAGTGGTGCACTGTTATTATGCTGGATATTTCCTAGTGTACACTGTCACTATAGGTTCATAGGTTGATACTAGGCTATCTGCCCTAGGGCATTTACAAGCCTAGCCAGAGTGTGTTTGGCTTTCACCACCCTTCTTAGATTAGTTGACTGTGCCTCTGTATAGTAGGTCACAGAAGATAGCCCATTTAAGGTTAGTTTACCGTGCCTCTGTCTAGCAGTGACAAATAAGAGATCCCAGGAGTAAATTTATGATCTCCCATCCACATGTCAAGTTTCTTCTTGAAGAGAGTCATTGAGCGGCTCTGTTTGACATGGATTGGGATTTTGTTCCAGAGTGAGGGGAGCCTCTGGGATATGAATCTGTCCCTCCAGCATGTTCTATTTATTTCTGTGCTGAGGTTTAAGTCACTGGAGCGTGTAGTTCTGATGGATATGGATATCTTGAGGTGCAGCATGTCCATTAATTCTGGGTTGGACATGGCTTTATACGTCAGGCACAGATCGCCTCTGAGTAGGCGGTAAGCAACTGAGTAGAGCTGGAGTTTCTTTAGCCTAACTGCGTAGGGCATCTGTTTGAGTCCCTTGATCCTCTTGGTGAGGTACTTTTGGGGTCTTTCTAGTTGTAGCAGGTGTCGGGTAAGGTACATCCCAAATGGGGCTTTGTATTCAATTATGAGTCTAATGAGTGATGAGCAGAGGGGCACAATGACCTCTCTTGATCTAGATGTGAACCCCTTCATGATAAGGTGGGCTATATATAATGTCTTTCTAACCACTTTGGCAATGTGATTGTCAAAGGAGAGATTGCAATCTACTTGGGTCCCCAAATCCCTAATTACTTCTTCCGTACTTAATGGATTACCACCTATGTGGTAATTTGTGGGCACTTTGTTTTTCCCAAAGGGGATGACTATGCACTTTTTGGCATTTAGCTTTAGGCCATGGCTCTGGCACCAGTTATCCGTCTCTGTGAGACCTTTTTGGAGGATGCTTGTGTCAGCTGGCGAGTTGATTATGGCCCCCAGTTTGCAGTCATCTGCAAACTTTGTCAGCCATAGTCCTCCTGTGTTAGCCTGTACCTCAGAGAAATATATACCGAACAAGAGAGGTCCCAGGACTGAGCCTTGTGGGATGCCACTTGTAACTGGTTTAGCGTCTGACAAGGCACCTGCAGTTCTGACCATGTGGGTTCTAAACCTAAGCCAGTTTGCAACCCATCTTGTGACATAGGGGTTAATATTTAAGCTGGTGAGCTTATTTATGATGCCCGAGTGGGGTATTGTGTCGAAGGCTTTTGCAAGATCAAGGTAGGCTGTGTGGACTACCTTCCCTTTGTCTATGTTCTTGGTGACTGTTTCAAAGAAATTGACCAGGTTCAAGAGGCAAGATCTGCCCTTAACAAAGCCGAATTGGGTAGGATCCAGTGTTTGGAGGTTCCCAATGTCTTTGTTTATGAGTTCCATGATGATATGCTCCATAGCTTTGCAGACCAGGCTAGTTAGGCTTATAGGGTGATAGTTTCCGGGGTCCATTGTGGCACCACCTTTATGGAGTGGGACCACTGTTGCTGTACGCCATTCTTTGGGTACATATCCTGTTGTAAGGCTGAGACTGAACAGTGATTTTAAGTGAGGGTTCAGTTCTTCTTGGAGCTCATGTAAAACGCAGCCTGGGACACTGTCCGGTCCCATTGATGCTGTGTTTTTTGCTTTGGAGAGGGTAGCTCGCACCTGTGCATCTGTGATGTCAGGGAGGCTATACTCTGTTGGGATAGTCATTTGCTCATTTGGGGGGGAGGGGGGAGAGAAGTTTGCACTGAACCGGTCTGCCAGGATGTTGGCAATGTCTGTGGGTTCAGTGTATTTTTTGTCATTTTTGCACTAACTCAGAGCATATCTGGGAGTTTTCACCCAGGTTTCTGACATAACTAAAGAAAGCCTTGTGATTATCTTTAGCGTCTTGTGCAATTTTTCTTTCAAAGCTAGCCTTAGATGATTTTATGAGGGATCGTAGTTTCTTGCTAGTACTGATCAGAGTTGCCTTACCTTTCAGGGATTTTGCTCTATCATGTAGTAGCTTCCCCCTTCTGTTGTACACCTTATTTATGGCTGGGGTCCACCAGACAGGTCTCCTGCCTTTGGAGGAGTGTGTCTTGGTTTTATTTGGGATAGCACGATTCATGCATTCCTGTAGGTATCCATAGAATACGTTTGTAAAGGATTCTGCGGTTTGGGCCGTATTTTCCACTGGCCCTGGGACTTTGAAAGATTCTACCTCAGTTTTGAGAAGTGGGAAGTTTGCTTTTGAGAAGTTTTTGACTGTGGTATCCTTTGCTGGGGGTGAGGACGGGATATGGATGTCCATAGTGATTAATTTATGGTCAGATCTTACCAATGAGGGGTATACCTCTGGTATGGAACATAGAGTCCCCATGTTGGTGATGATTAGGTCCAATATGTTTTCCCCTCTTGTGGGAGTGGTGACCAGTTGTTCCATAGCATTTGAGTTTATAAATTCTAGGAACCGTTGGGCTAGGGTTTTGGGGCTTGAGTAGTGCTCCTAGTCTATGTTTGGGTAGTTAAAGTCACCCAATATAATGGTGTTTGGAGAGACCTTCATATTCTCCAGTGTCTTCAGGAAAGCCAAGTGGGGTTCCTGGGTTTGGGAGGGTGGTCTGTAGCAGGCTACAAACTGGAAGGCAGTTTTGCCCACTGTTAGTTGCACATGGATGGTCTCAGATGCTTCGTGCAGTGCCATTAGCCTGGAGGTATGGGTATCTTTGATGAATATGGATACTCCCCCTCCTCTTGTGGTTTGGTCCGAGTTTTGGGGCTGAAAAGCATGGTATGAGGTATAGCCTGGTAGTGCTGGGGTGCTCTCGGGATCCTTGAACCAGGTTTCTGTTACTGCACAGATATCGATATTCTCCATACTGAGGAGAGCCTCGAGTGCGTGCATCTTGAGGTTTAGACTTCTGGCATTGAGCAGCATTACCCTTAGTTTCTTTTTCCTTGTGTTGTCTAAGGAGGTGGGTTTGTCTTTTGAGCTTTGCCTAAAAAAGGCACTATGGGGGTGGCAAGAGCCTTGGCCAGTATTCGAAAACCCAGGGGTGACAGGTGCAAGCCGTCCCTAGAAAAGCAACGTGGCTTATCAAGCATGTCATCCCAGGCTGAAAGACACTGGATCCCCTTTGAGTGACACCAATACTTTAGCCAGTTGTTGAAATTGATCATTTTGTCTTTATACTGTGGTATCATTCTTGGTGAGGGTAAGATGCTACTCAAGGTCAGGGTCATACCGGCCTGGGCCACATGATCAGAGAGCTCCTCTATGTCTCTTTTCATGTAATCCAGGGAGGTACGTCTCAGGTCATTCACACCAGCATGGACAATGACGGAGTCATATTTGTACTTGCTTTGGAGTGACCTGAGTGCTTGTGTTATGTGGCGGATCCTGGCACCAGCAGGCAGCTTACAGTGACCTTCTCCTTGTTCAGCCTGGTGAAAGGGACGTCAGTGTGTCTGACAATAGAGTCACCTATTACAAGTGTTGTTTAGCCTTAAGGGCTGTGACTGTGTGGCACACTGACTTTGTGAACTATGTGATACGTCGGTATTGTTGTGGGGTAGCAGTTGCTTGGATGTCTGCTTTGGAGGTCTCTGTTGCTTGGGCAGATTTTTATTTAGAGCCTCCGAGTATGTTTTTGTGTGTTTATGTGTTTGGTTTGCTGTTGTGATAGGTCTATGTGAGACTGGATTTGTGGTGTGTGTGATTACTTTCTCCTCCAGACTGACCATGCCAGTACTATGTTGAGAGAGCTCAGCCTCCAGTTTGGCTATATAGTTGCATCTCTCAAATATATTTCAGCTTGTTGGGAGGAGGAGAGGGTGGTCTGTGTACATAAGGCAGTTGTAACATTGCCTCAAGATTCCCATATTCACCAGCTGGACTGGAGAGTAAACCTGAAACTGACTTTGGACATGCCAGAATAGTATAAGGAATTACTTTTTGACTTGATCAAAAAGGACCAATAGGGAGCCAAGTACTTAAAGGGAGTATAAGAGGGTGTAGTGCTTTAGTTTATTAGTGCTTACTTATAAGGCACTTATCCTAGCTACTGCTGGGTTTTAGAAGGAAAATAGAGTGCTTACTTTGAGATTTGGAACAGTTCTAAGGGAAAAAGTGAAGAGCAGACTTTGTGGAGCTGGGAATAGTTTAAACCTGATTAAGCGGAGCTGCCCAATGCTGCGCTATGCGCAAAGATGCGCAAAAGAGGGTTTTAAGAGAGGGGGATCAAGGAGTTTGGAATTGACCCAAAATGGCCAATAAAACTACAGTTTCTAGGCAGTAATCACTCCCACAGGGGCAGGCAGGTTGTTCAGTGTTTACCACCGCCACTGATGAACACAGAGACTTCCCTTTAGCCCAAGCAAGCAATGGCCTCCAAGAAACTTACAAACAGTTCAGAACAGCAAATCTGTAACTGAACATTTTTTTAAATTTCAGAAAGTGGGAAAAAAGCAAGATTTTTTTGTTTTTTTGTTTTGTTTAAAAATAGCAGAGATACACAAGTAGCAACAAGTTATAACAGTGCAATAAATGACCCCACATTTGAGTGCTAGGCCAGAGACAGGTAAAATGCAAGTTTTAAGAAAAAAACGATTTTAAAATAAGTGCAACACAGTAAACAGGCTCTACATGTGTTCTAAATACAGTTCCTAATACAGATATCAAGTTTAGCAAGCTGGAAAACGCCAAAAAGTAGGTGGCAATGCAGAAATCTTAACAAATAATCTGAGGAAAAATACTTAAAATCTCAAAAGTGGCTCCTTTCTTCTCTCAGCATTTTCTCCTCCACTATGCTGGATATGTTGGATATTTCCTAGTTGTGCACTGTCACTATGCTAGATATGTTGGATATTTCCTAATGATACACTGTTACTATGCTGGATATGTTAGATATTTTGTAGTGGTACACAATTACTATGCTGGATATGTTGGATATTTCCTAGTGATACACTGACACTATGCTGAATATATGGGATATTTCCTAATGGTACACTGTTACTATGCTGGATATGCTGGCTATTATTCGATTAGCAGTGAAAATGCCATATGCACTTGTATGAATTGCCGGAGTCACAAACCATAAGAAACCAAGTCCTCGGTGTAATGTACAGTAACCCTCAATGCTAGGAATTTGGTAAACACCTCTTCTTCTTCCAGCTTTTCCCGGTTAGGGGTCATCACAGTGGATCACTTGTCTGCTCATGATTGGCAGTAGAGTTTACAGTGTTGAGTTGCCAGCCCGGCGCCCAACCTTCCACAGAAGGCACACACATGCACATACTCATGCCTAGGACCAATTTAGTGTGTCCAATCCACCTAGAGCATGTCTTTGGGATGCGGGAAGAAACTGGAGCACCTGGAGAAAACCCAGGCAACCATAGGGAGGACATGCAGACTCCGCACAGAAAGCATCCCAGCCGAGGATCGAACCAGAGAACCTCTTGCTGTGAGGTGGCAACGCTAACCGCAGCACCAACGTGGCCGCTCCAGGAATTTGATAAATACCTCTGCAGCATAATTCATTTGAGGCATGCCACCTACATGCACTATAAAATATTCATATAGAAAAGTAGGAGAGAATGTGAATGACTACCTCAGATATATCAGTAGCGTACATCAGTACACGTGATAAGCTAGTGCTCCAAGTGGTTTGTGTAATAAAAAGCACAAAAATTGCATCAAGGTAAATTAATCAAAAGATATGGACAGCATTTTACAGACAAAATATACAGGAGAATGTGATCACACTTACTATACAATTCTATTGCAGAAAGGTAAACAACTATTAACAATAGATGATTATAAGTATCACTTTGAAAAAAGACAAATACCAAGAATTATTGGTGCTGTCTGGTGCTATAAAGTACATCAAAAAACATGGTTACTCACCTTCCAAACAACAGTGCATTGTCCAGGGGTTAGACAGAAAATTCAGAAGTTATTTTTAATGATATTCAGGATATTCCTCAGCTTGATTATTTGATGTTACCTATAAAGACATGCATTTATTATTAAGCACAGTGGGCAAGGTGCTGGTGGGACTAATATTGTTGTTTTAACTACTGGCACTAATGTAAATGCTGCGTTTCTCTCTTTACATTTTGGTGGATGGCAAATTTTCCATTAACACAGTAGAACATAAACAAATCTACACTGTGCATTGCACATTTGAAGATTATACCAGTAAAAAACAATAACAGTTATTTATGGTATATAATCTAGCAAGTCTGAGGTATGTCAAGATGTTTTTTTTTTGGTCATTGGTACTTCAAATTTGTAATGATTTACCACTATAATGTCAGCATAAAATGACACTGTGTTATTTTTAAAAAGGTGCTGTCAATAGTATTGCTAACAAGATCCCACATACTAAACCTAAAAGCTGCTGATTTCACCTTTGTCAGTCTGTATGGAGACAGATTCAGAAACAGACGTTGGCTGTTGAATTTGGTAATAATATAGGCTTTGCTGTTTTGTGTAATGAAATACCTACCTTATCATTCATAGAGCCTAAGTTCCTGATGTATGCTTCACTCAAATAGAAGTTGACATCCCTGATATAGGAAAATATTTCTGTGCATTTTTAATGGAAAATTATATATAAGGCAGACCTTGACGACATGGAACAAGAAAGTCTGTAACTGAGATCACTAACCCTTTGTTTGATATAGTGTGCTGGAATCACTGGGATACGTATGTTTGGGTTTTTTACACACACAGAATGCTGCCAAAGGGTGGTATAGGTGTCTCAAGGGTTTGCTAGGTAAAAAAGAACTTTAAAAACTGTACTACTGTAGTAAGTAGAGGCTGGTGGTGACAGAAAGATTTCTGATGAAGTCCTAGGTATTACAACAAAGGCACTCCACTAAAGTTTCTCTTTTTTTTTTCAAAATAAAGTAGAATTTAATTTCATCACTGTCTGTTTCTTTCTATTTCGTACCACAGGTATACTGTTTTTCAAGTTTTAGGGATTGTGATCAGTGTATGATTTTTAGAGTTTAACTGAAAATGAAGTTTTACATGTACAATGTTCTATGAGCTATACAATTGTAGCAGAATCATGTGGATGACTTGAGAAACCATTCACTCAGTGGGTTTCATGCATCACCTAAGAGAAGAGGATTAGCTGACAGAGAAGCTGTGTTTCAGAAAATGTTATCTAGATAGGATGAACTTATTTTACTTGCATTAGTGCAATGTATAATGCAGCACTCTGCTTTTTAACGTCATGTCAACTAAATCTGACTTATGTTCTACTTTCCTACAAACATGGACTTTACTGATTTTCTTTGGCTGAGGGTTACACAACATTTTTATAAACTGTGGCATGCAGAATTTGAAAAACCTAAAAAAAAAAAATCTGAATGGTGATTATCACCATTGCATCACTTTCGGCAATTGTTCATTTCAACATTTTGATACTCAGCACTGTAGTTCGCTGTAATGCATGTGACATGCAGTTATACAGTTACATGACAGTAAACACTTTCTTACATATCTCTATTATACTCCTTTAGATATACCCGACATAATGTCTACTATATGCATAAGTTTACCTTTGTTGTACTGAAGTTTCATGCCACATTTTATGTGCAACTTTCTTTAGAGTTTTGCTGATGCTTTTGTAATAATTTTTAAATATGGTTTCCATTGCCCTAGATTCTGAATCCACTTTAATTCTTTTACCATAAATGTGACATAAAATTTCTGATAATCGAAAGCTATAGATAACATCTCCTTCTTGATATGAGTATAGCATTGCTGAGAATCTGATAATGACTTTGACCCATAGCAATTAGTCAACCTTCATGCAACAAGATTGCACCAAGCCTTTCCTTTCTTGCATCTACCTACAACATAGTAAAACTGTGATGCACCATAACATTTTATCATGGGTGCTTTTGTGACCACAGACTTTATTACATCAAAACTGTTTTTATTATCTATTATCCAAACCATTCTATGTCACTTTCCAGAACCTTCCTTAATAATACCTTTATATTTGATATCTTTAGGAAAAACTTGGAAAGACATTGCACTTTGTCTAGGAAATGCATTAGAGATCATCTGCCATGAGGCTTTTGCCTGCTAATGATTGTTTTCACTTTATCAGAATCTAGTTTAAGCTCTTCCATTGAAAACTATGAGCCACATGCTTCAGTAAAGTTAGACACATTTTGCATTTGCTTCTGTTTAGTTTCAATCCTTTTAATGTTAGCTTGTGTATTAGCTTAACCTGCCTAGTAGTTTAATGAGACACTGGTCATTTTCTATTTTTGTGATATCCTAGTCAAGCATTCCTTCAGCAATGTTTTCTATACCATCTAGTCCCTATACCACTTCTGCTATACCAACCAAGGTTCTGTGAAAGACTTCTGGAGCTGATATGATTTCAATTGGCAGTCTCCAATGTCTGTATCTACCTATAAATGTACCAGATGTACTTAATTTGGAACTAGTTTCATTTACTTTATCTTGCCAGAATAGGTGGGTAACATTAAATACTACAAAATATGTATACTTGATGCTCTTTTATTGTCTGAAATGGATAGTGTTCCCCATTAAGCCTCTCATTTAAGCATTGAAAATTCATGCACACTATTGCTGTATGTTCTTTGACCACTACCGCCACTCTGTTTAACCACACAGTAGGTCAAATTTGTGTTAATATGGCTCCAGTAGCTTCCACATGCTTTAATTCTTGCTGTGGTATAGTTTGAAGTGCAAACACAACTATTGTTTGAAGCATGAGTTATAGGAATTGTCTCAGCAGTAATCCTACTTTGATATTCACCTTGCAAACAATTCACTCATTCATCCAATTTCTGAAACAAACCAAAGAGCTTCTCCTAAAACTAAATTCTACTGGATCCAAATTCTGACCCTTGAATCCCGCTAATAAAATCTCCAAACCCTTACCCACATCTTTTGTTAGCCTCTCACTACAGGCAATATTTCCTCATTTTTCAAATAAGCTATTACCCCCACACACACACACACACACACACACACACACACACACACACACACACACACACACACACACACACACACACACACACACACACACACCTAATGTATCCCCACCTAAACAGCCAAATGATTTCAGAGCTATCTCTAACTTATGCCCCATTACAAAAATCTTTGAAAAGCTACTCTATGAGCAATTCATAATTCTCATAAACAAATATTATCTACTTTGTGAACAACATAAAAATATTCAATTGCCCCCCCCCCCACCCCCCTTTAGAACTGAGCCAGAACAAGCTAGTAAAGCTCTTAAATGCACCATTTGGAAATATGAAGCAGATTGCTAACCTACAAATGCTGGGAAACTAGAGGCTCTTGTTTATGAATATGGCAGTAAGATGCAAGCAGTGAAAATGTTTTAGTCTCTTTAGTTTTATATATAAGTCAGATATATTTTACCAAGCAGTGGATGAGTTGTTAACAATAATTAATAAACAGTTAAAATAACTTATCTGGGCAGAGATAAGGGCAAGAGTTAAGTCAGATAAGCTGATCCTCACAGTTGAACAAGGTAGTCTAAGATTGCCTGATTTGAAGGGATATTTTAGAGCTACGTAATTAAGGCTTATATACATTACACAAGAAGATGGTAATAAAACAAAGTGGAAAAGGATAATGTTGAAGCAGAGTTGAGGGAGTTCAAGAAATAAGAAGAGTGGGATTTTGGATGCAGATCCTTTAGGAGAATAATGACAACCATACAGGATATCATATTCGTAAAGTTGTGGAAGGTATTCTAAGAGCTATGCCACCATGAAAATGAAAGGAGATTTTTGTCAATAGGGATGACTGCAAGTAGGAGTACAGAAAATAAGCAAGAGGGGTCTGAAATTTACTGGAGAAAGCTGGAAAAGGAACAAAGATATTGGGAGCAACTAAGGAGAGAGGGAAAAATGATAGAGTGGGAAGAGGCCAAGAAGAAGATGTTTGGACTGCAGGATAGAGACTGTCTTCCCTTCCAGGGTCTGATATCAGACTATAGGCAAAGAAAAAGGGTAGTGGATTCCTAAGTGAAAAACCTGCTGCTGTAGGACAGAAGCTGTTGTTAAAAAGTGATACTTAATAGCGCATATAAAATGTTGCATGCTAACCATAAGAATCAATTAGAGGAGGCTAGAAAAGACATGGAAAGAGAGACTTGAAAAGCAGTTTACAAGGAAACAATGGGAGGACATATGAATGGCTCCCAAGTGTTCAACACAGTCTGGAAGATTTGAGATTTTTGCTTGGAAGTGTTTGCATAGGTATTTTTATACCAAAAGCTGAATTCAAAGAATTTTCTCAGGTAGCTAGCAAAATTTGGAGTTGTGACATTGAAGAGAAAGATAACTGGTAACATGTTTTTGGAGTGAAGTTCATTGGCAGATTTTAAAAACTCCCTACAGAGTACACTATCACACATAAAAGGGGACCAAATAGCTGGAACTAAGGACATCATTCATTTGACCTGGGATACAAGATCTGAATTTCCTAGAAATAATAAGGCCTTAATGAATTTAATTCTACTGGCTGCAAAAAAAAAAAAAAAAAACTTGAAAATGGAAATCAAAATCTAATTCAAATTTATATGAAATATTGCATATTGCAAAAGATATAATAGAACTGAGAGTGGGTTCCTTAGATAATGGAGGAAGCAATTTGCATAGAAATAAATGGAATTTATGGAAACAATACATGCAGAATAATGTTCAGGAGAAGGAGTGAGGTTTAAGGACAGACAGAAATTGAGAATTAATATAATGGACTGAATGATAGCTGTTATAAAGAAAGAAAACATATATGTAATGTATAAAGTATATTGCTGTTTGTCTTTCGGCTTTTCCCGGTTAGAGGTCGCCACAGTGGAACACCGGTCCGCTAATGATTGGCAGTTGGTAAATAAAAAAAATGTCAATATGGTTTGTTTTCTTTTCTGTTAATATATATGTACCTATGCCTTAAGTTATAATCTAATAAAGGTGTTAAAAAACAAATAGCTACAGATACATACATGCTCATCAGCTATGTTAAAAAACAAAGAAACAGTGTCTAAAAATGGGATGATTTGGTCCACAATAAAATAACTAATTTTAGCTTAAAGGACATATTGGAAGGCAAATTTTGTCTGAATTTTACCCAGCCAACCTCCATTGAATTTATTATGGCAACCCCCCTCCCAAAACCACTGCCAAACAAGCCCTGTAATCTCAATCCAGAACTGACAATATCTTCAGATTAATCCTCGTCAGTGATAAGAACTATCAGAACCATCTTCTTAGCCTTTCCAATCTTTGCTTAGCCACTGGGTTTGTTAGAGAACCTGGAGACATGCCACAGTGATGCTCTTACATAAAGATTCTTCCCCTGACCCTAGTAACTATTGACCCTCAGTCTATCCAGGCATTTGTGCAAAGCCACGTAATAATAATATCCAAACTCATAACAGCAGATACCTGTATCATTACTGGCTTTGACCCAAACCAGTTTGTTTTTGTTGAGAAGATCCTGCTTGTTGAACCTGGTAAAAGACTTTGAAAAAGTCAATGAAACAGTGGACCATGGTGTCTCAGTGTGTTCTCCTTATCTAGCACTAGTCAAAGCTTTTGATACCCTCTCTAATAGCCCAGATGTTATATTAGTAAATGTCAATATAAACATCTGTGTTGTGCATTGGATTACTAATAGATAGAGCTCAAGTTGTGAACACTGTGGGGCTACCCACTCAGAATATAAAACTAGGACAAGTCCACTATTGCATCTGTTTTACTGACCACCAAGGCAATATCCTGAAAGTGTACTTATTCATACTTGCTGATGACTTCAAACTAGGTGCCATTATTTAACCCCTCACTGATACTAAACTGTTCCTGCAGGTTCTGGACTATGCCCACACCAGGTGTTCTGAAAATGGTCTAAAACTGAATGCAGAAAGTATAGTGTGATACTATTTGGCAAGCAATCTCTATCTACTTCTCATCATATTGATAGTAATCCTTTACAGACTGACACTGTCATAACAAACTTGATACATATATGGACAGCCTTGTCTCATATGAATGTCATGTTTTCATCAGTCTTAGACAATCCTTCTATCTGGCTCAACCACTATCGAAGAGCAAACTGTTCATACATTTGCAGACCATCCTTGATTTTGCCTCATATTTTTATGTATTTCTTATAACATTTCTGATTTTTCTTGTAAAGCACTAAGGATTATAGTCAATCAGTAATGCTAGACATTGGAGTTTCACACTTCTATTGTTCAGAAAATACATGTTGATGCAAAACTTGTGCTATTAGCTTTTTTCAAAGAATTAGAGAAATATTTAAAAATTGTCCCTGATTTTAGATCCTTGTCTCTCCATTGTTTTTGATTTTGTCAAAAATCTTTCATGGGATCATAGGAGGTTACCAGGCTATTGGTGCTGAGGCCCTTATAAGCCTAACCAAGAGTTTAGCCCATGTTTAGACAAATCAGCACCGAATGCCCCTGTCTAGCAGGGGCATGGGTGGAATCCAAGGGGTATATTTTCTATTTTCCACCCAGTTATCTAGGTTGTGCTTAAAAAGGGATAAAGAGGTACTCTGCTTGATGTGGAGATGGAGTCCATTCCATAGATGAGGGAGTCTCTGAGACACAAATCTTTCCCGCCAACAAGTCCTGTTGATGTCACAGATCAGGATGAGACCACATGTGTGGGTTACTCAAGTGGAGCTTGATTTGAAGATATGCAGCAGTCACATCAAGATGGGGGTCCATGATCACCTTGTATGCCAGACAAAGTTCACCTCTGTGGAGTCTGTATGAAACTGAGTAGAAGGTGATAAGGCTTTTAACCTATCTGTGTATGTTAGATGTTTGAGGCCCTAGATTCTCCAGACAGAGGTCACCTCTGAGGAGTCTGTCTGAAACTGAGTAGAGGGATAGGGCTTTTAGCCTATCTGTGCATGGCAGATGTTTGAAGCCCTGGATTCTCCTGGTGAAGAACCACTGTGGTCTCTCCAGCTGCTGCATGTGCTTTGCAAGGTACATGCTGAAAGGTGTGTTGTACTCAATAATGAGCCTTATAAGGGAAGAATACAGGGATGTTATGACCTCCTTGTTCTGGATGAGATACCCTTACTTATGAGGTGGGCCACGTAGAAGGCTTTCCATACCAAGGAAGCAACATGGTGGTCAAAAGTCAGGTTGCTATCAACCTAGGTCCCCAAATCCCTCACAACTGATTGAGTGCTTAGGACATTGTTATTAATGTGATAATTTGTGGTGATGTCACTCTCCCCAAAGGGGATGATGATACATTTTTTGGTAGTCAGCTTGAGGCCATGTTTCTGGCACCGGTCATTTGTCTAAGTGAGACCCTGTTGGAGGATATCCACATCACTAGGGGAATTGATGACAGCACCCAGCTTGCAGTCATCTGCAAACTTGGTCAGCCATAGCCCACTGGTTTTGGCCTGCACCTCAGAAAAGTATATCCAAAATAACAGAGGCCCCAAGACCGAACCCTGGGGTATGCCACCTGTTATGGGTCTTATACTTGAGGTGGCTTCCCCTATTTTGACTATGTGGGTTCTATCAGTGAGCCAGTTTGCTACCATCTGGTAACATACAGATTGATGCCCAGTTGAGAGAGTTTATCTATTATGCCTGAGTGGGGAATGGTGTCAAAGACTTTGGCCATGTCAAGGTAGGCAGTGTGCACAGTCTTCCCCTCATCTATGGCTTTGGTGACTGTCTCAAAGAAGTCAACCAAATTTAACAGTCCTCCCCTTGATGAAGCCAAACTGTGTGGGATCAAGTGTTTGGAGGTTGTCAATGTCCTCGTTAATGAGGTCCATGATAATCTGTTCCATGGCCTTGCAGATCAGGCTAGTTAGGCTGATGGGTCTATAATTTCTCGGATTGGTGGACACTCCACCTTTGTGTAAAGGGATGACAGTGGCTGTCCTCCACTCAGCTGGAATGAAGCCAATACTCAGGCTTTGGTTGAATAGGGTGCCTAATGGTGCTGCAAGTTCCTCCCTGAGTTCACGTAGGATGCAGTCTGCAATGTTATCGGGTCCCATGGAGGCTGTATTTTTTTGCCTTTGAGAGAGCAGTGATGACCTGCTCCCTAGATATAAGGGGAAGGGGGCAGGTACTGGGGATGTCCTGATTTACTGATGGGGGTAACAGAGTGGTAAAGTTTTCGCTGAATCTGTCAGCCAGCAAGTTTACTATATCTATAGCATTTGTATATATGGTGTTCTGAACAGATCTGTGTGCTTCCTTTGAGATTGCGGACATATGTGAAGAAGGCCTTATGACTGTCTCTAGTAGATGTGGCCAATGTGGACTCGAAGTTTGATTTGGAGGATTTAACTAGTGCTCTTATTTGCTTGTTCAGGCTAAGGAGAGATTGCTTCCAGTTGGGCACCTGCTCCTTCTTGGTTTTGGACACCAATTTTTTGCTTTTGTTATAGAGTTTATTTGTTGCAGATGTGCACCAAACAGGTTTACTCTTCCTTGTGGAGGATGATTTAGTCCTGTTGGGTATTACTGATTCCATGAATCTATATAAATGCGCGTATAGTGCTTTGGGGTAATTTTGAATATTGATGCCAGTTCCTACAGAGGGCGAGGGGGCTGTGAAGCTGTTTATACCACCCCTTAGGAGGCTGTAATCAGCTTTGGAGAGGTTTTTATGTCTGATCCTAGCTAGATGGGGGGGTTGGGGGCGATAGTGAATCCGAATGTGACCGCTTTGTGGTCAGATCTTACCAGTGAGGATGATGCCATAGGGATACTGTAGTGGTTCCTCATGTTGGTTAATACCAAGTCCAAGATATTATCACCCCTTGTGGGGTTATCGACTAGCTGTTCCAAGGCATTTGCATTGACAAAATCAAGGAATCTCTGGGCATTTGTGTTCTGGCATGAGTAGTTTTTCCAGTCTATGTTTGGGAATTTAAAGTCACCCAGAATCAGGATAAAAGGTTGAATCTTGATAGATTCGAACAGGTCCAAATAGGTGGATTGGGCATCTTAAGTCAGATTTCGGGACTGATAGCTAGCTATGATTTGAATAGGAGTCTTGTCAATGGTTAACTGCACCTGGAGTGTCTCTTGTGCTTCATACTTTTTGACCAGCCTAGAGGTGTGTATGTCTTTAATGTATATTGAAACTCCAACTCCTTTGGCTTTACTGCCCATAGTTTGGGGTCTGAATGTGTGATAGAGTGAGTAAACAGGTAAGGCTGGGGTGCTCTCTGCAGCTTTGAACCGGGTTTCTGTAACTGCACAGATGTCAGTATTTTCGGAATGCTTGCAGTGAGTGCAGTTTCATGTTTAGACTCCTAGCATTTAGCAGCATGATCTTTAATTTGTGTTTTGTTGAAATTTTTATGTTGGTAATTTTAACCTCATCACTTTTCCTAAAAAAAGGCACTATAGGGGAGGCAAGAGCCTTGGCCGGAAGCCTGACGCCCAGGTGAGACAGATGCAGGCCATCTCTGGGAAAGCATCATGGTCTGTTGATCATATCTTCCCAGGTTGTCAGGTACTGGAGTCCCCCGGAATGACGCCAGAAACTAAGCCAATTGTTAAAGTTAATCATTTTTTGTTTGTATTGGGGCATCATTATGGATGATGGCAGAATGATGCTTAAGGCTAGGGACATAACTGCCTGGGACACATAATCAGCGAGCTCAGTCATATCTCTCTTCATATAGTCCAAAGAGGTATGTCTCAAGTCATTCACCCCAACATGGACTATGACAGACTCATAACAGTACCTGTTGTTGAGAGACTTGAGTGCATGTGTGATACGGTGGATTCTGGCACCTGACAGACAACTAAAGGTGACTTCCTCCTTAACCAGCCTGGTGAGAGGCACATATGTGTGTCTAACAATGAAGTCTTCTATGACAAATATGTTGGGTTTATGGTGAATCCTTAGTTGTTGTGAGGCACAGTTGTGTGGACCATGCATGGTATATGGTGTGGAGGGCTGTGGAGATCGTGTGTGTTTTTGCCTCGGAGGTCTCCTTTGTTTGGGTATATTTATGTGGAGGACTTCCGCATATGTAGGTGCGTATTGTGTAGGTATGGGTGGTGTTTAAATTGTAGTGATTGTGTTGACAACCTTTTCCATGCCAGATATACTGGCTTGAGGGGGGGAGAGCTTGGACTCTAGGTTCCTAATGTAATTGCATCTCTCACAGATTGTGTTCCTAGGTGGTACAAGTAGATGGTTGGCCATGTACCTGAGGCAGTTGCTACACTGTCTCAGGATGCCCATATCAACTAGACTGACAGGAGAAACTGTAGGAAATTGTCCATCCATATTTGTCAGAATCTGAGGGAGAAAAGCCAGGGAGAGCTAAGGGGTGGGCCTAAAGCCCAAGTGCTTAAACCAAAACTAAGAGCTTAGAATAACACTTAAGAATAACACTTAACAATTTAGACAGGCTATAAACAAGCAGTAATAAATGCAACAGAAAAGATGCAATTGAACACTTTAGATAACAGGCAGCAAGTAGCAGGAAAAAGTAAAGCAAGATGAAGTAAAAGAGTAGTAAGAAGAACACAAATTAGAAAAATATAAGCAGCTGAATAAAGTGTCTTTTTTTTTAAGTAAAAAGGGAGAGAGCAGGAACAGAAGATAATTCAAGGTTAAGGGACTAAGGGGTTTGGCCTTCCCAAATGTTCTCTGTATTAGGTAGAATGAGCTAATGAGATGGGACTGGGAGGAGTGTCCCAGATCAAATTTACAGTAGGGGCAGGCAACTGCAAAAGCCACCAACTTTAAGAACAAAATAGGGATAGGGTGGGGGGGGGGGGGTTGAGGAGTGAAAGAAAACCAGTTTCAGCACAAGATCAGAAAACAATGCCAGCAAATACATAAATAATTCAGTCAAGCAAAAATTAAGACAATGCAGAACTCTGAGTAGTTAAAGTGCCAAAAAATATACTTATTAGCTCAGTATTTCCAGATTGTTTGAGAAGCACTCTCAGAACACAGTGAGATTCTAGCAATGATATCTTTGAACAAAGAATCTGAGATGCCTGTCCAGAGGAATGTTATTCAGATCTAAGGATCCTACGATCCCACAGTACTTCTCCCTTATCAGACCTATGACTGAATACAGTGTCCCCATTTGGCAGGTACTGAACACATTGTTGAACTAGAAAAAAAACAGAGATTTATAACTAAGAAGATGAAAGGTCTTGAAACCTTCAGATACACTGAAGGATTTACTCAACTGTTCTTATATTCAGTGACCTACCATCACCTGTATGAAAGACCTTCATCTACATCAACAAATTCACAAAACGTGTTGAAGAGGTAAGTGAACTACCAAACACGTTCTCCAGCTATGGAGCAATTGTCCCTTAACATATGAGTCAGAACAGTATTATGTCTACCTTCAAACCAAATTCTGATGAATGGTTAGGTAGCCACAGACTTACGCCAGGGATTATCCTTTCCCCTCTTTGAAAATGAGGTGATGATCAGCATTACTGTTTGCGTGTTTTTCTTAGGGTTGTTATTGTTAATAGTGCTAATGTCTCTTTTCCTATGGGTGTTTAAAGAGTGGAATTCTTAGAAAAACTGTAGCTACACCCTGGCAAATGTTTCACTTGATGTTCACAGCAAAAAACTCAGTCTTCAGGATAAAGTGCCTCTGTAGTACAAAAATGAAGAATAATGGAGGCATAAACACAAAGGTACACCACTGGCTCGAATATTCAATGGAACTCTTTATGAGTTCAAGGAAAGAGGATATAAAGACAGTGAGAGTGCAGGAGTATTAGACACTATATCTATGGTCAGACAGGATAGGGGCAAACCCTTCTTTAAACAAGGTGGATATCATTCATATAGAAGAGACACCAGTAATCAGACACAGAGGCTTACCATTCCCTACACTAACAACAATAAGAAAATTAATGAGGTTATCAGCAAGCACTGGAATATTCTGACCATGGATGAAACAGTGTTACAAATAGCAGGGGAATGACCTAGATACTCCTACAGGGATACTAAATCACTTAAGAGAATACTTTGCTATGAGGATAACACTAAAGATATAGTACAGTCAGACAGGCAAGGCACTTTTGCCTGCCAGAGTTGTTATCACTGTAAGTTCATGAAGAATGACAACACTTTCAAACATCCTGATACCGGGAAGCTGTATAGTTTTAAGCACGACACTGACTGTAAATCCAGGAATTTGGTTTATTTAGCTCAGTGTTCGAAATGTGAATCTTTCTATATTGGAAAGACCAATAGAACATTAAGAGAGAGAGTAAGAGAACACTTGTACGCCATAAGACGAGAAGATGAGCATAATGCCTTAGCGAGGCACACTATCAGCAATGATTTAAGTCATAAATTTAGTTTTATGGCAATAGAGCTTATTAGAACCAGTACTAGACTAGGGAACATAAAGAACTACACCAAAAAGGAGGAAAATAAATGGATCCTGAGGTATCAGGCAGATAAGGGACATGGCCTCAATGAAAAGGTAAGCTTGAAACCTTTTCTGAAAGATAGACCGGTCAATCGCTGAATCCTTATTTGGTTTCACAGTACTAGTTATATATATTTTTCATTAGGGGACATTACACCTCAGTCTAGTGCTAGCTATTCCACATATCACCCCATGTCATTATTGATAGGCCGCCATGCTTGCTAATGAGAGTAGCATTCTTAGTTACCTTATACATACTTGTTTTTTTTTGTGGGGATGGTTTGGTGTTTTTAATACAGTGTTAGATAAATAGTTTAGTTATGCTTGTGTTTACCCATGTTAGTATTACCAAGCATTATCATGCAGGTATAGAGAGTTTTTATTAGTAAATTATTTCTACATTCTATATCTCTTATATGTATATTTTAGAGCATTGTATTTATAGTGTTTTTGAAGCATTTTATATATATATATATATATATATATATATATATATATATATATATATATATTTTTTTTTTTTTTTTTTTTAATTTTGTTTTATTTTTTATTTTGTATGCATGTTAAGTCTATATTTATATACATTTACCTGGATATATGACTACGTTTACCACTTTAAGATTTTAATTGTAGGTAATTATGGGTCAGGTGATGCATGAAGAGCTATTTAATAGCAGTTTGCTTTTAAATTTTTATTAAGTCTGAAGAAGCACTCTGAGCAATGCGAAAGCACTTACTGTTCTACTTTCAATAAAGACTTTCGTTGAATATTCGAGCCAGTGGTGTGCCTTTGTGTTTATGCCTCCATTGTTCCACTTGCTGTAGTTAACTCCCCAAAAATGTCCTTAGGAAGTTAAAGCTCAAAAAAAGCTTCCAGAACTCAGAGTGCCTTGGCTGCTAACATACAGACACACACACACACACACACACACACACACACACACACACACACACACACACACACACACACACACACACACACACACACACACACACACACACACACACACACACACACACACACATGCACCCACACACACACACGCACGCATGCACGCACACACACACAGACAGACACTTTTATTCTCTCTTTCTCTCTCTGCAAGCAGTCTTTTAAATAATTTAAAAGCTGTGATCTCAGTTGCTGTTGCTTGTAATTACCTATACTTCTTTGAGCCTTGCAGTTGCAATGAATGAGTGGCACTCATACCCCCATAATACACATCACAATGCTAACTGAAGAAATGCCATTTAAGTAGCCTTAACTGAGATTGCATTTGCTTGAAGGATTACAAGGGATCTTGCAGGGATTGATTTGCACCTTTTCTACTATGCAAATCAAGATGCCTAACAGCTTGCATGTGGGGTCAGCCATAACCTTCAACACACCCTAGCTACAATTTTACTTTTTTTGTCCCAGTGAGTGCTTGCTTGCTAACTTTCTATATTCTTCTGTTCCTATGATTCTAGGACTTTGATTTCTATTAAGGAATAAAAATATTTTAAATGTAAATTATTCTTGGATCACACTTAAATGTTAACATTTATTTTTTATACAGAAGCCTTTCCTTTCTCTTTCTCAGAAAAGCTAAACGTGTTAAATACTTTAACTTTTTTCCCTAGTAACATGAATGAACATTATACATTGAATGTGATAAAGTTCTTTTCACAAGTCTTCTTATAGCTTGATACAGCTTAAAGCACTGAATCAGCAGCTATAATTTTTCAGTCACCTTCTTGTAGATGTAAAGTTGTTTGTGGCTATAGAAAAGTGAATTTTTTGGATATAAAACTGAACAAAAGTGATCGAGATCTGTGGATTACTCAAATTTATAGAAAGCCTACATTTTGTAACACATTTCTCTCTTTTAAAAGTTGTCAACCCTTCCATCAAAAGAGGGGGATTGTTAAGAGTCAGATGATACATATTTCGAGACTGACTTCAGAAGATGAGGATTGTTACAAGCGTTTTGATGAGCTTAAGGCAAAGTTGTTGGAACATGACTATGCTGTTGGTCTACTTAACCTGGTCCGTGATGATATTTGGGCTGGTCATAGGGACAGATATGTGCCCATTATCAGGAATAGTTATACTGTGAACATTAAAATGAACACAAAAGTGGCTTCGGCCCAACCAGTATGATTTTGCATTACACTCTAGATGCAGGGAATATTCAGCATATCTTCAGGAAGAGTTGGTCCTTTATCTTAAGGAATATTTTTCTGATGTACCTCTTTTTATTTTTAAAAACAAACCCAATTTCAAAAGTATTTTAGAAAGACTAAGAGGAGGTAATGGTACCCCCATTTTCGAGGTAAAATGCAGACATTGTAAATACTGCCCATACATCAGCACTGATGGCTCTAATATACGGTCATTTAAGTGATCATTGAATGAGAGTAAGGGGAAATTTGTTAGTCAGCAAGAGGGGTTTACCTCACTTCTTCTGAAATATGTGATGCATATTTCACTGGAAAGACTAAACATTCACTTAACAAGAGAATTTACCAACATTTTTATAGTATACACAAGTGAGATCCCAAAAATGCATTGGCAAAGCATTCTTTGGACTATATAGTTTTTTAAAAAAAAACTTTTTGTATTTTGGAAGAGATACAGGCAGAAGCACTTTCAGGGGATTGGCAAAATCGCTTGTTGGAATAAGAGATGTTCTGGCAATTGAAGTTAAATGCTGCCAGTTCCCCAGGTTTAAACAAGTGGATTTCCATTTACAGTGAGTTGAAAAGAAGAGCTTCTGTTATATAATATTCAACATGGATTTTCTACTTTATTTTTATTTATTACTTTAAATGTGTAAAAGTTTTATTACCTAACCATTTCCATAGTGAGTGGATGACGAGTTTTATGTATGTTACTGTGACTGGTTAAAAATGGAGGTGTGTTCATCACCAGCTGATTCATTGAGGTTTTAAATGTGGTTTCTGTTTACAGCACTTTGGCTCTGAAGATGTGGATGTATAGAAGAAAGCGCTTAACCATTGTGTTTTTGTTTTAACATTAATAAAGTGTTGTCCTGGATTTTGTGGCTTCCTGGAACCTATGTTTTCCATTTAGTTTTTATTATGAAAGACTAAAATATCTGAACTTGTCTGTTATAGATTAGAGGATGTCTTATTCAAGCATATAGGGCATTTAGAGACAGCTATCTCTGCGATCATTTGGGGTTATCAAAAAGTAATAGAAAATCAGACACCCTGTGTAAAAGACTCTATAGGAAGGAGAAGTGTACTAATTCGTTGTCTGAGAGAGCAGCTGATGCATGGAATAGACTAAAAAACTACATTAAAGCAAGTACTGGTTTACATATTTTAAGAACTGCCTGGGCACTTATTAGGGAACAACTGTTTTGGTATATTGTGAGGCTAGAAAGGCATTAATGCCCATGCTTGAAATATTTGTCTATATGTATGTATGCTTGTTTCTGTTAGAAATCAGTGCTTGGAGCTAATAAAGCAGACTAAAGCTAATTGTCCAAAACAAGCCTGTCATCTGAGTTATCCCAAACCTTTTTGACAAAAGAATGACATATATATATATATATATATATATATATATATATATATATATATATATATATGTATGTATATGCCATGTGCATATTAGTGAATGAGTGTGTGTGTGTGTGTGTGTGTGTGTGTGTGTGTGTGTGTGTGTGTGTGTGTGTGTGTGTGTGTGTTTACTTCCTGGGAGACATAATGTTAAGATTACATTTTTTGATTTACTTCCACTGAGTACCATGTGACCTTTAACCTGAACAGGGAAGCAAAAATGTATGAGGAAATGAATGAATGAATGAATGAATGACTGTTTTGGCAATAAATATCTTCAGTACAGGATCTAAACATAGCACAGACATTACTCTTTAACTGGATGATCTCACTGCTTCCTTTCCCTCTAAGGTAAGAATTAAATTAGTTTTAGACTTCCAAATTATGTTTAGAAATGATCATCCTACACTCTTTCCAAAAAATTATATTGGCCTACAATTCTCACTTAAAAAAACTCCTAATTATTTGAATCTATGGCTAAGTGGCATCCCCAGCTACAGTATATCTGGTGTTGATATACCACATTCCAGAGAGTATGTAGTACATGCCATGGTATTCACCTCCAGTATAACATCTCTCTCTCTGCAAACAGATTCTGCCTTAGACCTCAGAAAGAAACAGACCTGCATGATGTAATTTTTTTACTGACAAGCACTGCACTGTGGGATACCTAGAGGCATACTAAACAATCAGGATCACTTCAAGATGCTAGACCCATGCGGTCAGATTCAGAAATTCCATATAAAAATATTTAAAAACCTTAAATAATCCCAGAGTGGTGTTAAAATGTAAGAAATACCAAACCATGATGAAATAAACATGTTTTTTGAGTCTGTGGGTGCAGTTCTCCTTTAAAGAACATGAAGGGGTACTTTTATTGATTGCAGGAATTGTCTGACAATTTTTGAAAAGTTCTTTTTTTATGCTGTTTACTTGAAGAGCTGAGAAGGTGGGGTTGGGGTGCTTGTTTGCAGGACCTGCTGAGGGGGCTGGTTGTGCCAACTACACCTTTGCATAGTATATGGATGTATATGCATATTTTTTTATTTACACAAAGACACAGTACATATACACATACAGTGAATTGCAGAAAACTGCAATACATCTACCCCCCATGTTGGAAAATAAAATATAACTCTTCAGGTGCTACAAAGCAGACAAAATGGCATCTTCTGCATGCAAACACACAATCTGCTTATGCAGGTCAAAACAAAGACCTTGACAGAGCCTAAGACAGTGTGGGGACTCCAGAGTAATTAGATAGCAGAATTTGTGAGAATAAAAAATTAAAAGGACTGATACTGAAGATACAAAATGTATGTACTATTCATTACAAAATATTCATATGCTGCACTTTAATGGACTCAAGGAACAGATAACGTAGGTACTTGATGCATTTTTTGGAAATATTAAGTCATTTATATAATATTTCAGTACGTGACATCAGGTCACTTTTCATGACACCTTAGGTTTGCATAGCAATTCCACTGAATGCAACAGGTGTCTAAACAATTTTCTTTGACAAACCAGTCAAAACCCGCTGGTTTCCCACAATGCTAGTCTTAATGTGGTGGGGAAGTATGCGAGTGGTTGCCGAAAAAAGAATGAATTAAAAACAACCATATTTTTTCAAGTGTGCAGATCCTCAGGTGCAGTTGTTTTTTCCTGTTTTATGTTTTTGTGGAGATCATAGGAAGTTCAAGGCTACTGAGTCATGTGACCATTACGCCTTACCAATTTCCACCCTAGTCTGTACATCTCCAGTCATGGAGAGCTAGGCTATTCAAACCAATTTCTCAAGTCCTATTTAAGGGAAGAAATTGTGTTGCCTTTCTTTAGCTGCAGGGGGAAGCTACGCAGAGGTGAGGGAAATGCTGAACAATGAATCCATCTCTCTACCTTGTTTTACTGACTTGGTCAAACAAGGTTGAATCCCTTGTTCTGGTATTTGTAGGACTGTTTGATTTGTGAACACAGGGAAATGTATTAGAAATTCAGGTTTCATTTCTTTAAAGTACAGGTTATTATGTACTATTATTATTTCTGCATATTTTTAATCTTTTGTTTAGAATAGTAATTTTACTTTGTTTTACCTAAAACTGATTTATAACTGTATCAATTAAGATTTAGAGAGTCACTGCTTGTTCAAGTCTTATTTCCACTATTTCCTATTTTATTTATTGCTTTGTGAGTCTTCCGATCAATGTTAAGGAAATCAACACTTATTCCAAATTCAGAATGCAACTTAAAAAACACTTCATCTAAGCAAAATGCTCCTGCTTCATCACAGGACGTTACCTGACATATCTCCTTTCCAAGTTTCTTCTCCTGTCTCAAGATTTACTGAAGATTGACCCACTTTAGAAACTAATGTGCACATAAAACATTACATTCTGCTTGACTGGACATTGCACTGTGTTTGTTCACAAGATTGTATACATATATATATTTTTGTATGTAATTAGTATGAACTATTCTGTTATTGCTTGCATTTCTGTGGTTTTGTTTATGAAGTATTTTATATTTCACCCAGGCTGAGCCTGAAATTGGTCAACATTGGTCACTGCACTCTACTAGTAAACAAATATCAATAAATAAACTTTGTCCATAGCATTTGCTATATTCCAAAGCACTTTCATTATAGTTCCTTATAGTGTTGTCTAAATATTCCCCCAGATTCTCAAAAGCTTGTACGGCATGCATGATTAGTATAAGAGGAAATTTTGTCAATATGGCGGCCATGTGATTCTCGTATGCACACATTTAACGTGTGCAAGCGCTGTAAAACTAGTGCTGCACGTTCCCAGCCCCCATATGCAAATCACCCCATTTGCAGGTGAAAACCATGCAAATGAGGTAAATCTGCCATCCAGGAAGCAGGGATCAGGGTGTGCAGGACTAGCGTAATATGCAGAAATGTACTCTGTTAGTAACCGAGTACGGTACTGCAAAATCCAAAACAGAGCTATGACAGCTCCAAATAAAGGCTGCATATCATTGAGGAAGCATGCCAATGGCCAAGTATAAGACTATTGGCATTGCAAACAATACAAAAATAAAAAAAAAATCAACCTTTATGTTATGTTAAGCCGATATCGGCTGTTTAAGCATAGGGCAGCAGCAAGCAAACGGGATCGGGGGGAAAATAATAAAATAACCCTAAAATAAGCATTCTAACTAAAATCTGTAGTCTGCCATGTAAGTCAATGGCAGGCAGAAGACAACCTGGCCAGTGAATAGTGGTTGCTAAAGGGGGAAGCTCAGTGTGAGACATGTAACTATGCATTAGCAGGCAATCCTATGCAAATGAGGGGAAGGATAGTGAATCCCAGTTTTTCCCAGCATGTGAGGCAGGTCTTAACAGTGTAAGAGTATGAATAGCAGAGTGCAAGACTAGGAGGTAGGTGACATCATGGGTGGGTGTGTCAGCCATACTGTAAGTGGATTGGAGTCCTGTGGCTTGGGAGTGCTCCTAACTTAGCACAGCTAAGCTAGGAGGTGTGTCTAAACCTGCCTAGCACTCTTTACAAAGCCTAAGCGAGTGTGCGTGCCGCACACTGGGTTTTACAGGAAGAAAAAAGAAGTTAAACCAAGAAATAGCAGCAGTGTGCACATATGAGCACTCTGTTTGTGTGGCGCACACACGGGCTTAAACAAGAAGGCAAGGGGAAAGGAAAACAGCAGTAGGAAGGTAGTCAAGGAGAACTAGCTTAGCTGACAAGGGAAATGTATCAGAATCAGCCAATTACAAAGGCAGCAGACCAGCCCAGCCCAGAACACTACTATAAACCAAGCAAACACCTTCCCCTCTGGTCTTTCCCACACTCTACACCACAGGTGTATACAAGCAGGGAAAGTTTAACAAACAAACCTACAAAATGAGAAAGGCTGCAGCAGGCAACATAGAACATGTGCAAGAGGCAGAGGGTGGTGAGGATGTGAATGCTGCCGGACAACCCACAGTGAGGAGATGGAGAAGAGAGTACAGATCCAGGGGAACCTACCAGGGTAGTGGAGCACTATAGGGTGGACAGAGACCTCCTACAGCAAATTGTTAAGCTGTGCTGGCCACACCTGACACACCAAACTGAGCGAGGGAAACCCATCCCAGTGGACACCAAGGTATGTGTAGGCCTAGGTATACCAGCCACAGGTGCCTCCCAAAGCACAACTGGGGATATCCATGGGGATCTCACAGGCATCAGCATCCACAGTATTTCACTAGTTCTTGGATGCCATGTCAGCACATGCCAGTGAGCATGTATATTTCCTCAACACCCATGAGGTGTTGACCAGCAATATGCATCTCTTCCACCAAATAGCAGAATATCCTGGGGTAGTGGGTGTTATAGACTGCACGCACATACACATCAAAGCACCACCCAGTGAGTAAGGTAGGGCCTACATCAACTGCAGGGGCATCACCTCCATCAACTGCCAGGTTGTCTGTGATGCCCAGGGCATTATAATGAATGTGTGTGCTGGCTGCCCTGGAAGCTATGATGATTCCCACATATGGCATCTGATGCAGCTGTACCAGAGATTTGCCAATGTTGACATCCCCTATGGTCACCTAGTGGGGGATGCTGGGTACCCACTGGAGCGGTGGCTGATGATACCCATCAGAAATGCACCCACACCTGAAAAACAATGCCATAATGAGGCACACGCACAGGCCAGACATATAATAGAGAGTGTGTTTTGGATGCTCAGGTTACGGTTCCGGTGTCTGGACACATCCGATGGTGCCTTGTATTCACCAGCTACATGTACCCAAATTGTTATGGTATGTGCTATGCTACACAGTATGATGCTGTGGAAACAGCTGCAGCAGGAACAGCATGGGGCAGGGCCACAGCCCCCCACCAATGCCAAGGCCTGCACAGGCACAGAGCAACCCAGAGGAGGAACAGCCTGAGCCTGCCCCAGTAGGCAGAAGGAGGTGTGCCCAGTATGCCCTGGCCTTGGCAAAGAGGCAATGCGTAGCACATGCACTGACACAGTAGGGACCCAGGGAATGACACCTCTCTTTGACATGCGCATACAGTAAAAGGGATGCCAAACATGACACTACCTGTGCTCAACCATGTATAGCGAGTGTACTATGTGCATCTGACAAAGGCAGCCCTCCAGCACCATCCGGAAGTCTGGCACTCCCTCAAGGTAAGTCAATCAACCTACCAATTGCCAAATGGAGTAGCATGTGTTGTTACCTGTAGCTATGGTATGGATGCGAGCATGCAAGGGAATTGGGTGGCTGAATGTTATGGCAGCAGACAGTAGACACCCATTAGGGCACCATGACATCTGCAACACATACTGGAGTCACAGTAGTAGCCAGTACTACACAAGGTGACAAACCCCACCACAAGAAATGTGCTGTGTAACATGTGTGTCCATATGACCCACACATGCCAGTCAGGGTGGTTCACATACCCAACAACAGTCTCAGCCAGCAGGACAGGTGTAGACAAACCCAAACAGAGCCTCTGGCATGGACCCAGAATGATGGCTATGGTTACCCCCCCCCCAGGCCTGCACAGACAGACCACAGCACGGCAGGCGGTGGGGTGTTAGTTCCGAAGGGTAGGAAGACAGACAATAATATGTAGGGTAACCAAAGCCACAATCTGTAGTACACTGGTATGCCTCTAGGCAGCATGATAGTTAGCAATACAGAATGAAATGGAGTACCTGACATACCAGTACAGTCATAGTGAATGTGTACATGTTTCACGTGTGCACCCCCCGTCCTACATAGAAATGTAATAACAGCCAGGTGTGCCCCCCCCACTTCTGTGTAGAAATGTAGAAATAGTCAGGTGTGCCCCGACATCCTACATAGTAATGTAATAACGGTCAGGTTTGCCCCCCCACTCCCATGTAGAAATATAGAAACAGGCAGGTGTGCCCCCCCCCCCCACTATGCAAAAATGTAGTAACAGTCAAAGCCAAATGATCGATGGATACCCTGAAGAGACAGCATGCTACCTGTTGATGTACAACACAAAGGTCAGCACTGCAGCACAAACTACCTGGACACGATCCACAGATTCAATACAGATGGCCATACTGGGCATACTCACACACTAGAGAAATGAAGGCAATGTCAGTCTACAACATAGTAGAAGGTCATACTGGGCATGTTCACACACTGAAACACATGAAGGCCATGACTGCAAACACCAGTGGACCAGACATATCTGGCAGTTGCAGTTGTTAGTGTAGACAGTCGTCAGTATGCACCACTCATGCCTTGCACACTCAGTGGACAGGAATACAGACATATATGTCAGGACAACACACTACAATAAGTCAAAGTTAAGCATACATAGATGTGTGGAAGAGGGTCACTGTGACAAGGAGCCATCCAAGCCTGTCCCACCCAGCACACAGCCAAAGGACCCCAAACACATGAGGTGCAGATGTCACTCACTGTAGATACTAGCCACAAGTATCTGTCAGCAATTACAGACTATGTGGTGCACGTGCCAGCTGTGCAACATGACTGTACAAGGCAGTAGTCATCTAGGAGCTGTATACATATACCTGTGACATATGACCCCGTGTATGCCCGCATGTAGCATGTCTACTGGTACATGAATGGGTTATGGCCCATGTGTGCCCGCATGTGGCGTGTCAACCCATACATGAATGTGTTATGGCCCATGCACACACTGCCCTCCCCATAGCCCTATTATGGACAAGCCTGCTATGGTAATCCAATGTGAGATACACCTTGGAAGAGCTGTAGCCCAGTAATCTCTGTGGTGCATCCCATAATTGTGTACTGCTGTAGTGTGATAAAGTAGTTAGGGAGGTGTCCTAACCCCAGACTTGGCAACTGTGTGTGTGTGTGTGTATTGGTGTGTGCGTGTGTGCGTGTGTGTGTGTGTGTGTGTGTGTGTGTGTGTGTGTGTGTGTGTGTGTGTGTGTGTGTGTGTGTGTGTGTGTGTGTGTGTGTGTGTGTGTGTGTCTGTGTGTGTGTGTGTGTTTGTGTGTGTGTCTGTCTGTCTCTGATTGTGGAGAGGGCAATGCTTCTTAGGGTACTCACAATTCATATACCCAACTTTGGCAAGGCTGCTGATGTCACCCACCTAGAACTACATCTCTGGGAAGGTTGTTGCCCAGTAATCTCCGTAGCACGTCCTGTAACTGAGTACTGCTGAAGTGTGATAAAGTAGTTAGGTAGGTGTTCTAACCTCAGACTTGGCGGCTGTGTGTGCGTGTCTGTCTCTGATGATGTAGTGAGCAATGCTTTTTAGGGTACTCACACTACTCACAATTCATATACCCAACTTTGGCAAGGCTGCTGATGTCACCCACCTAGTACTACACCTCTGGGAAGGCTATTACCTAGTAATCTCTGTAGCGTGTCCTGTAATTGCGTACTGCTGTAGTGTGTTAAAGTAATTAGGTAGGAGTTCTATCCCCAGACATGGCAACTGTGAGTGTGTGTCCCTACTGTGTAGAAAACAATGCCTTTTAGGCTATTCACACCCATTACTATTCACATACTCAACTTTGGCAAGGCTGCTGATGTCCCCAACCTAGAAATACTCCCCTGGGAATGCTGTAGCCAAATAATCTCTGTAGCGCATGCTGTAACTGCGTACTGTGATAATGTAGTTAGATAGGAGATCAAACCCCCAATGTGGCAACTGTGTGTGTGTATGTGCGCGTGTCTGTCTGACACTCATTGTGTAGAGAGCAATGCTTTTTAGGCTATTAACACCCCTTACAAGTCAAATACCCACCTTTGGCAAGGCTGCCGGTGTCACGCACCTAGAAATACACCTCTGGGAAGGCTGCAGACTAATAATCACTGTAGCACATCCTGTAACTGCATACTGCTGTATTGTGAATTAGAACTGTGGTTGGGTTCCATCCCCACACATAGCAGTTCCGGATGTATTGTGTGTGTCACTGTCTGTGTAGGGGACAATGCATTTTAGGCTAGTCTCTCGCAGTCATTTCAAATGCCCTACTTTGGCAATCCTGCTGATGTCAGTCATTGTGAAAAACACTTTTGGGCAAGGGCTACTCCAATAATATCTGTGGCATGTGCTATAACTGCATAGTGCTGTAGTGTAATACACTAATTAGGTAGGGGTTCTACTCCCAAACATGACGGGATTGTGTACTTGTAACCCATATCCTGTGTAGAGGTTGTTGTGACTGTGTGGCCAATGTGGAACATATTTTGCATATTTCTTATATGGTGGCCATACTATATTTCACAATGTCCACTGTACAGGGATAACACATGTGATATGGCTGAGTGGCCGGGGTGCCGAGCCATACCCAGACGTGTGACATCAAGGCCAGGCAATCACAGTTAGCAACCCCAGTATTACCTACAGCACACTCTCACCCCATGTGTTATACACACACACATGCCTAGGTAACAGCCAATATGTGGGTAGCACACTGCGTATTGGCCACTGATAGTAACTATGGAGTGACAGCATGGGCCACAGAGGGCATGATACCCAGTCCATCTGTCCAATATGCACATACATGCTGACAGTGCACCTCCTCCATGTTCCCCAATGGACACCTGCACCACCTGTGGTGCCATCACATGTGACCCACAATGGACATACCATGCCTGACAGCATGCCCGTATGGACAGATGCCACTGACACCAAGGAATGCTGATAGCATGCACTCCATGTAAGTGCAGGGTAAAGCTGCTGGCCATTACCAGCTCCCACCACAGGTGGGCAGGACTGGCACATCTGATGATAATCTGTGTTCACAACATGGGCCAGACACCCCAGGTATAGTTCCACATGCCACTGTGCATGCATGTGGGAGGTGTGCACATCCCAGACACCGTCCATGTCATGGACAAAGGAATACAGACATGGCAAGTGATGCACAGCATTCCCCACACACAGTAGTCACCCAGGTGACCAGATGGGGATACAATACCCACGAGTGTGGGCAAATGCAGACACTACATTCCTGAGCCACAATGCAGACCATCGTCATGTGGCCTGATGCCAAGGTACACCCATCGCCTAGCCTTGGACAGCCATCTGGTGCAGTCGAACACCACACTGGCACCCTGTGTGTTTGTGTGTGTGTTGCATGCTGCAGATGTTCACATCCACACTCCCTACAACCCCCATGGGCATACTGCAGCATGCTGTCTGATCTCAGACACCTTCCCATACCCCTTGCCCGTGCAGCCCTCCCCCATATGACCTGTGTGATGCATGGGATACCTGCACAGTAATGTGATGTGGCAATCCCACAACTGATGAGTTGTACACCTGCCCCTGCCATGTGTGTCAATGTGTATGTGTCCTTGTGAGAGTGTGGCTGTGTTGACGCTGGCACCTGTTCATGCCAACAGGCAAGTGTATGTCACCTGCCATACAGCTACTGTATCCCTGTTGCAGATGTCACTCACCATCACATATATGTTCTGAGTGTTCCACAGCAGGTAACCCATGTGGCGCATCCAGTAATTGCAGCGAACTGTGCTAGCACTACATAGTTGTCAGGGGTTTGATACCCTGTGCTGCTAGGTGTGTGACACAAACATGCTTCAGTTTTACCCTCCCACCCCTCCCTGACATGTATTTGCCTCTGTCTGCGTCCCCCACCCCCTCTCAGGTGGACATGGAGACCTACACCTGCTTTGCTTAGGCAGCAGCATGTGTAATGTAAGTAATGCTCTTGATCAGCTGATGGCCTCTGCATGAATCACAGCCCTCCCCTAGCTGATTGCATGTGAAACAGCTGTGGTAACATCCTCATAGCCAATTGTATGGAAACACACTCCAATACCTAGAAACATCATGGTGGTGTTGGCCCTTTTCACCCACTGTGAGCAGGAACTAGATCTGTCGTGTGGCAAACAGCATCTCAGATGGATTGTGGTGTACCTCTAACAACATACACTGTGGAAACAGTGCAACAAACAGGAGGTGGATGTGCCTGACCTGAATACAGACTGTAAGTGCTGCTATACTGCATTTGGAGTAATGTTGCTTTAACAGTGTTTGTGTGGATATGGCTGTTGTACATGTCTCAGTACCTGCCATGTCAGTTCCATGTTTATGGGGAATCTCCATCTGCAGGTTCATCTTCAGTCTGGGCAGTGTTGTGTCCGTGGTTGCATGTGTCACCCACAGAGCATCTAGCTGTCGACTGCTGAAGTTATTGTGAGTATTGCAGTCAGTAGATGAAGAAAGCTGTGGTAGTCACAGACGTCATATCCCTCAAAGGACATATGTTGCATCAACCCTGTAACAACAGTAAATGTATGTGGTTATCACAGCAACATGTCAATATTGGCCCTATGTATGTGCTCCTAGGCACACCTCTGTCAACCTTTGTACACATGTCATGCATGAAGTGGTGCATATGTGCTGTACACCATAATTTGTGGCATCATATCTGTGAACAAGCCACTGATATATCTGACTGCGACACATGTTGTGTACAGTAGGGGTTACATTACATGACATTACCTGCACATTCTGTGGATGTTCGTACAGTACTGAGGTCTGTGTACCTATGGTGAATGTCGACAGTGTGTGTAGTGTTGATATGTACCTTAGCCTGTGTACAGACTGTGGTAGATGACATTGTTTTAGTTCCCCTACTATCAGATGTTACATTCTGCCCCACTGTATGGTACTGTAGGGGCGTACATGTTTGTAGGGCCATAACCACATGTGTCCCATACAACAGACAGCCACCAGACCAAACTGTGTAGCAGCCCAGTATATGTAGGGTCAGTCTGTGAGTGGCACATATGAAGATGGTGTCGAACACAAAGTCCATATACTGTAATACCATGCTAGCTAACCATATGTGGCTGTGGCTGTGTTCACATTGGTTGTGGATATGCACTGTCACACAGTTGTATCTTACCTTGTGCTGTGACACGCCTGTTGAGCCTACTTTACATGCAGGTGCATGTGCATTCCCCCTTGGGAGATGTAGGCCAGTGTTGAGCCAGTCTGCCTGCAGCCTGCACAGTGCATTGTGACATGCCTAGCAGCTGAGTGTACCTACCCAGTGGAATGTCATGTGCAGATACTAGCCAGATGTCCCGCTGCTGGACCTCCCCTAACAGTCTTGTATGTCAGACAGGGCATTGGGATGCAGTGCAGATGTATGTCAATACCTATTGTGTAGTATGTGGCCATGGCACCCCTGTACCAGTGGTCATACCGTTACAGGCCAGGCAGAGGTGTGTGAATGCATGACCTATGGTGGACATCATATACCAGTCATTATGTGCTATACCCATCTACATGGCCATCCACATCCATATTGTCAGGCATGGTACACATGCGTAGCTCTAAAGGCTTATGTGTATACCTCTGGACTGTACAGACGGTGTCAGACCCTCCACATATATTGGCCAATATCCCTGCTGCAGTCCACAACAGCATTATGTGCTAGCAGCGGTACTGTACACTGATGTCCTGTGGATGTCATTCAGTACCAATGGCACACATGTTATGAGCAGATGTGACCTCCCACACACACCATGTCTGTGAAGACAATCCTAATGACAGTAGCAATAGTCTACTAGTATACCTGCTATACATACCTGACATCCCCTGCAACTACGACATTGGGAACATATGGGCTGGGGTTAGCCTACACTTCATGTCCAGGACATATGGTGAAAATATATGTACATATACCCATCCAGATAGCCATATATATGATCACACATGTGTACTACACCTAATTAACACTGTCATGGCAACCACCCACTATAAATTCCCACATCATGTGTGTGTGGTCACATTAAATCTCCTGTGTGATGGGCATCCATCCTGTGTGTGGGCAGCAGTGCTACTGACAGCATGTAGCAATACCCCTTACAAGATAACCGGCACACTCAGGGCAGCCACATATTTTAGGAGGATCAGGAAGTACAGACAGACTGTAAGTAGAGTTGTGTTATGCTTTGTACAGTGGTGTTACTGGGTGTGGGTGTACATACTAGTTTTCCATGGAATGCAGTCCATCTGCATAGCACACAACTGTGGGCCTACCCTCATGCTGGCTGGAGGTGTGCCTATCATGCCTTGTCTGTCCACCACACAGGTCTTGTGTCAGAAAATACACTGGGAATGTGTGTGTTGCGTGTTACCAGTACATGGCTGCATCCATGACCGTCTCTACCATCAATTCCCTGACTAAGGGTATGTTACAGTCTATCCTGTAACACCTGCACCTTGCGTAATGTATGGCAACAGTTGTCCACATATGTGCCTGTATTTCAGCCCATGTTCATCACCTACATACCAAGCTTTTCACATATGTCATGATGGTGGTTGATCCATAGTGGGCTGGGAGTATAACACACTGCCATGTCTGCCATTAGTCTGTTGTAACCCCCACACATATGGTGGGGCTTGGGCCATATATGTGTGGGCGCCACCTACACAATACATGTGTGCCCTCATGCACTGCAGAGCCCAGTGTATGTAACAGTGATATATGGCCCTGTATTATTGAGTCTAGGGGGGAGCACCAGAAATTACCTAGGCTGCTACAAAATGTGGGGGAATCAGGGCTGAGCTGCCTTATGGTATCTGGATGTACAGTACCATATATTTCACCTATATACACATTACTGGCATGGATTTGGGTAATGCAGGATACTTCCCCCTGCCATACAAACTGTTCTGTGTGTTGGTGTGATCGTGATGGTGTCAGTTATGCCATGTTATGTAGCAGTTATAACCCATGTGGTCATATGATGTCTATACCACCTACTGTGTTTGTACAGTGTGTAGACAGAGGCTGCTGAACTATACACCTGGAGAACATACTGTTGATTATTAGGTATCCTATGGACCAGTGTGTCTTTCCTATTGTACAATGTGAATGGCTTGGCCTGGACAGCAACAGCTGTGAACCTTTCCAGACTACTGTATGACTGTAACTGGTCCACTGTAGCATCACTCTGTTGATATAGTTGTCAGTGTCTAAACAGCTATATGGCATGGCATGTAGAACTGTAATAGTACATGATTAAAGGTTTCCATGTCTGCAAACCTGTGGGTGTTGTTTTGCCTATGACCTATCTGTGGGTGTATGTTACAGGCAACGATTGTCATTTGTATGGGTGGCACATACAGTGTCCAGTCATTCAGGGGTCAACTGAAGGCATAGTGGCTGTTCCATATTGTGTGCACCTACCACTTATGTATCTTACTGTACATATAACTGCGTGTGTATGTGTAGTCATATGTATATGTATATATATATATATATATATATATATATATATATATATATATATATATGTATATATATTTATAAATATGTATACCTGTATCTGCATATCTGTGTCTGTGTATCTGAACTGAAGCCTGGTAATGTTGATGGCTTCCACATAATACATTACCCATGGGAGCCAGACTGCACTGCATGATATGTTAGCAATACCAGCCTGACATCATACTGGTGGGATGTAGTACAGGTAACATTGTGTGCCCAGGTTGTTACTGGCCCTGGTTATGGGATCTCCAACACTTGGTAGTGTATTGCAGGGTGGACGTGTTTGGCTGGGGGGGTGCCTATTTGTACAACTCGTATAGTGTGTGGTGCCTCTCAACCCCATTAATGTAACATGTAGCCTGTTACACTCCTCTCCCTAACAGCTACATGTGCCTTGCAGTACCAGCACAACACTGTTGTACCAATGGGTTGGTAGGCGTGGAAATCCTATTGAGGTCTGCCACGTGTGTGTATGTGTGCATGTGTGCATATCTGTAGGGTACACCATTCCGTGTCCACATACTTCTATTACAATACACATTGCCACACAGTAGTATGGATATTGTTGTTGTCGTCCATAGGTGTGGCAATGCAATGCAACACCCTACTATGCCTGTGGCATGTGCATCACATGCATATCCCTGTGGTACCACTGTTGTGTTATGCAATGGGTTGTTTATGCATCGTGGCCAATGTGTGATAGTGGGTATGTCAGTGGCCACAGCTGTGGCATTCATAAAAAGTGAGTGCAGCATTACATTACATCAACAGTAGAATTACACAATGTTACAGCTTATACACAACTGTTTATTACTACTACACAGCAGCAGACTATGTATATGACATCTCAGTTTTGCATGATGTACCTGTACAGATGCAAATGCATACACAAGAGTGGGGTACCGATGTGCCCTGAGGCCTTACCTGCATGCTCTTCAGCTGGTGTGTCATTGGCACCCACCTCCAAGATGTGCCAGGTATTGGTGCTGCAGGCAGACAGGTGCCACAAGGCTGCTGAGAAGCTCCTCCACATGGGTGAGGGGTGGATAGGCTGGTTGCTCCCCCCTGTTTCGAGGTAGTCCTCCCTTACGGCAGCTGCACGCTGACGTACATGGAGAAGCAAGTCGGTGCAATGATACCAGACCTACTTATAGCTGCGGTTATGCAGTCCGACATCATTGACCCTGTGGACTAGTTTGTTCCAAAGGGCAGTGTCTCCTGCTGGTCATGGGCTGTCCACCCAAACAGCAGTACGTAGTGCTGTACCAGGTGGTCGATAATGATCTCTGTCTCAGCGGCACTGTATGTGGGAAGATGACTATGTGACATGTTTCCTGGAAGACATAGAGATGGAAACAGGTCTGAGCCACCCATGCAGCAGGGTTACCATAGTTCTTAATACACATACTTGCCTCCCCCACCATATCAACTACAGCAAACCATTCACAGAATGCAATTGTTATGTCAGCTGCTTACCTACCATTGGGACATATGTTGTATTGTACCAAGCTTTGTGCTATGTGTTTGTAGCCATGCTCCCTGTGGGGACACTTATCTTTGCTGGCCTGTTACAGACTATTTCACCTGCATGTCAATGTCAGTGCCACTATATATATATGTGTATAAATATACATCTATGTACATATATATGTAGATATATGTTGTACGTTGTTGATATACCTATGTCTATATGAGTGTCTGTGTATCTACACACATACACGTCATATTCTGTATCACACAGTTATGTGGAGTGCATACAGACATCTGGTCTGCATTCTGTAACTGTCTTTCATTCACAGCTGCACTGTTCTGCCTTGCTACAACACAGACAGGTGATACATGTGAACACATACTAACATTAGGGTGGTAAATATAGTGTGAGATTGCTGGTATGTCTATTACACACCTATGGCATTTGTGCATGCTACATTACACATTAACGTGACTGTCCTGCAAGTGGTGTGCTCTGACACCCATGTGTCTATCATGACAGCAGTACACCCACCACCAGCTATTGTCCACACTAACATAACATACACAGATATTATGGCTGACATCTTTTTCATTCATTGCTGATCTGCACAGTTGGCGGGTATGTCCCACTGCTTACAGGGACAGACAGTATTGTCCAGAGCAGTTGTTCAGTGGGACATCATTACAGGGACAACTACAGATGGCACATATTAAACATTCTACATCATATATCCTATTAATCTATACCACATACTACATTAAATTACATACAGTTATGTTTTACATACCTTTTATTCTTTGGATGGGTGTGACGCCTTCCCGGTTTTGGCTTGTAGGTATTAGTTTCCCACTGTGTGAGTTTCGTTTTATATTTTCTTTTTTTTTCTTTTTTTATTTCTCTCTCTCTCTCTCCCTCTCCAGTAGAGTGAATGAGTTGTTTTGAATGGATTTCAGCATGGCTTTTGTAGGTGATGCACATGATCAGGTGATGGGCTCTGCACCAATCAGTGTGCAACAGTTGCTGACTGTGTGCAGCCTGCTGTGTAGTGATTCAGTTAACCATTGTCATGGCAACTCAGTACTTTAAATTGCTTACTCATGTGGGTGTTGTCCCTTCACCTTTCCAGTATGGCGGACATCCTCCCTGTATGTGGGCAGCAGTGTCACAGATGGCAGGTTGCAGTACCTATTACAGCGGGGCTTGCAGACACAGGGCAACTACACAGTCTTAAGAAGTTCCAGACCTGCAGAAAGAGAGAGTAGTGCTGTTATGTGCATTGTATATTGCTGGTCTTGCAGTGTTTGCATGTACATTGTAGTTTAGGATGGAATGCAGTCTGCCTGCATAGCTCTCAACAGTGGGCCTATCCAGATGATGGCCAGTGGATTGTCTGTTTGCTTTTGCCTGTGCACCACACAGGTCTTGTCCTAGATATATCCCCAGCAATCTGTCTTTTGCATGCTATCAGTACATGGCTATTTCCAGTTGTGTTCCTGATGTGTTATTCCTGCATAAGGGTATGTTGCAATGAATCCTGTAACACCAACAATTTGCAGGGTGTGTAACAGCAATATTATGAGTATGGCCCTGTGTTCCTGCCTCTGTTCTCCACATATATGGCTGGCTTTGTCCTGCTGTGATATGGTTAGAGGTTGTTCAGTATTGGCCTATCATTATTTACTGCTAGCATTCCTCCTATCATCCCAGTCATATCGTGAACTCCCACAACATTTGTTGGTCAGGGTCCATACATGTGATAGATACATAGACATTACCACAGGTAATAAATGTCGCCCTAGGCCTTGACTACAGGGTGTAACTGGCAGCTGCTGAACTACATCTGTTATTGTTTATTGTTGCCTATCTTGACGGCAAATCCTTTGTCTACAGCTATACGAAATGATGGGCTTGACCTGGACAGTATAGTATGTTACATATCCGCACTGTCTGCATCTACTTTTCAGTGTGGGCCTTGCATTCCTCACTGATTACATAAGTCCAGATCTATGTGCTGTAGGTAATGGCATACATTACTGTAAAATACACCATTAAAGGTTGTCTGTGTATACATACCTGTGTGTCATCTCATGTCCTTTGAATAGTGACTGGGTCTATGTGTAATGCAGTACTCCTGTTCAAGTATAAATGTTATTTAGTAGGTTATATGGCAAAATTATGTTGGAATACTGATTTCACATGGAAAATAGAATGTGCTGCAGTGGGACTCGAACCGGGAATGCATGCGCATTAGGTGGGTGCACTGCCCACTACACTATTGCAGGTCTGCATAATTTGCATATTCCTACATTAATGTCATACCCATGCTCCCTTTCCCCGGCCCCAGAGCTCCACATGCACAGCATCCATCCATTCTCCAGTTGCTAGCCCTGCCATAACACACCTCCACACATTTCCCTCACTGTACATCTCGGTACTCCTCCATTTTACTGCCTTGATGCAATCTTCTTCAGGCTCTTCATCCGTTTAGTCCATGTACATTCGAGCCTTCCCTTGATCCTCCTCTGATACTGGTGGAAACATCATTGTGACCCACAAAGCCTGGTGCATCCTGCCAGGGACGGACCTTTTGTTGTGTCACAAGTAGACTTTGCTGGTCTACACTGTTTTTCCCACTGGTAGCATCCTGCCAGGGGTTTGAAAAGCAGCAGTTTGCTCATACACCAGACTAGCCTCATCTTCCGCTTCCTCGGCTGAAACACCCCATGGTGTGCCCCGTTTTCCATTCCTCTCTTCAGTATTATACAAGACTACTGTTCTCACAGTATGTGTGGACAGGCACTGTTCAGTCATACTCATGGACTGCTCAGAATACTGTGATTGAGCACTGTGCACATGTTTGTTGGTATTAATGTACATACTTAGATACATTTCCTATACTGTTGACTGACTGTGCCAGATGATATGTTGGTGATAACAGCAGCTGACTGTATATCTGCCATGCCTTCGTGGTAACTCACTTGGACTATAGTGTGCAGGGTGGGGGGGGTGGGAACCTGGGAGTGCTGATTATGTTGTCACTGCCCACAACAAGGACTGTGGGCTACAACATGCCTAAGGCACTGCGGGGGAAGTGTAGGTGGGTATGCGCTGGTGTGTGTGAGGCTCAGACTTGCTGACCTCCGGTTATGGCATCTTACACTAGCCTCCACATTGCTTAACCAGTGTGGGCATTGCTTACCGCCGCCCAAACAGGTGTACTCCCGCTTGCTGCCGCATACCCCCGTGCTACTTCATGAACATGTCGGTATTATATATTCTTAAGTCAGGTGTACATGTCCGGTATGACTGTTCATGAAAGTCAGTGTAAGGTGAAGTGGGATTCCAGTTTAGCAGTTCTATATAGGTTACACTCAGGTATTCGGGTTAGGTTTAGTTATGCCATACCTGTGTTGTAGTAGTAGATGTGAATAGTGAAGGTGTAGGCAGGCAGGTGGAGGGGGGACATTTTAACTGTATAGTAGGCCGTTCAACTGATTGGTGGGGGAGCAGTAGTGCAGGTTTGCAGGGTGTTGGGATATGTATGCGAGGCAGGACAGGAGGTGTCAATGTCAGTAGTTGGTGAAGGGGTATGGAGTGTTAGTTGGGGGGTGGTGGACTTCGCCAGGTAGTGAGCTTGTGGTGATCCAAGTGTGCTTGAGTTTTCCCTTCATGTGTTATTTACATGTGTCATCTGGGACAGCTGCAGTAATACACTTGGGTTGGGGGTTTCAAATTCTGCCAAAATAGTTTTGTGGTGGGTGTCACCTACTTGTGACTGTGAACATGATTAGGAATGAAACAGGGGTCGATAGGTAAGTGGTGTTATTGGGCCACATAGAGGGGCTGATAGTAGCAGGACAGCTGACTGGAAGGTCCACAGCTGGCCATTTCTTCTACAGCGATAGCTGTGTATATACCCTGCATTGGGGACAGGTCTGGACACTCACACCACTGGGTGGGGGTGAGGACAGCAATAATACCTTGTGATGCCAATTAGTTCGGCTTACATGCCTACAATGGGGTGTTGCGACCATGTGTTCTTTGGTGTCATTAAGTGGGTTTGTAACAACACACCTGGTTATTTCGCCCTTTGCCCTGTAAACTAGACATTGCTGCTGTGGGACTTGTACCGGGCATGGCTGCTCGTTAGGTGTTGGGTCTGCCCAATGCACACTATTGCTTACATCCCTGGGGTGGTCCACATAGAACCACTCCAGCCAACACCTGCACACCTAGTCCCATAATTACATACCCATAGTTCCCCACCTGCACCTCCTCTTCGGCACTCTTCCTTACTCTGGGTGCAGGTTGGGTCTGATCACACCAGTACACACTGCCCACTCCCCACTTCTCGGGACCCATCACATATGTTGTCTCGCCCCATGGATCATCAGGCTCCCCCAACCTTGTAGTCCGAGAACATGCATGCCCTGCCGTAGGTTATCTGTGTAATGGCTGGAAGTCCGAATAGCCATATAATTTTTGGCTTGTCCCACAAGGGACATTCTTGCCTTTGTTTCAGGATTAGACTTGGTGGGTCTCTCCCACTGGTAGTATCCTGCCTGTAGTCTGGGAAGCAGTGGTTTGTATGCTTCACCTGTCTAGCTGGGGGGGGGGGGTTGATGCTACGTGTTACACGTTTGTTGATTGGGCCCCTCACCGCCATTGGCACAGCCTGTGAACATATGTAATCCTTAACAGCTGTATCATATCCTAGCTATATATCTGTGTATATTTACACAACCAATATATATATATATATATATATATATATATATATATATATATATATATATATGTATGCATACACACACACACACATATATATATATATATATATATATATATATATATATATATATATATATATATATATATATATATATATATATATATATATATATATAAAATGACATGTGGATGTATGGGTGGCTGCATATGTATATATCTATATGTGGGTATTTATATATATCTGTCTATGTATGTATACATTTGTACTACAGAGTGGAGAAATATATCTCCATGTGGTTATGGGTATATATACACACTCATACCTCTACATATTTAGCTACATATCCTGTCATGTTGCCTGTTATTGCTGGGCACTGTTTTGTGTGCATACCAGCCAACCTTGTGTGCCACATATGCTTTGCGATACCTACAACTACATCCGTTAGTGTACACAGAGTCACACATGAAATCTATTGCTAGTACCAGGTAATCATTCATCCCATGCGGGACAGCCCGAACATTGGGTATCCAACTTTCCTCTACACCCAGAGTTACATAGGTACTCATGGCTATGTGCATGGACTATAGCGTGTGCCAGACCTAGGATACTTGGGTTGAGACAACATAAGGGATGGGTCCCGAGGGGGGGGGAGTGTGGAGGGGGGGGCAATGTGTAGTGGTGTGGTAGTTACGGACCGGTAACCGGGGTTGAGATGGTGGTTGCATGTATGCAGCGGGTGGGTGGAAGTGGAACTATGGGTAATGCATGTATGGCAATTGGATGGACTTAGTTGGATGTGCCTGTGCTGCTCGGGCCATCTAGTGTGTGGGGGAGAGGGGGATGTGATGTCAACATGTGGAACATGACCGAGGACTAATTTAAATCCCTATTTCAATGACACACATACATTACATTGGGCTTGGTAGCGTTTTGCAGGATGGTCGTGTTTGTCTGGGCAGGGGGTATGCCAATTCGTATGTGACGTATATTGTTTGGGGCCTGTCAAGGCCTTTCATGGTGCATGTGGACATGTATGTGTCTGTTAAACTACCATTATTATCTACAGATGTCTGGCCATATGTACCTCTGTGGGTGTATATATTTGCTTACATATTTCTAACTATGTCCATATATACCTATCGGGACATTTCTCTGCATACATATGTGTAACTTGCTGTGTATATGTGGATGTATGGATGCTGACAGATATATGTGTAGTCGTCGGCATTTGCATGTATATCTGTTCATATATTTGTATATGTATGTATATATATATATATATATATATATATATATATATATATATATGTATATAAAACTATCCATATATATATATATATATATATATATATATATCTATGGATAGTTTTATATATATATATATATATATATATATATATATATATATATATATATATATATATATATATATATATATATATGTGACTACATCTATGGATATGTTGTATCCGTTTAGATAGTAATATATTTGCACACACACACGTCCATCTAGCTGCAGGTCTAAATTCTCTGTGCTGTTGCATGACTGGACTGGATGATATGTTTCTGATAAAGTCAACTTTATTTGTATCTGTCATGGCTTAGTGGTAATTCCCTTTGTCTATGGTGTGCAGGGTCCTTAGTTCGAGGCTTGCAGCGGCTGTTTATTTTGTTGCTAGGCAGAACATGGGCCATTGGGTACAGCACAGTACAGCAGTTGTACGCGGGTGTGTGCAGGTTTGCGCAGAGCTAAGCACTGCTAACCTCCGGTTAATGTTTCTAACACTCAGTTAGCTTCTACTTTACTTAATCTGTGTAGGTAATGCTTACACCCACGCAAATGTAATTACACACACTTACTAGTGCTTATATATGCTTACTACTGCTTATTTGTGCTTACAACTGCTTACTAGTACCTTATTAATACAGTAGTCCAGTTCACATTTAATGTTATTTAGTAGGTTATACAGGAAATATATGAGAAAAAAAAAATGTTCATATACAGATTTCACATGGAGAATGGTATGTGCTGCAGTGGGACTTGAACCAGGAATGCCTGCTTGTTAGGCAGACACCCTGCCCACTACACTATTGCTGTGCTGCTTCATTTGCATATATCTTCCTTGTTATCCTCTTCGGCCTTTTCAGCTGCTTTAACCGTAGCTAAGCGATGGGCACACCCGCGCACCTATGTTTAGCTGTACTCGGATTTACGATAAATATGACGGGTTTTCTTCGGTTTATTTATATGTACTGTTGCTGTTGTACACATGGGGGACTGTTGGTGGGGATATGCGGACACCTATGAGCGGCCTCGCTCATTTATTTCCACTTTCCGCTGTTTTACTTTGCAGGGGCGTGTTTATTTTGTGTGCTCTGCTCTCAGACACGTCCCCTGCACTTGTAGACACTCCGTGTATGCCTAGGAAGTCAAGCAGAGAGCCTTCATGAATATGCATGGCGCGCTGCCATCCTGCTCCTAAGCGTCCACTTCCGTGCTGGACTAGACTAGTCCTGCATGGCAGATTAGTAAATCCGGGGGATTGTTTTTGTTTATGTTATGTTTTTGGTATTAATTTGTATTTCTGATATCTAAGTTTTTTTTTCTTATTTTATACTGTTAATATAATGTTCTTTCTTACAGTCTATAAAATTATCATTACACTCGCATATAGTTCTTTTTGATTTTGCCCCTTTTACACATGCTTATTGTGCATTTGTTTATCTATTCATCACCGCACTTGTACTTTATGGACATAAAAACAGAATTTCTAATTCTTTTTCTCTACAAGTTTTATTATTCACTTTGATGCATCTACCCCTTTTAACTCAGTGACAAACTAAACACTCTACTGTTTGGTTAACAACATTTGCTCAACAGTGACAGATGAATGACACGTGCAAGAAATCAACATTTCTTGGGTAATTTCCCTTTCTCTGGGGACTTCCCAGTCTTGGAGTTAGTATATATAATTAACAGGGGGTGTTAATTAAGTAATCTGTGACCGTAATATTAGTTTCCACAGTGTCTCTCAAACTAGAATGAACACAAGATAATACCTACATATACAGGCTGTGCGTTACTTTCAAATGATATAAAACTCAACTTTCATAGTTAATACTACTATAACACACACAGCCAACTATGTCTTATCACACACCATCTAGTTAAACTATATCCACTCTTTTTCCCAGAATATATTCTAATCCTTAGTCACTTTCATATTATTATATTGTCATATTATAACCCTGCTCTCAGCTTATCCCAGAGCTGTAGCTTGGTAATGAATTCCCTGCTGTGTGAGTAGTTTTTGCTTATGTTTTAGGTTTTTGTTTTGATTGCTTTCACATTACTGGGAATTGTCCTTCTTGCAAACTCCTTCCTGTCCGTGAGTATGCTTTATTGGTAGGATATGTGTGGGGCAGTTTCTTTAAGTAAACTGGTAGCAATCTGTCTATGAAAGCAAAAACTTGTCCCTTGAGTTTTTAGTAGTGCTTTTCCTAGGTAGGCAGTTGTTTAGGTGTGGGGCCAACATGTCAACCTGTTAGAGCAAGAAATCTGGACAAAGCCATAAATAAAATAAGGACAAAGGCCCAAAAATAGGGACAATTTTTAAATATTGCTCTTACATACTTAGAAAGTTCATAGAATAACAGGCTTTGCATTATCATGACTTTTCTGAAGGGTATGAAGTCTAAAACTCAAATGTCTGCCATTATTTTTTAACTTTATTCTTCAATGATTTACCACTAATTTGGAAAACCACAATGTTATGAAAAAAGGACCAAAAATATGAGGCAAAAATCTATACATTCTGCAAAAATCTGTACATTTGAGAGGTATGATGGTGGCCTAATGCTGACATAGTGGTGTGTTTATTTAGTGATAAAGATTCAGCTGAAGTAGTCTGCAAATGTATTTATTATATATCAATGTGCTGGCAGATCCAGCAGGTTGTCTAAACTTGTTTTTGTTTGCTAAAGTTAGTTCATAATCCTTGTTGAGAGTTGCTTGGAAAGCAATGATCAGTAATGTATGACATCATTTTTTAAACTAAATTTTAAGGATTTTAGAAAGGGGAGCCTGACTAGTTATTGGCTAATAATGTTTATTTGAAAACAGATGGATGGATTTGGACATAGAAAGAGAGCGATCATTTTATATATATATATATATAAAATTTCACTCTGGTCTTCTTTTCCTTACATTTGTTTTTCTGTCTAAATACACAATTTTAATGCCAGCTCTCTTAAACTGATATGTTAGTATAAGAGATGTTTCACCTCTTCACACAAACACTACTTCTTTAAGTTTCTCATCTGCATCTTATTAAATGTACTGCTTATATCATGGATCACAGTTATATATTAAAGTAATTGATCATATTTAACTTGTTTGACTAGTATTTACTCAAGCAACTTCTTATAATATAATATTTATTTACTAAGAAATGTGTTGTAGTGCTTATATGAAAGATATATTGAATATGCAAAGTCTTCTTACGTTATTTCTACTATGTTGTTTTAATTCAAATGAATATATGCATTTAACTACTTAAAATGTATTTTACTTTTCTAAAAATGTATAAAAGAAATGCAATTTGAGATATTTTTCCCTTGGGTATCCTATAAAATGGACTTGATTCTAGTAGGGCTAACCCAGTTAACAAAGAACAGGTGTGGAAGGGTTGGTATAATGATTAATGTGTTTACCTAGTAAACACAAGGTTCAGGGTTTGAGTCTCTTCTTTGAAAGGGAAGTTGGAGTAGACTCAAAATGATCCACAAGGGCAGCTTGCCTCTGAATAAATAAAAGTAATATTATGCTTAAAGGACTACCTGTCAGACAGTATACGTTAGACAGGTCAAAGTCTAACAGAATATTAAAAAGTACAAGCAACTGGTCATGTTATATAGACAAAGGGTGGTATTCATAGTCCTGAGGTTTGCAGTTTCTTAGAGGTTATTTATAATGAGCACTGCTATGCCTGTAAGCAAATACACTAATCACAGCTTATTTGCAATGACTAAGGCCAGGCAAAAGTTTCTGCAAAAGAAATGCCCCTTTTGAGAATTGCATAATGTTGGTAGATTTAATCCTTAAGTATGTATGAAGTATTACACCCAGCACGTCCACAGCTACCTCAGGACTACTTAAGGGAATCTGTTCACACATGCTCTCAAATATTACTACAATTCCTAACTCAGCTTAATTTGCAGACAAAGCCATGAGTACCTCTTCTACATTTATAAGGATGACTGTGAAACGTGATTATGGCACAGGCATAATCAGAGGTGTTGTGGACACTGGCCAATATCCACATCAACAGCATCCACAGACATCCATTTAAGAAGTTTAGCTTGACCTCTATTACATATGTACATTAAGGCAATGACTGCTCTGGTCAAATAATTGCACGTAACACATGACATTTACTATAAACAGGTGAACACTCCATTTCTGCACATCATGACATTGAACAGAGTTTGCATGCTAAGTGCCCTCCCCACCTCCCTAGAAAGCATATAGTAATGTATTCCACTGTTGGAGTAGTAATGTAAGCAATACATTCTTCACATGGTCAGCAGCAGAAATGAACAGCTCCACTCGACCGGTAAGAAGAAATCACAGCAGAATGACTGATGATGGTGATGATGATAAAGATGATGATAACATATTTATATTTAGGACACAGCTTGGGGAAAGTGGATTATACTGGGAAATAACAAAGCAAGAAGCAAGCTAAAGCATCTTCACCAATTGCAAAGTAGATAGAAAACACATAATTCCATATTTTATAATATATCTGCAGGTGATGTGGAAGCACCTGAAATTCTGACTCTCAATTGCAAACAGGTGGGAAGAGAACTTATTAGCATGTCATTATACATCATTTCTCATTAGCATCTTATTGTTACTGCATTTGCATATGTCTATTCATGGCCATGGTGCATAGGCAATAAGTGGTTTGTATGAATCATGCCTTGGCTGAGCTTATGTGTGAACAGTGCCAGTTGCCTTAATGCATTTGCATACAAACCAAATGCTAGTTCACCCTTCCTAACACTACTTCCAGTTTCAACAGCAAATGTGTCATTTGCCCCATCTAGTATATAACTCCTAATTATTTCACTCCTATTGAAGAGGTTGTAAGTAGCCTACACTGCTACACACACCTGGGGAACTGGAAAAAATGGGGAACTAACTTAACTCAGCACTACATTATTTCTTCATGTCTTGAGCACTCAGGGGACTGTAAATAAATTAATTTAATTTGCTACAGCATTACTGTAGTATTTCATGTTTCAGGAGAGATTACCTATCCTTTCTGAATATGAAGATCTGAATTAGACCATTAACTGAAACAGGTATCATACTTGAGAATTTGAATGTAATATTGTTTCAAATGGGTTCTTCTATGTTACTGCTGTCAGTTTCTCTGAATGTACATGAATGCAGAACTGAGCATAACATATCAACCTTTGTGAAAATATTTTACATATTACTGTGAAATGTTATTTTTACTCTGCTGTACATACAATTTCAACTTTTGTGAAATTAACTCTTCACTGCTGTGACACGTGACAACTTGTGCATCCATGGTGTGATCCTGATTGCAGTCACTCTATTTGATTTATATCTTCAGCATTGTTACTTTGTGTCTTTACACCCAGCCTGTTGCTGAAAAAGGTCCTCAGATTAGGCCACCAACCTGGTAAATGTAGGTACGAGATTAAAATGAAGCTGGACTGTAGGAGAGTCATTATGTTACATTTTGTGGAGATCGCTTCATAATCTGCTTAGTACCGGGATGTTCTGCTATGCCAGTTATCCAGACTAGTAATTTTCAAAATGCAAGAACTATTCATATAATTAATCATCCATTACCATAACTAAGGAGAAGTCACTAGAAAAAAACGACGAATCACAATACAACTCCTAGACATGATGATAAAGTAAAATTGCATAATATACAAACAGACTCATCTCATACTGATACATGATACACAAAATACATATAGAAATAATTAGAAGAAATCATTGCAACATAAAACACAGCAGCCAGTGCAATATCAGTGTATATGGGGGGGGGGGGGCTGCCTTCATTTGTACTATGTTGACATTATGGATACCATACTAGGGATTGAAATTTTTTTAAACTAATAAGGAATCTGGTTATACTATAATGAAATTGAAAGACCACCCAAAAAAGAAAAATAGATACATTTTGGAGAAATATTTATGAAGATCATGTGGAACATAACAAAGACGCTAAATGGATAGAAGAAGTGAAAGAAAGTATAAGTTTAAAGGTACAGGATATGAAATGGGATTTCACACTGAGCTAATCGGAGGAAGGGCACTTAGCAAACTCGGATCTGTAATAGATAATATTAAGTATACTGTTTTTTGCTTATTTTTACGTGTTATTTATAGCACTTTTATTGTTTGCTGCATACTTTTCTAGCTAGTTTCACTGTGTGTGAGGTATTAACTCAATGTTCTCTACATTTATTAAGCATCTGTTTGGATTTTTTGTTCTGATTTCCTGCCAAGGAGTTTATCATATAACTTCTTTGCAGTTAAAAGCTTTCTCTAGAGACACCTTGCTCCTTTATCTGTTTAAAAAATTCATTTAAAGGCTCACTGATGCTTTTCTGCTGTGATGACATTTCTGCAGTTTTTTCTACCTAAGTAGTGAGGGCATTTGTAGCATTTTCCATATTCAGGCTTGTGTTTTTTGGGGGGGGGTCTATATTATAACAAAAAAATGATCAAATGATCAAACGTTGTTATATCGAACTCAAAAGTTCGAATTCACAACACATTGAACTACCAGAACAGCAATTTTTTTCCCCAGGGAAAAAAAAATCGCTGTTCCCAAAAAAAAAAAAAAAAAAAAACACATTCAAACATTACATAAAGTGGGGGGATTTGCCCCCCACACCCCCCCTACTTAAATATACCAACTCCAAGATCAGACTACAGTGCCAAAAATGGCAAAGTGACGGAAGCGGCCAAGCGACTTTTTTCCCAGGGAAAGAATTCGCTTATATGCCGCTTCATCATTTTGCATTTTTGACATTTGATGTTCAACCAAGACGCATTCGACAAAATGCGTCTTTGGTCTTCTGATAGGAACCCGTTTTGGGCCTAGTTGTTGTGAAGGCTGTGTGTCTGACCACATGTTCAAGGCCATCTTAGTTTAGCCAAAGTCATACTGCATTTTAGTGAGAGGGGATTGTTTATGGTCATTGGCTGATTGGAGTTACCTGGACTACGGCTTGGAGTAAGCACCTCATTGGTTCTTTCAAGCTTTTTTTAAAGTTGCTTCAGGTTTCAGCTTTTTGTTACCTAAGAAGCTAACTTATGAATGTTTCTGCCATTTCACACTGAGCTAATCAGAGGAAGGGCACTAACAAACTTGGATCTGTAATAGATAACGTTAAGTATCCTGTTTTTTTCTTATTTTTACAAGTTATTTATAGCACTTTTATTGTCTGCTGCATACTTTTCTAGCTAGTTTCACTGTGTGTGAGGTATTAACTGGATATTGTCTACATTTATTAAGCATCTGTTTGGGTTTTTTGTTCTGATTTCCTGCCAAAGAGTGTATCATATTGTTTCCCACCATCCATCCCTATTGGTATTGTGTTCTTATACTTGGTGGTTTTGCAGTTGCCCACCCCTACTGTAAATTTGATCTGGGACACTCCTCCCAGTCTAGTGTCATTACCTCATTCTACCTAATCCAGGGAGAACATATGAGAAGGCCAACCCACTTAGTTTCTGCTCCTCCTTTCCCATTTCCACTTTACAAAAAAAAAAATTTCTAAGCTTGTTTCCTGCCTTTCCTGTAAGTTGTCTAGTCCAGATACAGCTTTGCTGTATCCAGAACTGTTTGTAAGATTCTGAGCTCCCAAGCCTTTCTGTGTTAGAGGGAAGCCTTCTAGCTTAATTTTGTTTCTTAGAAATAGCCAGTTTTTTTAGTTTCAGCACTCAAATCTGTTACTTTGAGCTCAGCACTTGTTCAGAACTCTTTGTAAGCACTAAATAAGCTACAAATTACTACAGCACTCACTTGTCTAGAGGAAAACAGTTTTTAGTACTTAATAAATAAGCACCTATCCAGGCATGTCTAAGGGTCAGCTCCCGGTGTTTTCTCCTGTCTACCTGATGAATCTGGGCATCTTGGGGCAATGCAGCAATTGCCTCATGTACACAGACAACCGTCTCCTCCTACCACCCAACACTACAATCTGTGAGAGATGCACTTATATAGCCAAACTGGAAGCAAAGCTCTCTTCACTCAAGACTGGGATAGACAGTTAAGAGAAGAAGGTAAACACTTGCACCACACCACACTCATCACATAGTCCCTCAAAACCTACACCACCAAAACACACACATAGAAACACAAAACACACACCTACATTCACAGAGGCTCTCAATAAAAATCTACCCAAGCAACAGGGACCTCCAAAGCAGAAACACAAGCAACCTCCACCCCCCAACACAACCCAAATGACACATAGCCCACAAACTCAGTGTGCCACTCAACCGATGCCCATAAGGCTTAACAACGTACCCAACACTCTAGTCATAGGTGACTCTATAGTCAGGCACATTGATGTTCCACTCACCAGGCTTAACAAGGAGAAAGTTACTGTCAGCTGCCTGTCGGGTGCCAGGATTTGCCACATAATGCACGCACTCATGTCACTTCACAACAAGTACAAATATGACTCTGTCATTGTCCATGTTGGTGTGAATGACCTGAGCTGTACCTCCCTGGACTACATGAAAAGAGACATGGAGGAGCTGACCAATCTAGTAGCCCAGGCAGGTATGACCCTAGCCCTGAGTAGCATCCTGCCATCATCCAGAATGACACCACTGTACAAGGACAAAATGATTTACTTCAACAATTAGCTAAGCATCTGGTCATTCTAAGGGGATCCATTATCTGTCTGCCTGGGATGAAATGATCGACAAAACACAACGCTTTGCCGGAGATGGCATGTACCTGTCACCCTTGTGATTCCAGATACTGTTTAAGGCTCTTGCCACCCCTATAGTGCCTTTTTTAGGCAAGGTTCAAATGACAAATTCACCACCGTAACAGGTACAAGCAAGCAAAATCTGAGGCTAATGCTACTCAATGCTAGAACTCTAAACCTCAAAATGCACTCACTTGAGGCACTCCTTAAAATGGAGAACATCGACGTCTGTGCAGTGACAGAGACCTGGTTCAAGGCTCCAGAGAGCACCCCTGCATTACCAGGCTATAATTCATACCACACCTTTCAGCCACCTAACCTGGACCGAAACACTAAAGGCGGAGGCGTGTCCATATTCATTAAGGATCTGCACACCTCCAGGCTAGTTGCTCACCATAATGCATCTGAGATTATCCAAGTGCAACTAACTCTGGGCAAGACCAAAATCTAAATTGTAGCTTGCTACAGATCCCCTACCATGCCCCAGGATTCCCACTCCTCATTTCTTGATACACTGGAAAATATTAGGGTACAACATAACACCCTAATAATGGTCAATTTCAACTACCCCACCATTAACTGGGAAAACTAGTCATGTACCAACTCTTGTGCTCAACGTTTTCTGGAATTCATAAATTCCAACGCCTTGGATCAACGTATCCACACCCCCACCAGGGGCAACAATATCCTAGACCTGGTCATTACCAACATGGCAACCTTTGTTCCACACCAGAGGTCAATTCCTCGTTGGTCAGATCCGACCACAAGCTAATCACCCTAGACATCCACATCCCACCCCCACCCCCCATTAGGAAAACCACCGTAAAGAATTTCTCCAAAGCCAACTTCATGCTTCTTAAGACAGAAGTGGCAAACTTCACGACACCCATGCTGACGGACAATAGAGGTACGACTGCTGAATCCTACACAAATGCACTTTATAAGCACTTACACAAGTGCATGGATTGTGCAATCCCTAACAGAATCAAGATGCTTTCCACCAAAAAAAAGAAGCCAATCTGGTGGTCTCCTGCCATAAACAAACTCTACAACAGAAGAAAGAAACTGTTGCAAAAAAGAGTAAAATCCCATGATTGGAGGAACTCTCTGGTCAGCCTCAGTAAGAAGCTGAGATCCTTCATAAAATCCTCCAAAGCTAGTTACGAAAACAAAATTGCCACTGATTCTAAAGACAACCACAAAGCATTCTATAGCTATGTCAAGATTCTCTGTGGCAACACTCAGATTTGCTCTGAGTTACAGCACAATGGCATTAAATGTACAGAACCAACTGATATTGCCAACATCCTGGCAGATAGGTTCAGTGCTAACCTTACCCCCCTGTCATCCCCTAAAAGGCCTATCTCTATACCAGAAGAATGCAAGGTTCCTGTAATCATGGCTGCACAGGTAAAAAACACACTCTCTAAAGCCAAGAACACAGCATCCATGGGACCTGACAACATCCCAGGCTGCATTCTACATGAACTACAGAACAAACTGGCACCCCACCTAAATACCATGTTCAATCATAGCCTCACCTCAGGCTTTGTGCCCACTGAATGGCGCACAGCAACGGCTATCCCACTCCACAAAGGGGGAGCCACCACGGACCCCAAGAACTAACACCCCATTAGCCTGATGAGCCTGGTCTGCAAGGCTATAGAACATATCATCATGGAACTTATAAACAATGACACTGGTAATCTCCAAACTCTGGACCCTACCCAGTTCGGGTTTGTAAAAGGCAGATCATGTCTCCTAAACCTGTTAGACTTCTTTGAAGCGGTCACCAAAGCCGTAGATGAGGGTAAGGTGGCTCACACAAACTATCCCGATCTTGCCAAGGCTTTTGACACCATCCCCCACTCTGGAATTATAGATAAACTCACTAAACTAGGTATAAATCCCTATGTCACAAGATAGGTTGCCAACTGGCTCACTGACAGAACCCACACTGTGAAAGTAGCAGACTCCAAATCCAACTTCAGACCAGTGACAAGTGGCGTACCACAGGGTTTAGTCCTGGGTCCTCTTCTGTTTGGTATCTACTTCTCTGAAGTACAGGCTAACACAGAAGGTCTTTGGCTAATGAAGTTCACAGATGACTGCAAACTAGGAGCCATAATCAAAACTCCTAACGATATGGACATCCTACAAAAGGGCCTCACTGATACAGATGCCTGGTGTCAAAAGCCATGGCATTAAGCTCAATGCCAAAAAGTGCATTGTCGTCCCTTTTGGTAAAAACTCTACCCATAAACTACCACATAGGCGGTAGTCTACTTAACACTGAAAGTGTGATAAGAGACCTTGGGACACAGGTGGACAGTAGTCTCTCCTTTGATAATCACATCACCACAGTAGTCAGGAAATCCTTCTACGTGGCACACCTCATCAGAAAAGGTTTGTCATCCAGGAAAAAAGAGGTCATTGTTCCCCTCTACTCATCACTCATTAGACTCATTATAGAGTACAATGCCCCTTTTGGTATGTACCTCACAAGAAATCTACAGCAACTGGAAAGGCCACAGAAATACCTCATAAAGAGGATTATCAGCCTCAAACAGATGCCCTCCTCAGACCGTCTCAAAAAACTCCAGCTTTACTCTGTCGCATATCACCTACTCAGAGGTGATCTCTGTCTAACATACAAAGCTATGTCAAACCCAAAGCTGTTGGACATGCTCCACTTAAAGAAATCCCAATCCCTCTGAGCTACATGCTCTAGGGACCTAAACCTTGTCACCACAATAAACAGAACATGCTGGAGGGATAGATTCCTGTCCCAGAGACTTCCCATACTCTGGAACAAACTACCTATCTATATCTAACAAAGCTCATCATTAGCACTCTTCAAGAATAATCTTGATGATTGAATGGGAGATAGGAAATTCACCCCGGGGATCACTTCTGTGGCTCTGCTCAACAGGGGCACAGAAAAATTATTTTCTTGGGTGGTGAAAGCCAGGGTGCCATTTAGCTAGGCTTATATAGGCCCTAGGGCCAATAGCCTAGTACCTACCTATGAACCTATGAAGTAACAGCCAGAGAGATTGAAACAAAGTTAAGAAAAGCTTCTAACTGGAAAACCCCAGGCCCAGATGCTGTACCTAACTTCTGGTTAAAAGTATTGATATTTTGCATGAAGATTTAACCATGAGTAAGAACTATTTATATGTGCACCCTGACCAGACACCAACCTGGCTAACAACAGTAAAAAACAATCCTCCTACTTAAGAGTGAACATGCAAGCTACCCTAAAACATTACAGACTTCAATAACTTGCCTTCTCACGATGTATAAACTATACACTGTAATTGATGACAGAGTTTATAGTCATTTAGAAGAAAACTCAATCATGGCCATAGAACAAAATGGCAATAAAAGAAAGTTATATGGAACAAAGGATCATCTGTTGTTAAATAAAGTCATAGTGGAGAACTGTAAAAAGGGGAAAAATTTAAGTATGGCATGGATTGACTACAAAAAAGCATTTGATAGTATCCCACATTCATGGATAAAAGAGTGCTTAAAATATATAAGATACATCCTAAACTGATCAACTACATTATAGTGACCATGAAACAGTAGGGTTTACCTTCATAATGCTGATCACGTTATGGTCGACCCTGCTTCCGCGAATACCGAACTGTGACTTTTCAAAACGTTGAACACCAAATTTCCGAACGGCAAAATCTCACTCTCTTTTTGACCCATGTTAGCACTGGTGTGGAGGTGTGGCATGGTCGGAAATGTCAAATTTGACGTTTTTTCAACATTTGAAAGATTTCGCAGTTCTGGTTTCTCGGAAACGGTTCGGTGATGTGGCCAGTCGATTATATGTGATCGACATTATGAATGTAAACCAACAGTAGCAGACCACTTTGCAATTAAGCCATGATAAAGGACAAATTATTATTCCAGGGATAAAAATCCAAAGTGGGACATTCCAAGGTGACTCTCTGTCACCACTGTTATTCTGCCTTCCCTTAACCCATTAAGCTGTCTACTTACCTGCTTAGGCCATGGCAATAATTTGACTCCTAGAAAACAACAAATTGTAAAGACTTCTCATCTTCTGTTTGTTGATGATTTAATACTGTATAGCTCATAAGACGAGGAACTGAAAGCACAACTGCAAGTTGTCCAAACTTTTTCAGATGATATAAGAATGTCATTTGGTCTTGATAAATGTGCAAAAGCAACCTTTAAAGCAGGGATACTGCAGCACCAAGAAAACATTAGTTTGGGACAAGAATGTGATATAAAAGAACCTGAGCAAGAGGGAATGTATAAATATTTGGGAATTGATGAAGGATCAACAATAAAGCATGAACGAATGTGAATAAAACTTGGTAAGGAATATTTTAGAAGACTTAAATTAATCCTGAAAACAGCATTGACATCTAGGAACAAAATCCAAGCTATAAACCAATTTGTTCTTCCTGTCCTAAATTACAGTTTTGGAGTGATTGACTGGCCCCAAAATGTGATGGACAGATTAGACAGGAAAACAAGAAGGATCCTTCATGCTCACCAGATGATTTATAAAAATCAGTGTATACCAAGATTATATATTTCCCCTTTTGATATTCCCCATTCTGAAGGAGGGATGGGCCTCCTTGAAATTGATTACATGTATAGATCTGCATTCGTGGGACTCCACACATATCTGCTGACCTCACAAGACCTAAATGTAGTGAAAGTTTTGAAACATGAGGAGAATAAATCTAAGATGACTTATCTGCTTAATCTAGCAGAAGCATATCGGTGTCAAGCAGGAATGGAAATCAAACCACAAGTAGATAAAAATCAGGCAGCAACTGAATGTACCAAAAACAAAAGAAAGACTATAAGGTGAAGTACCAGATGAGAAGGCAAGAAATGTGGAAAATGCATAAATACAGTTGCAGGTATAGAAAACTTCTGGAAGAACCTCATGTTGATCAGGAATGAATGCAGGAATGGTTGAGGACAGGTGAATTTAAACCAAGAGATGAAAGGTTAATATTGGCGGCCCAAGATAATGGGCTACATACACGTTGCTTGACAAAGTCCATTGAACATGTGGGAGAAACAGACAAATGTAGGTTTTGTAAAACAGAATTGGAAACATTTGCACACCTCATTGCTGTTTGTGACATACTAATAGCAGAACAACTGTATATTGAAAGGCATAATAATGTGGCAAGACTGTTGCACTCTGGATTGTGCAAACATTATGGTATTGAAGTGACTAAAAAACACAGAAATATGAGCCACAAAGCATCATAGAAAATGATGAAGTCTATATCACATGGGATCATCTATTACAAACAGTTCAAAGGATAGATGCTAGAAAACTGCCAGATCCAAGGTTCAAGAAAAGAAGACAAAAGTAGCATTTATCATTGAAATCACCACACCCAGAGGCTGCAGTGTCTTGTGTACAGAGAGACCCAAAGTCATAAACTGTCAGGATTTGCATCCAGAAACAAAAGCAATATGGAAGAAAGATACCCAGATAGTTCCAATAGTAGTAGGAGCAATGGGTCTTCTAAAAACGAATCTACAGTCATATTTAGATATGCTACCAATACATATAATTCCATACGAATTGCAGAAGGAATCATTACTGGGGATATTGCAGGTGCTGCAAAGAGCACTTTTGGCTGACTTCAAAGACTGAAACAATACTAATTTCATGAGCTTTAATTGTACTTTGACTTAGGAATGGGGTACATTCCTCTCATGGTACTAGAAACTTAAAAGATTTGGAGAAATTAGGTATTAACAATGCTGAAGGCATAAGCAAAAAATCTTAACTGAAAAAGGATAATGACTTGCATTGTTAAATTAGCAATGTGGTTTTAACCAGTCAGTGAGGAATTAATTGGTCAACGTATGAGGACAGGCTTGATGTTCAATAGTGCATTGGGCAAAAAATGGATAAGAAATGGCCACACTAGCACAAGAGATTAATTGTGGTACCCAAGTCTCTCTATACACATTTCAGTATGGCTCTTTGTAATTAATGCATGCATGCAGTTCACAACCATTTGCACTATAACTTGAAACACTCTCCATTATTATACTATTAATTATGTTCATAGAAAACATTCCAATAAACTGCTCCATTTATCATATCATTCAGTAATATGCCTTCTGAAAAGAATTATGATTTAATTATAATTCATTGAATCCCTTTCTACCAAATGCCCAGCAAACTTCAACTGTACTGTGTTTGATCACATCTTGCTTTATCAAAATGCCAGTAATCATAAGTAAAACTTTTAACATATATGACTAATAGCTCATCCAGCCTTTACAAGAAAAGCCATATATTTATATAACAATTTTAGCAGGGTAAAACTCCTTCCTGGCACCCATTGGTATGGGAATAAGTCACACATACATAGTTTTTATATATACTAACTACAAGGTAACTGATACATGGAGAAAGGGGAGAAGATGTTAAACCAAAACAGAACTCCCTCTTTTTCTCTCCTATGACTTTCATGAAATAAGTCCACCTGCAACAACCTGGTCTCAATGAAGTAATAACTTTGACAACAGAATCACCTCCTCTTCCAGCTGTGATATTTTGTAAAACAATAACAAGCGACAAAATACACAGAAGGTCTCCTTTCACTTCATACATATTTAGCTTAATTAACTTTTACTGTAGCTATACAGGTTTTGCAACAGAATACATGGGAAATGCTAACCAGACTCACATTTTCAAATGATCAGGGGATGTAAGTGCAGGGCAATGTTACATTTTGTTTCTTCAGGCCACATGCCTTAATGCATCTTTAAACTAATAAAGGGATTTAGTTTTACTATAATGAAATTTTAAAGAGCAAAATAATGGACTAATTTCTGAAAACTGATACCCATGCACTTTCTTTTGAACGTGTTAACAAATCTTGTTTAGTAAGTCAGAATACAAAACAAGTCATATCATTCCATGACAGGCCTCAGGTTAGGATTGAGCTGAATAGTCAATATAAATAAATAGGATGTTAGGAACTGAAGCATGCATGAAATGCTGAACTATATTACTGTAGTGTTGCAATGATTTTTTTTCTAATTCCATATTCAGAACAGGATAAAGAAATGCATACCATATATTATTCAGTGAAAATGAAATGTTGTTTAAGCTAGCTAATGAAACTGCCAGTCATAATTAATATAGACAGTAACTGACAAGCTCAATGCTTTGCTTAGACAGTTTTGTTGAAAATAAGGACAAGCCAGGCATGTCTCAAAAACTGTGATTAAGAACTACACCAAAAAGGGAAATATTTCCTTCCCAAGAGTAGTGGGAATGTAACATTTCATGTCAGCTGTCATTTCATTTGCATCCTCTCTAAGATACCATCAGATATCCAACTAATTTGTCAGATCCAGAATTACAAACATGGACAGATGGACTGAGACAAATATGACAGGAAACCAGTGACCCAATCAGTGATGAGAAAGCAGCATATAGTAACAGTGCGCATTCATGCTTATAGGAGAAACTTAATGAAATGCTGATTTTCAAATACATCTTAAGATAAATGAATTCTTCTACTACTTATGGAAGATTTTCTAGTTATTGAAATCTTCAATTTCTTGCCAAAGCAATTTCACATAACTCTAACATTATGAGTTTTATTATTAATTAGTATGTATTATTAAAATGTCACTTAATTTGGGTAAGACATAATCCATCCCTTACTTGTAGAATTGGACAAGACATAATACATTCCTTACTTGTAGTGTTATATAGTGGCTAGCTATACTTTCTTGGGATGATGTTCTCATAAGATGCATCCATTAACATCTTGTTCTTCAAAGCAGTTCAAACAGTTGCTTAGAATTTTTTTGTTGTTTCTTTAGGCAGTTTCAATTTAATAATGGCAATGGGATCATGGATGCAATAGTGCTTAGAAAATGTGTATAGAGGAGAGGGGAAATGGACAGCAGCAGGCACTGGAATGTTAAATGTATGTAATACCAGCTGTGTTGAGTTGCTGTGAGCCAAATGTAATTTAATCTAATCAACTTTCTCATAGCTACATAGTTCTGTATGTTATTCCTGTATGCATAATGGTCCATTTTGTGCTCTTCAGGAAAATTAATATATTTCCAGTGCCTTTTGGGGAAAACAAAGGCAACGTACATTTATGTTGTTAGATGCCAGGTGGAATTCATTTCCTCTAAGCAAAGGTAAGAAAAGAGACAACTATGTTAAAATATTTATTATTGCATCCTTTTTGCCCCCAGTACACCTGCTACAGACAAACAGAAAGAGATATGCAATCAATCACTATACAGGATGACATACAGTTGAGATTATTGCATTTCTTCTTGCCTTTCCAAATTAAATTATAGCAACATCAGTATAAACTGGAAGGATATAGGAAGGTTGTGATATTAATGCAGAGATGTATGGATTTACTGGTGCTTGACTTTATACTGTGCTCATTTCTGACAGAAACATTAATGTGCTTAAAAAGATGGTCTGTGAAGCTTGAAACCATACATAATGGATGGCTGCTTTGTTTTTTGGAAACTAATGCAGTTTAAGGCATCAGTGCAGCTGTCAAGTCTGTTTTTGATTTATGAAAAAAAATCTAGTAATCCCTTATATAGTCAGATATTTGATTATATGCTTCATAATGCCAGTTTCATTTGTTGCAATCTAATGTTAGGAAGAAAGTCAGATGTACATAACCATTCTGCCTCATGTCAGACAATGACAGCAAAAACATATGCATGTGGCTAACTCCTAGGGACATCATGAACTACGCTATACAATTTGAATTGCAAGGCATAGGGCCTTTAAATTTGCACCTTACATAAAACAGATATAATATAATAATGATCCTGTCCAAAATGAAAATTTTAACATTATCAGTGTTAATGCAGGAAGTTGCTAATGTTTAATTGTTGTAGGTTGATATGTCATTAAAAAGAAGGTTCCGTGATGTCACCAAACTGTGCCATACTGTCTATAAAGAAATCAGTGCCACAGACAAATGTGATTTAATCTAATCCAGTTTCTCACATCTACAAAGTTTTATCTTACTTGTTGTTCAGGCAGTTATACTGCAGCATGTACACAAAGCTTTGCATGTTCGGATTTTAACTGCCTCTGGCAATTTGAATTCTGCCATTTAGCAATCCTCATTATAGAACCTTAGGTTTAGTCTAAGTCCAAAGCTGCTAACCAGGAAACTGCTACACGTGGCCTTATTTTTTGTTATATTCTGACACAAGCCTCACAGAACTTTCAAAATGTTACAGTTGAGTGTTGTTTTCTATTACATGTAAATATGCTATGGATGAAATTAAAATGAAAAATGGATTGCAAGCCCAATGATGCAGAGGCAGGTTGTCTATCTATATTGCTAGCACATAAGTTCAAGAATGGACTCTTTCTGAAAGTAGAGCTGGCTATAGGGTAGGATAAAGCAGCTCATCACCAGATCTCCTCTCTCATTGTGAGAGTGAGGGGAAAACCTGATGCCTATGTGGTCTCCGGTGAAGACCAAAAACTATTCAGAAAATCTCAGGCTGACACGGAGAGGGAGTCAACTGTGGCCTGACATCATTGTACTAGACATTTCCACAAATAGAGTAATTGACCATTTGCTGCAAGAATGTCATCTCACAAGCTCCATGTTTATTGCCCCATCCTTCAAGTTGGGCACTCCTTTGGTCTAGTAATTAATAGCATTGCAGTCACCGTCCTGAGGAGATGGAGATTGACTTGGTGAAGAGTTACATCCAGGACACTTGGCAAGGAGCAATCAGGAGACTCAAGGATGGGTGAGCATAGAAGCCAGTGAGAATAGTCTGAGGATGTGTGTGGTCAGGAAGGAGTTCAGGAAGAAATAAAAAAAAAAACAGGAAAAGAGAAGAAAAGAAAAGAAATGGTTATAGATAACCAAATAAAGGGAAGTCTTCAAACTGGGTAACATAATTACTTGAGTAAAATATTCTGAAGTTCTCCAGAACTGTGTACAAAAACATGCTGTCTTGTGCATTAGTAATAACTTTAGTGTTGACATCAATAAAAGTAGCATCATGAGACTTATCAAAAAGAACATAGATTCTGAGCATGGAATAAATGGCCAAATTATAAAAATAAAGATGATGCCTTCATTAAATATCTAGGTACTGTAGAAGACAGATTTAAACCTTGACCACTGTGGACCTATCAAAGTTAGGAAAGCAAATTTTATAGCTCTCCAGTGCTAAAGGTTTTCCAGGAAAATAGCTGTACCACTTTCTACCCCACTAATCCAACCCTTTATTGAGTACAATGCTGTGCTTTTTTATTTTTGCGCAAACTGCATAAATGAACTTGAAAAGATCCAATGATTCTCTAAAAAACAAAAAAGTTTTAAAAATTGAACTGTTCAGAAAGGCTTCAGCAGTTGTTACTATGTGTGAGTTCTTATAAGTTACTTAAAGGTGACTTCTGTGTTTTATATAATCCAACATGAGATCCAATTAGTTTTTTAAAAAAAGTGAAGATCGTTACAGTTGAATAAATATAAAACAGGAAATGTAATACAGTTTAGTAACACACTTAAAGAGTTATGTAAAACAGATTACAGCACCACTCTATATATATATATATATATATATATATATATATATATATATATATATAATGCAAAACATGTGTAGTTATAAATAGCATTGATGAGAAAAATAATTTATAAGGATGGAAGGGCGGGTGGTATAGGTGAGCTAAAGGCTGAAGGTTAGAGTAGGTGATATGTAAAAATAGTTTAAGAAATAGCCTTCTGAATGCTGAACATTCTTTGTAAGAATATGATATCAACCAATGTGAATGAAGGTGTTATGTTACATGTCCTTAATGATGGCATTTGCATTCTGAATGCTATAAAATGTAGTCTTATATTTCTGTGCAGAATGATGGTTAGGTAATTTCCATGAGATGAAAAGTGAGAGACTCCCATAGCTTTGGCCCTAGTATAGTAATACAGTGCTTGGTACACTGATGTATGTTTATTGGAAATTCAATTGGAAGTTTACCGTGGTCCTGGGCTCATGGGTTATTGGAGGATATGTTTTGGGTGAGCTTGGCAGCTAAAGGAATAAAGGTACCAGAGTGCAGGAGTTTAAATTACTCAAAGTCCAGTAATAAATTAGCCATATGTTTGACAGAAAACAATTTGGCTTTATCTGATTTTTGACAATGGCATTCTTGACTCACACAGAGAGTGATAAATCTACATACTTATTTGAAAAGATTTGGATATCAGCATATATCATGTGCAGAGTTTTGATTAGCAGATGCTTAATGCCTCTGCAGTATGGCAAATGTTACAAAGAGTTACTTATTGCCTTATTTACTATCTAACATTTTTCCTCCATAGATAATTATTTTAGATTGTCAGTTTGTGAGAGCAAAAACCTTGTCCATTTTATACCGTCATCACAAATAATGTGCATTAAAAAGAATAAAGATAAACTACAACTCAGTCACCTTAAGACATAGACAGCAAAAAATTCTAAGAGAAACTAGCTCTTCTAGTGAAATTTATTAAAATGACAATAACTGAACATTATGCAGTCTTGGAGACCACCAAAGAGCTGAGCATAATTTTCTAAGAGTACTTTCTTGCTAAATGACTTGCTCAGAGTCCCACAGTAGGTAAATGAAGGCTGAGGAAACCAAATCTGGGATTTTAATAAGTAGCTCATTTACAGCTTATAGCCTTAATCCTCTACTCTAACTGCTATGGGGTTAGTTTGTGGTATTTATGTTTCATTTGCAACTCTACTTTCAAAATCCAAAGTCAAATAGATAAACGGTATACCGCAGTACTAATTTTTGGTTTTATATATTTACCAAAAATGCAGAGCAAGTACTTTCATCACTTCCTGTGATGTCATCACTCAATATCTAACAGCTCCACCATGATTAGTTTCTATAATTTTAAAGAGAGTATTTGAAATGTTAGTGTTCCTAAAGCATGCAAAACAGATCACCTGAAAGCAGACACCTGAACAGAGCGACAAAAATGTCATTTTCAGGTTTTAGAGTTATTTCAACATAAATATCCAAGTAATATTTTATAGAGCATTTTTGCAGATTTGTGCAATAGACATTTTAAAGTCAAACTTGGAAAAAGCCCTTCAATGCAGTCCTCCAAGGCTCAGTTTTGATCTCCTATTTTATTCTTCATTTTCAACACAAACTCCATCTCAATATCCCCCAAATTTCCATGACATGGTCATCTAAATCCAATCCATCTCACTATGTTATTCAGTATCAATTTCAAAATGACCTCCATGAAATTCAAATCTGGTTTATACAGCAAAAATGTTTTCTAAACTCCTCCAAAACCAAATCTATGCTCCTTGAAACCTCCCAAAAACTATCCAAATGCCCCACTTACCTTACAATTACTGACATAAATAACATTATCTTTGAAACCACCGCCTCATTTAAGTTCCTTACTGGCTGAACCTGTCTTTCAACTTCATTTAGATAAACCCAAATCAAAAGTAAACATCTTGCCTTTCTGGGCCACAAAATGTCCCCTTTTCTATCCATTGACTCGTTGCCCACCATTGGAGACGGCATTCTACTTCCCCATCTGGAATACTCATTTTACACATCTTCCAAGCATAATACCACTGCTCTCCAAACTATTTGTAATTCCATCTGTCACTTCATCACCAGCTCCTTCACTCAACAACACCAGTGCCACACTCTGGAGAAAGCAATAGGGCTCCCTGTACAGAAAACTAGTTGCCTCTAAGTTTCTCAACTCTTCCAACTATTGCAACAACAAAAATGCCAAACCTCATGAAAAAAATCATATTATAACTCTGAACCATATAAGAATATACACCCTCTCTCAACTCCAAGATCCTCTCTGCAATCTACTAAACATGCCTTCTCCATTGTAGCCACATTCCTCATCACGTCTATTAGAGAAAATGCTAAACTAACTACCTTCATGAAATATCGCTTTACCCACCAACAAAACCAAGCCAAATGCATCTGCCCCCACAAAACCCATGCTACCCAAAGTTGCTATCTACATTTCCCACCTGCTCAACTCCTCTTTTAATTGTCTTTCTCAATTACAGAACTCTATTTCTGTTAAAGCCTGTTAAACAGTGTAATTATCTGTGTAAATGCATTTTCATGTATGTGGCTTTGATATTTGTTTTACCTTGTTCTCATGTTTATCAAATGTGGATGCTTCTTCACCCAGTCTTTGTCTACAAAAGTTTAATCTTGGCCGGTTTTACTACCCAGAAGATATAAATAAATACAGAAACAAACAAACAAGTTCAAAAACAAAAATGTTATATGACATTAGTCTGTTTCATTTCTAGATATTAGTGTATAAAGGCAGAATTAAAGCGCATTGTTTTATCAAGCTTTATTTTGGTAGGCAAACCAAAGTGACAGTGTTGCACAGATTGTACATCACTGTGAAGAAAATGCTCTTGAAAAAAAAAGTTAACATGAATGTATTACAATAAGCTAAGAGTTAATCAGTGTGAATAAATGACTGGGAGGTTTCATTTTTACCAAGTAAGTAAATACTTGTCATAGCCTTTGAAAATCACAAATGGATAAAAAATAAAAATGTCTGTTCTTACTTTATCAAATAGTTACTTATTTACATATTTGAATATTATAGAATTAGATTAATAGGACCTTTACTGATTATCACTTTATCAAATGGTTACTTATTTACATACCAAAATATTATAAAATCAAATTTATTGGACCTTTACTGATTATTTTAGCCCTAAATTATTTCCCAAAATTTAATAAACTGAATATACTTCATTTCAGAAATGGAAGAGGTATAGAGATATTTATACAATATATGCAAATAGATAGCTATGTAAATAAATTAATTAAATGCACATATATGCTGGCGGTGGTGCAGTGGTTAGTGTTGTCACCTCACAGCAAGAGGTTCTCTGGTTCAGTTCTCAGCTGCAGCACCTTCGGTGTGGAGTCTGCATGTCCTCCCTGTGGTCAAGGTATGTTTAAAGACATGCAGGTAGGTGTGTGTGAATTGGTGTGCCTACTTTGATGGTTGGTTGTCAGGCTGGCACCTTGGCACTGTAAAAATCCACTGCCAATCATTAGCAGACTATATTTCTGCTGTGGCAACTCCTAACTGGAAAAAGCCGAAAGACATAAGTACATACACATACATGTTGGTACTCATAGTTACTTGCAAATTATGTAACATAAGGACAGCTGTGCAGTATACTTTCCAAATGTTTAGAGTCATATACTCCATCACTAACTATAAATACCAGTTGATAGATTAGGAAGTGAGGTTCATATTGCCACATACATAAACTGCAGTCCATGGACAGGATCTATAGAAATATTCTTTCTGACATAATACCCTGGATTTACTATTCCTCCTTGCAGGACTAGCTTAGTCCTGCATGGAGGAGGCCATTTAGGAATAGGACGGCAGCGTGCCATGCATAGTAATGAGGTGTACTGCCTGAGCTCCTAGGCTTACATGGAGCGTTTAAGAGAGCAGGGGGCGTGTCTGAGAGCAGAGCTCTCAGAATATACATGCCCCCAGAATGAAGAACAGCAGAAAGGGGTATGAAATGAGCGAGACTGCTCATAGGTGACCACATATCCCCACCAACAGTCCCCCTTGTGTACAACAGCAACAGTATATATAAATAAAATGAAGAAATCCTTTATTTTTTTTTTTAAATATCCGATTAAGGCTAACCATAGGTGCGTGGGTGTGCCCATCACATAGCTACGGTTAATGCAGCTTAAATGGCTGAAGAGGATAACAAGGAAGATATATGCAGACACAGCAGTCTAGCAATAGTGTAGTGGGCACAGCATTTACCTTACAAGCAGGCATTCCCAGTTTGAGTCCCACTGCAGCACATTCCATTTCCCAGAGAAAAGCATGTTATGAGTATTATTTATGTTGCATAACCTACTAAATAACATATATTCATGAACTGGGGTACTGCAGTAAATGCACATGTGAGATATCAGTGTCATAATAAATAAGGCACTAGTAAGCAGATTGGGGGGGTGGCCTAATGGTTAAGGTGCTTGCCTTACAAACACAAGGTGCAGGGTTTGAGTCTCACAAGGGATAATTGGCTAGGCTTACAACGGCTCGCAAGGGCAGATGAACCTAAACAGTAGTAAGCATATTTAAGCACTAGTAAGCGGGCTTAAGCCCATTTGCGCAGTGGTAAGCAATGCCTACACTGGTTAAGCAATTGCAAAGCTAACTCTCTGTAAGCAGATGTAACGGCAGTGCTTACCTTCACACAAAACCACTTACAAATGCTCAAAAGTTCCTTAATCACTATGTATCCAACAGCCCTTGTTCTGCCCATCAACAAAATAAACAGCCATGCAGGTCTTGAACCCTATACACCATAGTCACAGTAATTAACCACCAAGCCATCACAGAAGTACAGCAGAATGAGATATCAGCAGGGTAAAACAAAACTGAACCTGTGAAAGGAATCAGTATGCAGTCATATGTGCCTTAACTCACTTCATTACATAAATATGTGAACTGGAGTACAACAGTAAACCCAGAAGTAAGGCGTAATTATAATAGAGTGTTAAAGTCCCCAATAAAACACAAGGACACCATAGAGTGTACGTACACATTAATCATAGATACCAGGCATACATATAAGGTGTAATGAATAAAAACTCAATGCCAAAAAGGAATTATAATGCAAAGTCTAATGCAAGCAACGGTAAGCATTGCACAGGGCAGCTTAGGATGTGTAAGCAATGTGTAGGGCAGCCAACTCATTGTTCCCAGTGGTATACCCCTTTAAACAATGCCAACCATAGGTAAGCAGGTTTGCCCATAGCTTAGCCTTTTCAAAATCGGCCAATCATAGAAAAGTGTGGGAAATCGGCCCTACTTAAACCCAAGAGGCGGGAATACATCTCATAACCGGTTGTAGCTTCCCTTTGCAGGCACTATGGCAGTAAGGGGAGAAGGTGAGCACTTTTGGGCACAGTGCTGGTGCATCTAGGAGTCCAAGGTCATGGCAGGACTCCTTCTCAAAGACCATGATCAGAGACTGCTGCACCAGTACCAGGGTTTCCAATATAAGGCGGATGCCTGGGACCATCTTGCCCATGACCTCACCAGTGCCACTGGCATACCCCGAACTGGTGAGCAGGTCAGGCACCACTATGCAGACCTGAAGCTGCATAAAGGGGACCTCTTGGGGAAGTGGCTCCAAGAGGCTAGAGTGGCAAGAGATGTTCCAGTCATGTGAAAGTATCACCCCAGTATGTGTGTAATAATTGCCAGCTCAGGTATATCATGGATACGTATGGCTAAATATTCCTCTTATGTCCCCCACAGCTGCAATGGAGTGGGCTGCGAACCAGGAGGCCCACATCAGTCGTCTGGCGAGATTGTGACATGAGGTAGGTCAGTAATATGCATTTACCGTCATAGGAAATAAAACATAAAGTAGTAGTAAATTAATTGCCTGTATAAAACCTGTATTGTTCAAGGCAAGTAGTGCATACACTAGAGAATATGGCAGGAAGAGTCTCATATTGTTTGTATGTCAATAAAATTGTAATAGCCTGATAAAACAGGTCTAACCGCTGGACTGCATCTGTATATTCTGGTATCATATGGTAATGTGGATTTGCAATCATGTAATAGTACTATTGTAGTAAGCACTCTGATACCCACACTGTGCACCATAAATTGAATGTGTAGGAATGCCTGTATATGACAGGTGTAATCCCCAGAGGCCATTTAGTACAACTGAGAGACACATAGACAGTAAACAGGGAAAATGCAGACAACAAAATCTGAATAGCACATGCAACTGTGATGTAACCTGTTGCTTTTTTTTAGCACACACAGTCACAGTTCGAATCCTGTCAGTGGTAGTAGTCTGCATACAGAATCATACCCCACAACTGCTCAGATATGTCCAGAATGTCCAGTAAAGTTGCCCATATCTGTTGCCTATCAACCTGTCCCCCTGGGAAATCAGTGGGATGATCCCAGACATATAGGCAACAAACAGGAAATACAACTGATTGACACACATCTATGAGAACAAATCTGGCACACTAGCAACTCCTCAATACCTTATGTGAGTAAGAAGCCATGTATGTCCCATTTACACCCCAACTTGTCAAGCTATGGTCAGAGTGTGTACAGTAACAGAGTGAGATGTATGTGCATAACAGTAAGTGTTCCTGTTATGTTGTTGAATTCCTGAAACTTCGAAGCTGAGAACATCAAACTCAGATGTTCGAAGTTCCAGGAATTTGAACATAAAAAAAATAAATAAATAAAAATCCTAACAGGTATCTAACTATTGCAAGCAGGGGACAGGCCACCCTGTACCCCCCACATGGGGGACTGTGCCCACCACACCCCTTGCTCTTTAAATATACCAACTCCGAGATCGCAATACAGTGCAGAAAGGGTAGATTTCCCTTTACCACACTGTAGTGCGATCTCGGAGTTGGTATATTTAAAGAGCGGGGAGTGGGGGGGGGCTTGCAATAGTTTATTTTGTTTCCTTTGTTTGTATTTTTTTTTTTTTACCTTATCGAAGTTCTGCAACTTTGAACATAAGGTTTCAACCTTATGGTGTTCGAAGATTCAGAACCTCGATAAGGTAATAGGAACACTAATAGCAATGTGGAATCTGGTACTGTGTGTGGGAACATTCAGGTAGTGCTAATAAACATTCCACCCACAGGTCTGTCAGATACCAACACTGTGCCCAGAATTACAAGAATGATATGCAGTTGCTCTGAATAATGAGGTATTACACATCATTGTCACCCACACTGTCCTACAACATAAAACTGTCTAGGAAATCTGTATAAGAGTGTTACAATACAAGGTCAGAATGCAAAAGCACAGGGGATTAATAAGACAGAAAGCAAATTGGAGATATACAGCAATATCTATATAGCAGACACAACTGTAATGGACAGTGTTTTAGTTGTAACAGACACAGCCATGGTCTGAATCCTGGGAGTGGAATTAGGCTGTATACAGAATCATACCCCACAACTGTACAGATGAAGCCAGAATGTCCAGTATATGTGCCCATATCTGCTGCCTGTCACCCTGTCCTCTTGGTAAGTCTGTGGGATGATCCCAGATGTTAATCCAGCAAACAGGGAATACAAGTGATTGTCAAACATCTATGAAAACACACCTGTCACTGTAGCAACCCCCAAAACTGTTATGAGAGTAATATTTCAGGTATGTCTTATCTACATTCCCATGTTATCAAGCTGTGACCAGAGTGTGTACATTAACAGAGTGAGATGTATGTGCATAATACTAATGTGTAATCCGGAACTTTGTGTGACAACAGTCAGGTAGTGCTAACAAACATTGCTCCCACAGGTACGTTGGATATGAACACTGTACTGAGGAATACAGACCATTATAACCTGTACTGGTGCTGTTCACTCTGGTATTGTAGGGAATTGTGAGTGTTACAGTTTCACTGAATAATAAAGTATCACCGGTCACTGTCACCCACACTGTGCTACATAATATAACTGTGTAGGAAAGTATGTATATGTGTGTGTCAGGTCACTAAAGGTGGAAGAGGGCAATATTCTAGATATGTCCCAGCACACCAGCATATGGTCAACATATGGCCAGAGTCTGTGCAGAAAGAGTTGGATAGGTATGTGCAAAACATCAACCCCAAATCTGGGAGTATGTGTAGAAACAGTTAGTTAGTGTTAACAAACAGTCCCTCCACAAGTATACCAGGTAAGAGGTGTATACTGCAGGTAAAACTGGTTCATGTGTAATGATGATGACAGCCATATCACTGTCCAAACTAAAGCTATAGGGTAGTGTAGTAAGACTTGTAAGGTACAGAGAACAGCACTGACTAGGAAAGTAATGTGGACTACAGGAATATACTAGTTGTTAATTGGCATCTCCCTCGCCCCACCATATCTACAACAATAATCAACATACCGACATTGGCGGCATGGTGGCATCAATGTACCTGCATGCTGTTCTTATTACCACTGTGTTCCCATATATGCATGTGTTCTGTTTGCTATGCAACTGTTCCATATCTGGTGTCTGGGTTAATGGGAATATCTATGCATGCTGTTATACCTAACCCTGGAGTGTGTTGACTATTACTAACCCACATATGATGAAATCTAAACACTATAGCATACTTGGGAAAGCCGGTCCCAGCGGACCCACCTGTCCCACCTCAGCTGGCCGTGGCTCCAGGCACCAGCATGTCTGGGGCCCAACCCAGGACCTCCCTGTCTGTTGGTCCTGCACCACCTTCGGGTGGAACCACCTCAGGGGATGGAGCTCGCCCCCCAGGAGTGGGCGCAGACAGTCATCTGTCACCTGTCGCCAGGTCAGGGCTCTGGGGTGTAAAGAGATTGACCAGCAGTTTGGTGATCTTCTATGCCAGCTCGAGGGCCGTGTGTCATGATTAGAGAGTCAGCCTGGCTCTGTGACTCAGCCCCCAGCACAGCCACCTTTGAGGCTATGAAGGTGCTGTGGTGATTGCCCATGGGTGGGGACCTCAGTCCCACTGTTACCACTAGGGGGCTTGTGGGCTTCTGATATACCAACACCCCTCCCCATCAAGGTGTTTACCCCCACATGTGTCATATACCGCTCCTGTATGCGTCTTGTTTGTCTTGTCTGTCAACCTACTCAACCTACCTCCCCATATATACCTACTACCCCTCCCCAACATCCCACTCTCATCTGAAAAAAGAAAAAAGGGCAATCTGTTCCAACAAAAAAAGCTCACCCCATACATAGCTGTCCATTTCGTACATGTGTCCACTGGACACATGTAATTTGGTCTAATTGGCAACACAACGTATTATTGTTGTCTTCACCCACTCCCAGGGGTTTGAGTGTCCAAGTCTACCTCCAAATTCAGTGTATATGCACAGCTGTTGCTGTAGAAGAAATGGGCAGCTATGGACCTTCCCTACACCCTTCCTGCACATCCCTGGCTATTTTCCCTACTGTCTTTCCCTCTTTGTGCCCCTTATTTTACCACTTTCCTATCAACCCCTTTTTCTTTTCTTTTAAAGAAATTAGCATGGGGGTAAGCAGGAGTAAGCACTTTTAAGCAGCAGTAAGTGGGTTTAAGCCTGTTTGCATGGGGGTAAGCAATGCCTATACAGGTTAAGCAATTCAGAAGCTAACAGAGTATAAGAAACTGTAACCGGAAGTTAACAGTGCTTACCTCTGCGCAAACCTGCTTACACCTGCTTTAAAGTGCCTTAATCACTCTGTAGCCAAAGGCCAGTGTTCTGCCCAGCAACAAAATAAACAGCCTCAGCAAGGGTCAAACCCGGGACCCTGTACACCATAGCCAAAGTGATTTACCACTAAGCCATGTTAGATATACATACTCCTGACAATTTCAAATACATATCATCCAGCCCAGTCATTCAACAGTACAGAGAATGTATTCCAGCATTTAGATGTATGTGTGTATGCAAATATATTAATATCTAAACAGATACAACATATCTATATATGTGTATGTATATATATATATATATATATATATATATATATATATATATATATATATATATATATACATATATATAAATATATATGAACATATATACATGCAAATGCCTACATCTAGAGATATGTATGTCTACATCTATATGTCTAAATATATACGGCAGGTTATATGTCAGCAGATATATGTATGTATGTGTGTATATATATATATATATATATATATATATATATATATATATATATATATATATATATATATATATATATATATATAGATAGATAGGTATATACAGACATACATCAGTAGACAACAATGGGGAAATAACAAAAACATATATGTTCACATGCAACGTTAATGGGGTTGAGAGGGCCCAAACAATATATGTCTTGTACGAATAGGTATACCACTCCAACAGATCCCATAACCAGGACCAGACATGGCATGGGCATCCCTAGGGTACATATCACAGACACGTATATGCAGATACAGATATATATACATATATATATATATATATATATACATATATATATATATATATATATATATATATATATATATATATATATATATATATATATATATATATATATATATATATATATATATATATGGCTATATATGTAACTACACAGACACATGCAGTGATATGTACATTAAGTTACATATGTAGTACGGGCACACAATATGGAACAGCCACTATTCCTACAGTTACCACCTTACCAACTGGAGATTGTATGAGCCACCCATACAAATGACATTCATTGCCTGCAACATATACCTACAGAGATATCAAAGGCGATAACACCTCACCCAGGTGTGCATAAATGGGAAAGCTTTATTTGTGTACTATTACAGTTGAATATGCCATGTCATATAGCTGTTTAGACACAGACATCCATATAAACTGAGTAATGCAACTGTGAAACAGGTATAGTAATACAGTAGTCTGGAAATGTTAACAAATGTTGCTGTCCAGGCCAAGGCCATCAAGCAGTACAATAGTAAAGACAGACTGGGCCACAGGATACCAAACAATGGACGGTAAGTAATGCAGGTGTATAGTTCAGCAGCCTCAAACTACACTCTGTAGACAATCCCTAGGGGCTAAAGTACTCAGTTGACACACTGGGATGTAACTGTTACATAACAAGGCACAACTGACACCATCACAAACACACTGACAAACAAAACAGTCTGTATGGCATAGCAGGCTCTACAGGCATGCCATGGCACAGAGTAACATACACCTGCGTGCAAGTGCATCACCTCAACCAATCTGAACACAGCCACAGCTACATATGGCATGCTAATGTATTATTATAGTATATGGACTATCTGTTCAACACCAACCTCATATGTGCCACCCACACACTAACCCTACATATACTGGGCCACTATACAGTGTGGTCCGCTGCCAGTCTGTGGTATGGGACATGTGCGTGTATGGCCCTACAAACATGTAAGATGATAGGGTAACATACAGTGGAGCAGCATGTAACATCAGATAGAACAGGACCAAGAACAATGACATCTACCACAGTTTGTACATAGGCCAAGGTACATATTAACAATGCACACACTGCTGACAATCACCATAAGTACACAGACCTTAGTACTGTACGCACAACCACAGAATTTCCAGGTTATGTCATCAAATGTAACCCCTACTATACATTACATGTGTAGCAGTCTGATATCTCACTGGGTTGTTACCAGATACCAACCTCATATGTGCCACCCACACACTAACCCAACATATACTGGGCCGCTACACAGTGTGGTCCACTGCCAGTCTGTGGTATGGGACATGTGTGTGTATGGCCCTACAAACATGTAAGATGATAGGGTAGCATACAGCGGAGCAGCATGTAACATCAGATAGAACAGGACCAAGAACAATGACATCTACCATAGTTTGTACACAAACCAAGGTACATATTAACAATGCACACACTGCCGACAATCACCATAAGTACACAGACCTCAGTACTGTGCAAACAACCACAGAATTTCCAGGTTATGTCATCAAATGTAACCCCTACTATACATTACATGTGTAGCAGTCTGATATCTCACTGGGTTGTTACCAGATATGATGTCACTAATTATGGTGTACCGTACATATGCAACCCTTAATGCATGACATATGTACAAAGGTTGTCAGGGTTGTGGCTGGAGGCACATACACAGGACCAATATTAACATGTTGCTGTGATAATCTCATACATTTACTGTTGTAATAGGGTTTGTTGCACCATATGTCCTATGAGGGATTTGAAGTCAGTAACTCTCACAGCTGTCACCAACTTCAGACTGCAATCCTCACACTACCTTCTGCAGTTCGCAGATCGGTGCTCAGTGGGTAACACCTGAAACAAAAGGCACCACACACTGGCCAGTCTGCAGATGGCTTTACAGATGGGTGTTCCCTCATTAACATAGCACTGACATGGCAGGTATGTAAACATGTAGGATTGCCATATCCATACACACCCTGTTAAACCAACATTACTCCAATTGCAGTATAGCAGCACTTGCAGTCTGTAGTCAGGTCAGGCACATCCCACTCCTGTGTGTTGGCCTGTCTCCACAGTCTATGTTGTTAGAGGTACACCCCAATCCATCTGAGATGCTGTTTGCCAAACAACAGATCGAGTTCCTGGTCACAGTGAATGAAAGGCCCAACAGCAACATGATGTTCCTAGATATTGGTGTGTGTGTGTTTCCATGCAGTTGGCTATGGGAATGTTACCACAGCTGTTCCACATACAATCAGCTAGAGGAGGGCTGCAGTTTGTGCAGAGACCATCAACTGATCCTGAGCATCACTTAAAATACACATGCTGCTGCCTAAGCAAAGCAGGTGTAAGTCTCCACATCCACCAGAGAGGGAGTATGAGAGACAGACAGAGGGAGAGAAAAGCCAGGGAGGGGTGGGAGAGTAAAACTTATGCATGTGTGTGTCACACACCTACCACTACAGGGTATCAAACCCCCAATGACTATGCAGTGCTATCACATGTCCATGCAGTTATTGGATGTGCCACATAGGTAACATGTTGGGGAGTCCTCAGAATGTATATGTGATGGTGAGTGATATCTGCAACAGGGATATGGTAGCTATGTGGTAGGTGTAGTACCCATGCCTGCCCGCATGAACAGGTGTCAGTGTCAACACAGCCACACTCTCACAGGGATGCACACACATTACCACACTTGGCAGGGCCAAGAATGCAACTTATCACTAGTGAGATTGCCACAACACAGTACTGTGCAGGTATCACATGCACCACAGGGGTCATACGGAGGTTATATGTGCAAAGGGTATGTGGAGGTGTCTGACATCAGACAGCATGCTTCAGTATGCCAATGGGGGTTGTAGTGAGTGTGAATGTGGTCATACGCATCATACACCACCCACACAGACACAGGTGCCAGTACTGACATGCATGTGTGCACTGCTTCACGGGTGTGTTGTAGTTGATGGTGCCAGATGGCTATACAAGGCTAGGTGATGGCTATACCTTGGCATCAGGCCACATGACAATGGTCTGCATTGTGGCTCAGGGCTGTAGTGTCTAGAGTTGCCCACACAGGTGGGTATTGTATTCACCATCCAGTCAACTGGGTGACTATTGAGTGTGGCCAATGCTGTGCATTGTTTGCCATGTATGTGGTCCTTAGTCCATGATATGGACAGTGTCTAGGATGTGCACACCTTCCACATGCATGTACAGTGACATGTAGAACTGTACCTGGGGTGTCTGGCCTATGTTGCATACACTGATCATTATCATCAGATGTGCCAGTCCTGGCCTCATGTGGCAGGAACTCTTCATGGACAGCAAGTTGGCCCTGCACCTACATTGATAGCATGATACCAGTATTTCCTGGTGTCAGGGGCATCTGTCCATACAGGGCTTATGTTTCAGGCATGCTATGTCCTTTGTGGGTCACATTTAATGGCACCACAGGTGTTGCAGGTGTTGGACTGATGGACGGGGTTCCATGCCCTCTGTAGCCCACTGCAATCACACTATGGTTACTATCAGGGGGCAATATGCAGGGTACTACCAATATAGCGGCAGTTGCCTAGGCAAGTGTGTGTGTGTATGAGACATGGGTTGAGAGTGTACCTTGGGTAATACAAGGCTTGCTAATGTTGTTCAGCTGGCATTGATGTCACATTTAGGGGTATAGATTTGCACCTCAGCCTCTTGGCTATTTCACATCTGTTATCCCTGTACGGTGGACATTGTGATATATATACTTGGCCCACCATATAAGAAGTTTGCAAAACCCGCTCCCCATTGAGTCCAGTTGTTACATACTCACAACCACCACAACACAGGATACGAATGACAAACACACACACACACACACACACACACACACACACACACACACACACACACACACACACACACACACACACACTCACTTGTCATGTCTGGGATTAGAACTCCTACCTAACTAGTATATTACACTATAGCATACACCATTATAGGACATGCCGCAGAGATTACTGGGGCTCTCCTTCCCCAAAGGTGTATTTTACAGTGAATGACATCAGCAGGATTACCAAAGTAGGACATTTGAATTGTAGTGAGTGTGACTAGCCTAAAATGCATTGCTCCCTACACAAACATAGTAACACAAACAAATCATCCACCAATGCCATGTTTGGGGATAGAACCCCTACCAGAGTTCAATATCACATTATAGCATGATGCTGTTATAGGACACACCATGGAGATTACTGGAGTTCTCCTTCCCCAAAGGTGTATTTCACAATGAATGACATCAGCAGGATTGCCAAAGTAGGGCATTTGAATTGTAATGAGTGTGACTAGCCTAAAATGCATTGCTCCCTACATAAATATAGTAAAACACACAAAACATCCACCAGTGCCATGTGAAGGGATAGAACCCCTACCAGAGTTCTATATCACACTACAGTATGATGCTGTTATAGGACGTACCCTGGAGATTATTGGAGTTCTCCTTCCCTACATGTGGATTTCACAGTGAATGACATC
>NC_056725.1:206303585-206331085 GCF_019279795.1 Protopterus annectens | reverse complement strand
TGTACACATTTGTTATGACTGTACTGGTATGTCAGGTACTCCATTTCTTTCTGTAGTCTTACCTATCATGCTGATTAGAGGCATACCAGTGTACTACAGATTTTATTTACCTACATATTAGTTTCTGGCTTCCTACTCTTCAGATCTAATGTTCCACTACCTGACCTGCTGTAGTCTGTCTGTGTAGATCTGGGGGGGAGGTAACCCATAGGCCTCATTCAGAGGCCATAGCACAGCCTTGGTTTGTGTTTGTCTACACCTGTCCTGCTGGCTGTGACTGTTGTTGGGTATGTGAACCCCCCTGACTGGCATGTGTGAGTCACTCACCTTGTGGGTGTCCCATTTTTGAGGGTGGTGCTGCAGGGCTGCCTATGTTGGATGCACATAGTACACTCCCTACACATGGTTGAGCACAGGAAGTGTAATGTTTGGCATCCCTTTTACTGTATGTGAGAGTCAGAGAGAGGTGTTATTCCCTGGGTCCTCCTGTGTCAGTGTATGTGCTATGCATTGCCTCTTTTCCAAGGCCAGGGCATACTAGGCACACCTCCTTCTGCCTACTGGGGCAGGGTCAGGTTGTTCCTCCTCTGAGTCACTCTGTGCCTGTGCAGGCCTTGGCAATGGTGGGGTCTATGTGGCCCTACCCCATGCTGTTCCTGCTGCAGCTGTTTCCACAGGATCATATTGCGTAGCATGGCACATACGAGGACAATTTGGGTACATGTAGCTGGTGAGTACTGCAAGGCTCCACCGGATGTGTCCAGGCACTGGAACCATGACTTGAGCATCCCAAACACAAGTTCTACTATAATTCTGGTCTGTGCGTGTGCCTCATTATGAAGTTTTTGTTCAGGTGTGTGTGCATTTCTGATGGGTGTCATCAGCCATGGCTCCAGTGCATATCCAACATCCCCCACTAGATGACCTTGAGGGATGTCCCCATTGGCAAATCTCTGGTACAGCTGCATCAAATGCCAGATGTGGGAATTGTGATAGCTTCCAGGGCAGCCAGCACACACATTCATTATTATGCCCTGGGCATCACACATGACCCGGCAGTTGATGGAGGAGAAGCCCTTGCGGTTGATGTAGACCCTACCTCACTCACCGGGTGGTGCTTTGATGCACCCACTACCTCAGGGTATTCTGCTATTTGGTGGAACAGTTGCATATTGCTGGCCAACGCCTCATGGGTGTTGGGGAAATATACCTGCTCAATGACATGTGCTGACATGGCATCCAGGAACTGGTGGGGTACCCTGGATGCTGATGCCTGTGAGACCCCCATCATATCCCAAGTTGGCCTTTGGAAGGTACCTGTAGCTAGTATTCTTAGGGCTAAACATACCTTGGTATCCACTGGGTGGGTTCCCCTCTGTTAGTTTTGTGTGTCAGGTGTGGCCGGCACAGCTCAACAATTTGCTGTAGGAGGTCTCTCCACCCTATAGTGCTCCACTATCTGCAACTCATGTAGCCCCTGGTAGGTTACCCTGCATCTGTACACTGTTCTCCGTCTCCTCACTGTGGGTTGGTCGACAACATTCACATCCTCACCACCCTCAGCCTCTTCCACAAGTTGTTGTATGATAGCTATTGCAGGCCCCTATCATTTTGCTGTTGTGAGTGTTAAAAGTTCCCCACTTGTTTACACCGGTGGTAGAAAGTGTGGGAAAAACAGAGGGGAAGGTGTTTGCATAGTTTATAGTAGTGTTCTGAGGTAGGCTGGTCTCCTGCCTGTGTAATTGGCAGATTCTGATACATTTCACCTGCCAGCTATGCTAGTTCTCCTTGGTTACCTTCCTACTGCTGTTTTCCCTTCCCATTGCCTTCCTGTTTAAGCCCAGAGGCATGCCTCACAAACAAAGTGCTCAAATGTGCACAGTGCTGCTATTTCCTGGTTTAACTTTTTTTTTAAATCTTTAAAACCCGGTGCGCAGTGCACAAGACAATATGAAGAGTGCTAGGCAGATTCAGACACACCTCCTAGCTTAGCTGTGCTAAGCTAGGAGAAAACCCGGGCCACAGGGCTCCAGTTAACTTACAGTATGCCTGACACACTCCCCCATGATGTCAGCTAACTCCTAGGCTTGCACCAGGCTATTCCTACTCTTATACTGTTGGGACCTGACTAGCATGCTGGGGAAAACTGGGATTCACTATCATTTCCCTCATTTGCATAGGATTGCCTGCTAATGCATAATTACATGTCTCACACTGAGCCTCCCCCCTTAGCAACCACTACTCACTGGCCATGTTGTCTTCTGCCTGCCATTGCCTTGCATGACAGAATAGTGATTTTAGTTAGAATGCTTAATTTAGGTTTATTTTGTTATTTTCCCCCTAATCCTGTTTGCGCGCCACTGCCCTACACTTAAACAGCCGACATCAGCTAAAAAAAATATATATTTTTTTTGGGGGGCTTGTTTACAATGCCAGTGGCCTTATACTTGGCCATTGGCTTGCTTCCTAACTGATATGCAGCCTTTATTTGGAGCTGTCACAGCTCTGTTTTGGATTTTGCAGAAATGTACTCGGTTACTAACCGAGTACATTTTTGCAGATTGCACTAGTCCTGCACGGCTGGTTGCAAGCTTCCTGGATCACAAATTCACCTTATTTGCATGGATTTCTCCTGCAAATGGGGTGATTTGCATACAGGGGCTTAGTCCATGCAGGATTAGTGCAGGAGCGCTTGTGTATGCCCCTGCAGGCTGTTCCTGGATCGCACAGCAGACATATTGCCTGCTAGAGCTCCTGCACTGATCTTGTACGCTGTGCAAGGCATAGAGAATCTGAGGGAATGCCCTATTAGAAGACTTCCTCAATGTGGGATTCATAGACACCCATACCATACAAGTGTTGGGCAAGCAGGGATCCATATACATAAGTGTGCGGAAATCTTTCTATGTACACTATGCATTTCAATGGCAGAACTCTATGCAGAGAGGAATGCTGCTGCTTCGGTCTACATGGATTACTGATTCAAGCAAATCATGGTATGTGTGAATGGGAGCAGAAGGATAGGCAAGTCTGTGAGTCATGGTGACTGTGAGAGAGCGGCAATAGAGCACAAGTGAACAGCTGTTGTAAGCATATATGTGTGTGTGTGTGTGTGTGTGTGTGTGTGTGTGTGTGTGTGTGTGTGTGTGTGTGTGTGTGTGTGTGTGTGTGTGTGTGTGTGCGTGCGTGTGTGTGTCTGTGTGGATGTGGGGGTCTTTGGAGGGGGTATCAGTGCCTATGTGCAAACTTCTTTGTATGTAGTGCAGGTGGTATAACTGTATTGATGGGGTCACAGTGGTTAGCAAATGTGCTTTTATTGACATCAAGCCTAAATTAAGTCCAAGGATCACCAATGTTTGATTTGGATGACAGCAGACAAACCTGAGCTCTGTATTAAATGTAATCAATGTTTGAGATCACCAGGACCTCACCGCATGCTTAATATGCTAAAGTGAATAAGGTGACTTAGGTTCTCTAACTTTCTTTAGTGATCTTTAGTCATTTATTTTGAATAAGACGGCCTTTGTATCCTGCCAGTTCATCATGTGACACAATGCACACACTCACATGCATACTACATTCACATTTAGCAGCATTTGGGATTATCTGCAAATCACCCACTCTTATGTCTATGGGATATGTGAAAAACCAGGGCACCTGATACAGACTCAGGGAGGCATACAAACTTCACATATAGAACAAAACCAAGGCCAGCACTGTGCTGCAGAACAATAAAGGCCCAAATACAGCCTCTGAGATCTGAGTTCAGCTAGCAGACCTCAGCACTGGAGAAAAATAGCAGGGAGGGAGGAAAGAATACATAGTTAATGCCAGTTTGTTAATCCAAAGGGGTGTTCACACCTGCCATGGTGCTTCTCCCTACATGAATGTTCATCACAGTGCAGTAAAAAAGGAAGGAAACTGAGCATGTGCACTGGTTTAGCTAATTAATGTTCCATGTTACAGCTGGAAATAGGTGCTTTTGCCAACTCACACACATTCCTTTGTGCAAGTCGTGCACAAGGTATTTAGCAGACTAATGGAGAGAGAGAGAGAGACAAACAGAGAAAGAGATAGGAAGACTGAAGAGAAGGAGGGAGGGTGAAGGAAAGAGGGAGCAGACAAAGGTGGGTAATGGGAAAATACTTTATTCATATAAATAAACTTTAAATATTTAGTGTGCTTTCACTTGTATTTTCCTTACAGTATAATTATAGGTTCCTAGCTGCCTTACCTACATTCAATGAATCATTTCATCTGTCTTCTCTCTATTTCTAGATCCCCCTTTTTTCTTTTGTTCTCTCTCTTTGCCTGTCTTGTTCGTTTTCCTTCCATATTGCTTTAGTCTATCTCCAGCAGAGCTCAATATTCTCCACTCCCTTGATCCTTAATATTTGAATACTGTACATGCTCACACTTCCATTTTATTAGGTTCATGAAATGACAGTAATTCATCCTAAGCAACCTCACTTTAACTAACACTGACACAAAAAGATTATGAGTCTCAAAACTATCTCACAGGCTGCTAACACTAAGATAACCAGTAAACTTGAACACTGCTACCTGCTAATTGTTATATTTTACTCATGCAGTGATCCCAGACTTTGCTATTTTTATTGTTTGAAGATGGATTGCATTTTTACATCATAGAAACAAGTTACAGAATCAACGTTGCATGCCACTTATTTTGGGAAGGTGTGCATGTACAGAAGTGCGTATGTACCTCATGATGTCAGAGATTGCAGAGCTCAGAAAGCTAACGTAGGTGGAGTGGGTTAGGGCACACTCCTCGGTAGCAGTACCCACTACACCAGCATCATCAGTCTCCATGCCTACCCAATAAGTGGAGGTTAAGGTGAGTCTACATGGGGAATGAGGCGAGGAGTGGGTAGCAGCTGACGATCAATTGTGGGGAGGAAGAAAAAGGAATCAGTGTTGACAAACCTTTAATGGCTAAATTGTGCTTCAGCAAACCAGCATAGAACCACATGAAGAGTAATTACATTAAGCTAAGTTTGAGATGCTGGAAAATTATAAAAGCAATCCTTAATAACACCTTATATTGAACCAGTCCTGTCTTAGACAGGTAAGTATTCCAAGGATGTTCCATGTGCGTGGAAATGAGTTGTGTTGCAGTCCGACAGTTAGTACAGAAGGTTATGTCCATAAGTTATTATGGAGATGCTTCTTGTAGTTCATGGCTCGATTCTCCCATTATCCACTATAGTTAAACAACTGAGTGGATCAGTAGTCTATCCTGATTTAAAAAAAACAGCTGTTGCTCTGCTTTGATCAAAGTGTACATTTTCTTATTGTGTATTCATATAATTTGGCAGTGATGCAATTTTATAAACCTACATGTAGCATAGCATGAGAAAATACATTGCTGCAAGTTACACTAGTTACTGAAGCTAATATATCAGGAAGAAGCAACACAAGAAATGCAAGTGAGCACACTGCATGCATGATGCCACTGCAGTTATCTTAACACAGTAGAAAAGGCATTAAGATGTTCATGCATAAAATAAAGCAAAAATGTGTTCACAGATAAATAAGACAAATTACACAGTAAGTGACAAACTAATATATTACATCTAGGGCAAATGAAACACAAGGCATATGTTTGTGAATAAAATATATCCTTGCTACTGCAGAAAGAAACATGTTGCTTTTCCCACTATGCGCCTTTTAAAAACTAATGGGAAGATAAATGTTGCTTTGTCAGCAGAGAAAATTATAATAAAATATTCAAATCTAGTTTCAACAAAGTATTTCAAGAATATATTATAATGTATTGATGCAGACACTGGCCCCTGACTCATTCACCGTAAATGAAATTATAAGCTGCAGGGCAACGTCTTTTATTAAAACAGCATGCAGAGTTGGAAAACAGAATGATATCAATTTAAAATAGATAGAGGGAAATGTAAGAATACAATGTTTACAAATGAAAGCAATTTCCATGCCTGGCAGAAAAAATATATATATAATTCAGATAAACATTTCATGGGAAAGATTTTTTTTCTTTACTGCAACTCAGGCTTATATGATATTCTATATTCCCCATGGTGAAGATGAGCACAGTTTATTTTTCAACAATGGCAAATATAAATGATTATATGGCAAAAAAAAGATCTAAAAGATCTTTATCAATTCTTGGTTACTCAAAGGTAGGTAACAAAAGTATTACTACAGAGTCATTTTCTTCAGCAGCAGACATAGAAGATACTCGGAAGAAATGATAATGCAACCTTATTATTATAAACTGTTTGGTCAACATTGCATGATGCTGCATAATGGTGATTCGATATGCAAAAGTGCCAACATAATTCCTAGAAAGACTATGGCGATAAAAGCAGATATCAGAACTAATCTCTTGGTGCTGTGGGTTTCAGAGCTTTGATAATTTTCAGATGATTTGGGGTTGCAGGATCATTCAGTCAGTTTGGCGAAGGGTGTACTATTTTTTTACACTTGGTTTCTCAGGTTCATTTGACTGATCTAAATTCTAGGCAGTTCTAGGATAATAATATAGGATCCAAACAGCATCTGGGTTGCTTCTTGTACAGCTTTGGCAGCCCTTTTAGCAATTATTTTTAAAACATGGAAGGAATCATAATTGGAATTGGATTAGAGCAGAGATGGCAATTTATTTACAAAGACTTTTGCATATGTGTGATTCTTGACTGCTTGTACTGACTTTTATGGCCTACTTTTCTTCACTGTTGACAATCACCGTCAGGGTAGTATTTTTCTATGTTGTTTTGTGTTTTTCATAATAACATGCTGTTGATAAAGATGACACTGTTAAATTGTTCTTTTGATGTTATGGTTGTTGGATATTGGTGTTGTTATAATGCATTAGTGTCTAGCGAAAAAAAAAATTGCCAACATAATGTAGACCTGCCACAGCCAGTACTGTATAAAGAAGCTGTTAATCTGCAAAAGTGTCAATCACTGTGCAAGTGAGGAGACTGCACTGTGAGTGGTCACATGACCAGGGGCCATCTGTATACAGGTTGTGTGCGCAATGAGGTGCACATTCACACTTGCTTTGAGTCATCGTATATATGACACATGAGTAGATCTGTCAGCCCATACAAGGGATTCACAGCACTGGCAATTAGATTAATTTTATAAATGGGAAATGAAGGAGGCAACAGGACAATCAGAAAAGGGGAAAATCAAGCAAAGGAACTCACAAAAACGAAGAGTGACCTGGGGTAGGGAAAGTAGAATAGTCTATTTTTTGTGCTATGGGTACCCATTTTTTGTAAAGAAGAATGTTAGGGTGGGAAGAAAGTATGAGAAAGATGTGTATAGGAAGGAAGTTATAGGGATGGCAGCAGAAACAGACACACAAACATTTAACACATGCAAAGACTGACAGGGGAGGTAATAGCACAAAAGGGAGACCACAATGTTCAGATGCAGGCAGGCAGATGGTAGGAACCAGTTATGGAGAGGACTGGAAAACAAATAGGAGAGGAGAGGATAGGGTGAAGAGAGCACAATGATGGGAAATAGGGTGGGGTTTGATCAGCCTGCTAAGCTGTCCAGTGAGAAACCTACTCAGATGTTAGCCATGTCCATGGCTAACATAATGAGTGTGCTCTGACATTATTCATATTTTGCTTAAAGCTGTGTAGCAATACAACTCTGTCAATACACGAGGATGTATTCCAGGGTGCCAGTGCAGGTATTAATCCACTAATCCATCTTAGTCCTGAGCAGCTGCCACACATCCTTCCAGGTGAACCAGGAGAGCCACTCTGTGCCACTCTTTAATGAGAAGCCTACTCCACTCACTGGAGAAGCAGCACCAGAGGCCACCACCAAACTCTACAGGTCACGTTCAACAGGATGACCACTGTTAGCCTGCAGAGAGGCTGTCTGGAGGATTGCTGGGTCCCAGCAGTCAGTGCTACTGCCACACCACCTATGCTCCATGGCTGATGCTAATAAAGAAATTAACATAAATAGACAGAAGCAAAACATTAACAAAATAACTTTTAATAAAGCTTAGGATTGAGAGACAGAGAACAGGACACAAACAACAATGGCTAGTATGACGCCATACACTTAAATCTCTGGAAGAAATAAAAAAAAAAAAAGAAGAAAGCAGAGCAGCATTCATATAAATGGCAGATGAAATCTATAATAAAGAGGGATTACACCAGGTAAATTACTATCTGTGATGCTGTAATGGTTGTGTAGCACAGTGGCACATGGTGTTGCTGGTAAAAAGTGCGCCAGTGTGCACGCAGGCAAAAACAAAGCAATGATGTAATAATCAAGCTTAACAAAGTAAATGGTCAGCTCTGGAGAAAACAGGGCCACATGGCATGGTCATGCAGAGTTTTATGGCACACGCTGGAACAGTAAAACAAATAACATGCCTAAAACTAACAATACAAAAAGGCAATGGAAACTAATCACTACTATAATAGCCCAAATGGTCACCTGAAATCCTGTTTGCAGTGGTATGCAGCTGCAGCACAGTTTTCATACCCGAGCTGTTTCAGGAAGAACTGGCAAAGGGAAGGACAGTAGCAGAGTTACAAATGCGTTATGAGGTGGCAGTCTGAGAATGGAATGAACTATGAAATGGCAATTACATGGTAATAAAGCATTGAACAATGAAATGCTGCACTAGTATAAATGAGAAAAAAAAGCCTAATTGCATTGGTAAACCCAGGGTCAGTGGAGTTGGTATACAAATAGCAATGTCAGGAATACCTGGCATAGTTACGGATATTTACACAGATAGAAGTATATTTAAAACCATAATTATCTTAGAAGCGGACAAAATGCAAGCAATGGTTAGCTTTTTAGCTGCAATACAAAACTGGGTAATGCTTTGGTAAGCTGGTTAAGCAGAGCTTTAGGAATGACAGCAAGAGAATACACTTACCCCAATGCCTGGAAATTCTGGTATGCCTCCTCTGACAGGCAGGTCTGTTTTCTGTAATCTTTGCCTTTGCTGTGAAACATCAAGAAACATATAAATGGTCACAGCATGACCATGGACAGCAGAAATAGCCTATACCTATACATTTAGGCCTGCTGTCAGAGGAGTCAGCAGAAATGGCCCCTTACTCTAATAAGTTTCTCCCTAACATGTAACAAATTCATGGAGAACATGAGTAACACACAATTTCAGATCACCATATTTGTTTTGACACTTCTCGGTATAATGGGTGCTGCTCATGGCATCACTTGCTTCCATGGTAAATGTGTGCCAGGCATCAACCTTATACAGGGGACCTTCATACTTGCTCACCAGCAATTGCTTTGTGTGTGTGTGTGTGTGTGTGTGTGTGTGTGTGTGTGTGTGTGTGTGTGTGTGTGTGTGTGTGTGTAGCAGATACAGAAAGACTTTATTCTCTCTGTTCCACCACATAGGCTCCCTATCACACTCAAATCCTGCTGAAGCCTTGCCTGGTCAAGTCCAGTAGTGAAAATGACAGCCAGGGTGCAATGCCACACATCATAGCCACCATGTGATGCATGCTGATGTGTACCATAATAAAGCAACGGCCATCTAGAACAGCACAATGCACATGGTCAGTGGCACAGGTCAGAATTCAAAATCACAGGAAATATTTAAAATAACGTTGCAGGACAGTCTCAAATAAATAAAGAAAAATATCTAAATTAAGCTTTGCTATATTTCTGACTGCATCTAAGAGAGTTACTATACCCTAGAAACTTACTTACAAAGTAAGGCAGATGTGTGGTGAATGGTTCTTGCAAGGTCCAAGAGACAATACAGAATGCTGTGTCTCCCTAAGATACCTCTCAAATTAATATCTCAAATATTACTGCTGGGATAGCTTACAGAATTACATCATTTGTTGTCATCTGACTATCCCAGGTGAAACCCCCACTGCTGGAAACTAGCAGTATTTATCATCTACCTGTCAAAATACATATACCTCAGATCTTTGACAGATGCTGCAAGTCATAAAACAATTAGATTCCTCCACATTTCAAGACTAGTAATTATTTCACCCTAAAGACACTACAGAAAGCTTCTCAGCACAAACTCTGTGTCTCCGGCCTAGCCTATAAAGTAATTTAATTTCACTTCTTTTCTAAAAACTTACTAGACTGAGGTTAACCTCCAGTAGCCCATTTTCCACTGTTACAATATATACATTTAAACAGTTATAATATTGCATGTACATTTCTGTTCTTTTCCAGTATGGCACACTGTGGTTACATTTCCAACAGCATTTTGCCAAAACTTTTCAACAAACATTTCTATACCAGCAGTTTGATATACACATGACATACAGTTCTAATACATTTGTAACACACGCATCTTAGATAAATCATGTTGATATTCACAAATGACATATAATTATTTATGAAATTCCAGATAGCTGTGTTGGCAGCATCTCCTTTCATCACAAGTATGTATGAGCTCCTAAGTTATATGTATTCCTGGCATACAGCTATCTGATGCATGATGCTGGAGGCCACACAAGTACTGAGTTTCATATGGTTATGTCACATATATGCTTTCACAGGTTACACTGGTGAAGGATCTTATAGTACAAGTCAGCACATTCCTGAGCTCAGTAAATATCCAAAGCCTGATGACAGTGATACTGTACACATGGCATAATCAAAGGAAATAGTCAGCAAAACTAATAGTACAGGGAACATCTCTACCAAGAGCTTAGGGAACTGAAGAAGACCAGCATGGTCCTCCTGCATCACCTCTTTTTAACAAGGGATGTCCCATACACATGCATCCTGCATGTGGTACACAGGCAGGAGAAGCACAGCCATCTGTGTGTACATATACTACACTAGGGCATTGCACATTGGTACCTGTATGATTCCTGAGCCTAAGTTATTCAATGATGTTAATGCTATCTGCATCAACCTACAGATTTACAAGGTGCTGATCCAGACACAGAGTGATGCCAATTGGAACATGTGAGTGGTTCATAGTGACATCTGTCACCTGCATAAAGAGATCATTGGCCTTTATGAATACCTCTAATCATTTCTTGGGCTGCTTGGTAAACATTAAAGGGTCTTTGTGGCTACTTAAAAATGGCAGACATTACTAAGGTTGGGCACAATTAATTGAACATAGGTGTGCAAAGCTACTTTGCATGAATAGTTCCACAGTGGTCATCACCCTGACTATGGCTGCATACATGGATATGAAAGACAGTTTCTGGCTACACCATCTCCTTCATCCCATCAAGGGAAACACAACTGAACATTGATGATGATATTCTGGCCCCACCATAGCCTCCAACACTTTCCATGGTCAGTCATGTGCAAGTGGCCAACATTCTTCTGGCTCCACTGTTGCCCCTCCCTCCCACATCTGTCCATGGACACTCAAGTGAATACGGATAACATTACTGTGGCTCTACTGCTGGCACACTCCATCATGTATCCAACTCAGGTGAACAGAATTACAGGGTCTATATTAAATCACTGAATGCTTAAAAAAGTGAACGGTGATTAATCAACCCTATGTAAGTGAAAGCTTACAATGTCGAAGTGTCAGAACAGTGATTTTTTTCAAAGGGAAAAAAATTGCTGTTGCAACAAAAAAAGAAATAAAAATCAATTTCAAACATTACCCCCCATCCCCTACTTAAATATACCAACTCCGAGACCATACTACAGTGCCAAAAACTGCAAAGTACTGAAGCGGCCAAGCAAATTCTTTCCCAGGGAAAGAATTTGCATTACAGCCGCTTCGATATTTTGCATTTTCAGCCTTTTAAGTTCTACCAAGATGCATTCGAAAGAATGCATCTTCGGTCTTGTAATATAGACCTGATTTACATAGTGACTTACTTCTTCCTAGATTCTCTTCAAATGACATAGAATCCTGACTAGGCAGGGGCAATGGTGGCCACCCACCTGCCACAACCACACAAAAGGTACTGTGACAACATTCCTACATACCCAGACAACATGCTATGGTCTATCGTGGAACACATGCCTCTAAACCTGACTCTGCAAGGACAGACAGTACTCTTAGCTAGCACTGCACAGTGAAAGTGCCACACCAGCACTAAAAAACATAATTCCTGGCACTCTGTCACCCCATAAGCATGTCTTGGCTTAACACAGGCATCACCCAAGATGCTTCCACTTATAACAGTATTGTTATCCTATGTCACTGTGCTCCACAACTTGTGCAATTGATATCTGCCCATCCCTCTGTCTCTTGTAGGTATGGAAACATCTGATGCATAGCATGGTCAGTTCCTACACTGTACCACACAGTCTATGTATGTAAAAGCATGTATCACTTTTTGTCTGCACTTGTGTTGCCATGGCCCATAGTTGTGAACCAAATGCTGCCTCCTGGCCAGTGTGATGATATATTACACCTGAGTCTGCCTCACATGGGGACAAACTGTGACTAAGTCCTCTTCTGTCTCCTCATCCAGCTTCTTCTCAGTTGCTGTTACATAAATATTGGTCAATGCTATGGTCTCTTCTCACTGTAACTGTTTATATAGCACATGCACATTAGTGCATAGCATGGCACAATCAACAAGTATCTTGCTGTACATTACAGGGGTGTAGTGCAGGGCACCGCTAGATGTATGCAGACAGTGGAAATGAGACTTCAGCACTCTGAATACACATTCAGAAATATTCCATGTCTGCAACAGTGCAATATTCTATGCCCTATCTGCCTCTGCTTGGGGAATTCAGATAGGGCTCATTAGTCATGACTCCAGAACATATGCAGTATACTGACCTTGCCTGTTACACACAACAGCAAACACCATTATAATCAGTCAGTTACCTATATCCATGTGACTGACCCTTCATTGACTCTGGTGGTGGCAATGTGTACACATATCAGCTAAATAACCCTATAGAAAGTCCTACAGTATAAAATGCTGGCATAGGTTGCAAGTGTGGTAGATATGCAAATCATCAAAAATGCCAGGATGAAGCACAGCCATGTTGTATAAAATATATGTTACATTGCACAGCACCTGGCATATGATGCAGTGGAAACCATTCTAGTTGATACAATGGATGCCAAGTGGACCAAGTCGGGCCTTGATGGCAATGTGCATGCATCTGCTCCTTCATATGCATCAGCATCACATCTAGGAAATGGGAAGGGATTTGGAAGGCTGAAATCTGTGAAACTCTTAGAATGCCTCCTACTGGATGTTGAAAGGACTATGTAGCAAGAATCGCTAATGCCAAATTATACCATCACAGAAAATTAAGTAAGAATCAATATCTGGGTAACAGCCATACTAAATATATTCAGAATAGACCAAACAGGCCACAGAATAAAGAAAAGGTATGTCAGGAAATATTATACGCAATAAGTTGCAATGCAAAGTATATTAGCCTTTTCTCTAATGGTTGTGAATTAAAAGCTCATGAGATATTGTAAGCTGTGGTGTAGGGGGATAAAGCTGTAACTGTGGCCCTGGGGGACTAGATACTAGATTCAGTTAATAGTCTGCATGTCTGAGGAAGAGCAGTGGAAGTCTGGGCATACCTATTCTGTTGGTGAGGGTGAATGCCTTCATGCTTCTTACAGTTTATTACTAATAGAGGCTGAGGATGCTTAAGGGTGTGAGTTCTATAATATGAATAGGCAACGGACATTGACTGAGTTGCCATGGAGGCCGGATGACGTCCCTTACATTTCCATTGCAGGGTTGTCCATAAGGAAGTACAGGCATAAATGGGAAAAACTGGGAACTAGGGCATAAAGAAAAAACCCTGGCAGCAATATGATGTACTACGTGGATACCTTGATAATCTCATCATCCCTTAGCATGGCTCAGATCAAGTCCAGGGAAATACAGGAGCACCTTGTAGAACCTGTGGATGATGGAATGCTCTGGCAGATAGTCAACTGCAGGAAGACATCACCCAAAAAGAAAAAAAATCATGAAGAAAATATCAGTAGGAAAACATAAAACATATCCAAAGAATTAATGGGAAATGCAAGGAGGTACTCTTAAGTTAATTATTCTAGAAAGAGACAGGAGTTTCCCAGTCTCATCTGATATGTAATGCCCATCATGAAGCATGATGTTTATTATGCTTTCTCAAGTGGGTGGTCATGGAACTACTTCAAAAGGAGTCAGTAGTAGGCCTTCTGCTTGTGTTTTGGACATTATGATGGGGTTAAAGGTCGAATACATCGAGACACAGGACCAGGGGTTACTTTAAGAGTAAGAGCAGGACTGTATTGCTCAAAGCAGGTATCATAGATGTAAGGGTCTGGACACAGTAATAAAATATATGTTTTAAAGAGCTACTATTGTAATTATGCCAGAATGTATAGCCTAAGTTACAACATGTGAAATATTGAAATTAGATCTACAATGAGAAATTGATTCCAAACCTGTTTTTCATAAACCTTTCAATCAAAAAAAAGAGGAAAAAACTGCTCTGGATATAAGCACAAAACACAGCTAACATCTTTTCTGCAGGGGACAAGCACCCTGCATTCCATGAGGGAGACTTTCCCCCTATACCCCTTTACATAAATATCATCTCTTGATGGCTCACCATGAGGTAAAGAGAAAAAAAACTGCAAGTGAGAAAACAGTAGTCACACAAACTACATTCTCTCAGTCAGGCAATGTAAAATACTATTGTTTAAAGAAAGTTTATTGAACAGGACTGGTGAGATAATGGTCAGTTAGTTAGTTATCAAACAATTGCAAGATAGCCATTTATAACACATTTATTAAAAGCATCAAAAGTATTCATTAAGCAGGATGACATACGGACAAGTCAAAAGTAGAACATGATGACTTAATTAAGCAGACGAGAAAAAAAATGAAAGCCAAAGTAAGATGGTCATGTAATCTAAAACAGCATTGTGAAGAACAACATTTTGAGGGGAAAAAGAACATGGAATTCAGTAAAGAATCTCAAGCTTCATACGAGCAGAAAAAGTAACTTACATACTGAAACAAAAAATACAACAAGGCTAGGAGAGGTTATGTGGCAGTGCAAATTATGTTAACAGCATTCAAAACTGTTTGTAGAGTTTCACTGCTGTCCGGCAGTACAAACCTCACTAATAAAGGGGTCCATAATGTATGAACCTTGCTATAAAAAACTTGTTATACCTAGGTTCTTGCATATGACACTAAAGCAAGGCTATATTTTCTCAGTTTTTGAGCATAATCAAAGTGACTCTAAGAGGTGTGCTATATAACAAGGGTAGGCAAAGGAAAACTTCCTAGAGAACAGTAAATTCCAAAAATAAATTTCCAGAGTGGTGTAATTATAATCTGAGACGATTATACAACAGGAAAAAGATGGCCTGTTGTGTTTACTATAGACTTTCCAAATAGGATTAATACAAATAAATTAAAGTTGAAAAGTAAGGAACCATCTTTAAATATAAGAAATGAAATAACAAAATCTTAAAGTTTATTGGCAAATGATCACATAAATACCAAAAAAATAGAAATACATTAATATCTTCAGTAATTAAACAGATCATATTAATTCTAGTTTTGTAGATGAATCAATGATTAATGATAATTAATTTATAGCTAATAAGTTTAATAAATATTTTACTGGCTTTTAAATCTGGAGATAAGATGACAGTATAAAATATCACCCAGTAAGTCTAACAACAATATTATGCAAATGCTTTGAGAGACACATTAGCGAAATCATACTTAAAGAACATAATCTTGTATTGCTTTATATTTTTAACACATTTTTTGAAAGGTCATTTCACACTCATTAATTTGTCAAGCTTTTATGATTACATTTCTAGGCTATGGAGATGGAAATTAGCACAGGTGTAACCCATTTGGATTTAACCAAAGCACTTGACGTACTATCATTCTGCACTACTGACTTGGCTTTATAACATTATAAGGTTAATCAATATTTGTATAGAGGGATTCATTGCTGGCTCAGACACAGAGCACATAGTGATTCAAGGAGAAAAAAAATCAGATCCAGCACTGTGAGATTAAGTGTTACTCAGTGATCTGTGCTTTGGCCTTTGCTGTTTAATACCATTTTTGCCTCTATTCCAAACAACGATCATTGCCGGTTGGTTAAGTACATCGACAGCTACAAAACTGATTTTTTTTTGCTAATAATAAAGATGATTTTACTAATATTAATAAGTATTTACTATGCTTATGTAAGTGGGCTAGTACAGCTGGTCTCTCATTTAGTGAGAAAATGTGCAATATCATGTATTTAGGCAAATAAAATAAGGAAAGCTAGTACATTGCCTACATTTGATTTAATAGAAGTTAGTGAATGTGAGGACCTTGGTAAACTGATTGATTCCTCTTTTCATTTTGAAAATCAGATGAGAGCCATCTGTAATAAGACCCGGAGACAGATGGGTTTGATTCTCAAAAACTTTACAATGAGATAGGCTATGATTTTAGCATGTTTATTTAAGGTATATATGAGATGAATCTTGGAATACACTATAGTGTTCTGTACCCTTAATAATCAACAGCTTTACCACATAGAAACAGTACAATGTAAATTTACAAAAAGAATACCTGATATTAAGAAGTTATGCTATAAGGACAGATGTGTTTCATCAGGTCTTTATACCCTCCATTATAGCTCTATCAGGGGTCGACTTGTATTTGACTATAAGGTGTTTTATGACTTTTTTCAGTCTTTATTGAGTTTGGAAGTATATAATAATTTGAAGATATATAAACATCACAATTTAAAGTTATGTTTAGAGTTATGTAATAAAAATAATAGAACTTGCTATTTAGCACTGAAGATGGCACAGTTATGGATTAAGTTACCTGAATATATCAGAGGTGTGAATAGTCCAGTAAAATTTAAGAAGTGTTTGGATAATTGGGCTGAGGCAATGGTGTTTGATCTAACAGCTACTGAGATAGTGTTCTGGAGTAAGGCTTAAACACTTTATGTGACCTATTTCTTAAATGGATAAATTAATTGAAGAATGTGGACCTTTTCCAAACATGAGCTGGGCCACAAAGATCAGGAAAATATAATATGCATAGATATTTTTAGGAAACTAATCAAACAACATGTCACCAGGTGTCAGGAGGAAACTCGAGTATTTGAAGGTAAGAAACACAATCACTGAGAGAGAGAGAGACCATGTTAGTTATACACAGACATCAACCAGAAGCCAGTGCTAAACCTAGCCTCTGAAACTTCTGCGCACAGAAAGGAGGAGGTGCAAGTAGAATGACATTTAAAGAGGAATTCTGGGGGATAAAATACTCAGAGAAGTTGACATTGCATGAGTTGGACTTAGGTGTAGTAAAGGAGGTTAGAGTAAGAAGCAGTAAATGTCTGAGGTTGAATTCAGAAAAGCTTGTAAATAGCTGCAGGAGGAAGAGGTTAAAATGACTGACAGTTATCAAAAAAAATAAGTAGCATGCAGTTCAGATATGTATGTTTTGTGAGTTCAGGTGCCTAGACAGCGAGACATTTCCCTGTAGTACTTTTGGCTGGGGACACATGGCTGAAGTGACAGTCAGCTACAGAGAAATATGGTTTGCAAATTCTCTGTGGGCAAAGACAAGCACACACTTCCATGCCCACAGCTTTAATAACCAAATACATTGCAGGTAAGAAGTAATGAGTGTTGTGCTCAATGTACAGTACATACTTATGTAACTACAACATGTAGAAGTGTGCTAGAGCATGGAGGAAATCCTGCAGGCTACTGTAGTCGCATTTATGCTCCAGTATGCATTTTAGGTAATGTTCACTAGACACTGTGAAGGGGGTAGTGGTCCACGCACTCCAATTATAAAGGCATTGCCCATTGTCCACTGCATTTTTACTGCCACTGACATGCCCTCTGGCTGCTGATGCCTGCCATGTTGCTTGCTGTCTTATGTTCCCTTGGGGACCATGGACATTGTTTTTCCCCTGTGCATTTGGTTATTGAAGTTTTGGGCATGGCAACACATTCTTCTCCTTGCCCACAGGGAATTTGCAAACAGCTATATTTCTCTGCAACTGACTGTCACTTCAGCCATGTGTCCCCAGTCAAATGTACCACAGCTATATTATTTATTTATTTAGTTTTTGCAATGGTTCTGTATTTGGCTGTGTTTTTCTAGCTGTACAGTTACAGCAAGTTGCAGATGCCAGAGTCTCTTGTTTCATGACTAAAAACAAACTGTAGCCATTTGTTGAGTTACTCAGCTACTGGTGCCCCACCATAAGAATAGGACAATGTTAGACTGTGGAGGTATGCATATATGTTTTGTAACATGTTTTGTAATAATTTGGAACTTTTGTCCATGACATCCTCTGAAAATGGGATTCTACCGAGTTAGACTTTCCCAGTAATCAAATATCACTAACTAAATAAATAAATGTATATGTGTGTATGTGTGTGTGTGTGTGTGTGTGTGTGTATATATATATATATATATATATATATATATATATATATATATATATGTGTGTGTGTGTGTGTGTGTGTGTTTGTGTATATATATATATATATATGTGTGTGTGTGTGTGTGTGTGTGTGTGTGTGTGTGTGTGTGTATATATATATATATATATATGTGTGTGTGTGTGTGTGTGTGTGTGTATATATATATATATATATATATATATATATATATATATATGTGTGTGTGTGTGTGTGTGTGTGTGTGTGTGTGTATATATATATATATATATATATATATATATATATATATATATATATATATATATATGTGTGTGTGTGTGTGTGTGTGTGTGTGTGTATATATATATATATATATATATATATATATATATATATATATATACATGTGTGTGTGTGTGTGTGTGTGTGAGAAGCTTCACTGGACCATAAAAGTAGGGAAGAAAACAATTTGTTGAGTGCTTTCATACAGAACTTCTGTACTTGTACTGCATCAGAAGTTTGTTCTATTATTAGTGTTAAATTGTACTGGCCATGTCCATAGTACAGCCTTTTGCTGTTATCAGCATTAATATTATGCCTTGATGAGCCATAATAGTCTGGTTCTGAATGTCATCCTTTGTCTTTTAGATAAACTCCATATGACTTAGAAGGCAAACAGGCTATATTCAGATATGATGTATCAAAAGTATATGTTTTGTCCTTTAGTGCTGAGTGATATTATGGAGGAGCACATTTACAGTGAATGCCCTGTCTTCACATATGATTACATCCTTCTAAGTATGCCATGATCATATAAAAGCTAAATAAATAAATCAATAAATAATAGCTCAAGGGCTACCTCTACACTCTAACAAAATGCAGCTGTACTCACATGGGGTCATGCTACATGAATCCTGCACACATACCTCTCAACCTCAGAGTAAGACGTCTGGAGAAAACCAAAAATAATGGGGGGACAAAGGCCAACAAAGAGGGACATTTTTTTAAATATTGCTCTTACAAACTATAACAGGTTTTGCACTGACATACATTTTCTGCAGGTATGAAGTCTGTAACTCAAATATCTGTCATTATTTTCTGACTATATTCCTCAATGATTTGCTGATGATTTGCAAGAAAAAGACATAATTTTATGAGAAACAGATCAAAGATATGAAGCAAAAATCTGGACATTCTGTGAAAATCTGTACAGTTGAGAGGTATGACTGCAGCTCTGTCACACCCCTTTATCCCTACTTCATCCATTCTTATATCATCTTATCATCCCTCACTTACTGCCTGTCAACATTCCTAGCTCCCCCTTCTCTTTGCATCTCTCACACCTCTCTCCTTTCTACTCCTCTTTCCTCTGCATGCCTTTCTGTCAATTTCTCTGTCTTCTCCCCATGGTATTGTTTCCTGCAACTATTCTCACTTGCATAGTGTAATGCCTTCATACCTCTCTATATAATAATATGCTGCCATCCCTGTAGCATAAACTATCTCAGTCATTATGGTTAAATCTTATCCAGAAAGCTCTAATAAGCATAATTCTATTCTTTCACCCATGTGTTGACTTTGTAAACTGCTTCTTAAGGTAAATGTTGTAACATATTTTTGCATCTGTAAATATGTATATTATATATATTTAATACATATATGCATATGTATAGCATATCCTTGTACCTGTAAATATGTTTTGTTCATTTCTCATGTGATCCTATTCACCTGGGCTGTCCCTATAAACGGTCTGTTGAGATCAGTGTGATACCCTAGTAAACAAATATGAATAAATAACAGATTAATTAATTAATTTAAAAAATATCATGGGGAGTCAGAAAAGAAAGTCTGTGAACACATTGTACATTGTATTTCATCTTTCAAGCCTCAACACTTAACGAGTTTGTGTGATTAAAATAAAAATAGATGGCACCAGATTGCTTCCATGTTTTCAGCCTGCAATGTACCCTGCTGAAAGATTAACCAAACAACTGTACTCTGTATCTTGTAATAGAGTGTCTTCAAATAGCAATTTCTTATCTTCATTCTTCTATGCATTTTCACTATAGCATCTATTCTCTAACTCCTAACATGCTGGTAGTCTAACTAATGTAAATTTGCACATAGTGGTTTCTGTTAACTACCTTCTTAAATCATTTTTATTGTATATTGGCCATTATTTTGTTTTTAATGTGGTCTTTTATTGTATAAATTAACTTTATTTTGTTCTACTTATGTATGATCGCATTCTGGGCTGACATTGAAATTTGTCCAGTGGGGTCAGTGCTCTACCCCATTTAACAACTGTATCAATAAATAAATAAAACACATATGGATGTTAAACCCTGCTCAGGCTTTAACCCTATTTTTCCTAAACCGTATTACCAGAAATCTTAAATGCTTTGGCCACATAATGTAAGGATGGGATAGACAAGATACTAACACTTGGAAAGATCAAAGGCAGGAGGCAGCAGAGGCTAAAGAAGAGATTCAGCTTCATTGAAGATTATGAATTTGTAATAACTTGAAGCAGTGGCTGACTCATGGGCCTGGTAGGCTCAGGTTCTTGAGGTCTTAAAGAGTTAGCCTCAGTACTGAACAACAACAATAACAACATCAAACTACCAAAAATATTGGCCTCCATGAAACATGAGCTGTTTCCTCCTTTTTGGCTGGATTGCAATGTGAAAAAATATCATACTTGAAGCAAACATGGTTTTATATCACTTCATGTTTGCACGTTAAAATATCTAGGATTATATCTGAAAGTGTAGCACTGTCTGGCTTCTAAACTCTAACACTTCCTCCTCTTAAATGTTAGTTTTACAGAGCTCTTACACTTTCCATTAAAATTCTAATTTATTTCAAAGGCAAATATTTACACATTCACTATACCTTTAATGGGCCTTGATACTGAGTTCATTTCTGCAGATGTGTATTTAAAAATGTCTCAACATAATATTAGAAAGATTGGACAGCAGAGGTTACAAATAATATCACTCAAGCTGTTGCCCACAGAATTAAATATCAGTATCCCAAACTGTCTCTACTACTCACAATTTAACTCAATATAGTATATAGCAATATAATAAGTTAACATAAATGTATTTTTTATTAAAATCTGTTTATTGGGTATTTGCATTATTGGGTGCAGAAAGTTACATGGCAGTAGTCCAAATTTATTGTATATTTTTTGGCTTACCCTAAACTAATTAGTACACTTAGCAGCAAATACTGCAACATACTGTAAAAGCTGTTATTCCTTTATTTTATGATACCCAAATTGTCCTGGTGAGGGTCACAATAGACCCAAAGCCTATCCTAGCAAATAAATGGAAGGGAGCATGGAATAATTCCTGGATTGGATATCAGTTCATTGCAGAACATACAAACATATGTCTCACAATATTTGTGCATCATGTGCTACAGGTTTTATTTAATTAGCATTGCATATGGTACTCATCATCTACAGTACTGTTATATTGAATAAGTGTCTACATGATAATCTAGTCCACAAAAGTACTGTTAACTGTACTTTATTTCCAGACTTGTCTGTACAAATGGTGAACCTCACACATGTGCATATGCATGTGTGTGCATATATGTATGTATATGTATATGTATACACACACACACATACACACACACACACACACACACACACACACACACACACACACATATATATATATATATATATATATATATATATATATATATATAACACACACACACACACACACACACACACACACATACACATGCACACACACACACACACACACACACACACACACACACACACACACACACACACACACACACACACACACACACATGCACACACACACACACACACATGCACACACACACACACACACACACATATATATATATATATATATATATATATAACACACACACACAGACAGACACACACACACACAGACACACATACACATGCACACACACACACACACACACACACACACACACATATATAAAATATATATATATATATATATATATATAAAATATATATATATGTGTGTGTGTGTGTGTGTGTGTGTGTGTGTGTGTGTCTGCGTGTGTGTGTATTTATCTGTCTAAATAAAGGGTGAAGCTATGATTTATGTCTATGATGTTAGCAAGTTATTTACATCATACGTTTGTCACTAAGGCCATTATCACTTCTCTTGCTTGATCACTTAGCTAGTTTTTCAGCTCACAATGAGAAAATGATAGCTAATTTCATTGTAACGTTAACAGTAAACCTAAGCATAATGCAATAGCCATGCCAGGGCAGTAACCAAGCCCAAATACAGATAAAATCACGTAACAATAAGGGCCAGCAAGTATAAAAATACTGCTCAAATAGTGCCTAACCTCCGGAGCAAACTCCCAGTTCCTTCAGTGCAAATGATATTTGTTACTACTTTCAAGACTGGCTTAGATAAATGGATGAGAAACTGCAACTCTATCCCAGGCCTATCACCTATGTCCCTTATGGACAGCAGTGTTAATAGTTTGGGAATCCAATGGGTCTTCAGTTGCCTGGCTACAAAAGGCTTAACTAATAACAACCTAAGAAACAATGATACAGCTTGTATCCTCATCATTATAACATGTTGAACAAAGTACAATACTTCCAAATCCATTAATATGCATTGAGGAATGCAGTGTTACTTTCATTGTGTATTATAGAAACATGATAAAGAAAATATACATTACTGAATAGCTGTTAATGCAGTGCACTTAATACAGCCTCTAAATACTGAAGCCCTTGTTTTAAACAAGAAACATCTTTATTAAACTATCACTTATCGCATAGGCAATCATACATGTATATAAATGACAACAAACCATACTGACATCATTTAGGTGCAAACATTATACATCACTTATAATCTCTCCAGTCATTGTCAGTCAAACATTACATAGCTCATTGAAATCCTGCCTTATTTTAAATCTAATTCCTCCTCTGCATTTATTGTTCCCACAATTCCCATTTTTCCATGTAATTTGCTCCTACCCTTTTCTAAAGATCCCGTTACTAGTTGTTTTATTTCTGTTACTATATTCACTTCTAGTACAGTTGATTTAGGCTTTGATTTACATTTTCTAGTAATTGCTTTTTTGGCAGCCACCATAGTTAGGCATTTCCATGTCTAGGCAATTCCAATTCTGTATCATAGCTCAAAAAATCATTTTATAAGTAATATAAGTCTGCTCACCCAGTATTTTTGATAGAGTGGTCTGCAGGGAATTTTTAAAGTCTGCTAACTCATTATACTCCAAGAAAATATGTTCCCAATTATCTCTTTCTTCCCCATCATATCTCCAACATCTGCTATCTACCTGAGGAAAAATTATTTGGAGTCTACTTGAGGTATGGAAATACCTATGTAAACACTTCCAAGCAAAGATCCTAAATCTTCTAGACTCAGTTGCATTTTTGAGAGACATACATATACCCCCCTTTGTTTCTTTCTGAATTGCTTATCCAATCTCTCTCTTCCCAATCCTTTTTAACCTTCTCTGATTGAGTCTTATAGTTGTCAAGCAATATTTTATATGCCCTACTAATTATTCCTTTTCTAACAGCAGCTTCTGTTCTAGATTCTAAAAAAAAAACTCTACCACTTGTATTTTGCTTAGGACCCTCCTATTTCTTTATCTTTGCCTATACTCTGATATCAATCCTTGATAGGGAAGGCAATCTCAAGACTGCAGTCCAAATAAATTCTTGGCCTCTTCCCACTCCATTTCCTTTCCATCTCTAATTATTTGCTTCCAGTACCTTGGTTCTTTGTTAGTTTTCACCAATAAATTCCAGCCCCCTCTTGCCTGTTGTCTGCATCCCTAATTGCAGACATCTTTATCAGCAGAATCTCCTTTCTCCACTATCATCAGTGTTTTCAGCCAAATGGAATTTCGGCGATTTGGACCCTATGTAACAAATTTTTAGCCAAATGGATTTTCGGCCATATATCTTAGACCCATTTTATATATATATATATATATATATATATATATATATATATATATATATATTATGTGTCATGAAACATATACATAAAAAAGTAGAGTCATAATATAGATATACATATATAAAAATATAAAGGAAGGGAAAAAATATATATATGTGTGTGTATGTGTATGTGAACCATCCCTCTCAACCTGTTTGTGCAAGAAACATTTACAAAGGCTGTAAAGGGGGCGGCACATACAGGGACATATTTCAAATATTGCTATTACAAATGAAGACATTTGCTACAGCAACAGGGTGCGTTTCAGCAGACAATTACTGAAGGATACGAGGATGGAAATTGAAATGTTATGTCATTGTTTGCTGACATAAATCCTTAGATCATCACTGTGATTTAGCAGACAAATACAAATAAATTGTGGAACTGAACAAATGTATGGGCCAAACATCAGGACATTCTGTGAAAATCCTGGTTGTGGAGAGGTATGCTCAGAACCTTTAGTGCAATGAATCTGGACCAAGCCTGACAAAGTGGGGGGACAAAGGCATGAAAATAGGGACATATCCAAAATACATCAGTAGATAAGCTGAGAAAGTTGATGTAGTAACACTGTATGTCCTAACATATATCGACTGAAATATCACAATTTCAGGACTCAATTGCTTCCCATTAGTTAGTGACCTCAATCCCCACATCATCCCACTGATGTGTCAGGAATACACAACAGTTATGGGGATCAGACCAAAGATACTGGCCAGACATCTGGACATCCTACAAATATGTGGACATAAGACAACAGTAGGGAAACTACACTGAGCTACCGAGCAATGTCCAAACTACAATCAGACTGACATAACACTACCCAAGTCCAGCTCTGGGGCTGTACACATGCATTAGCAAATATAACAGGCACTACAAGGATGTAACACTACTGGAAAACATATACTGGTGTAAAAGTGCATACTCCCCAATAACTGCACCACAGTCACAGTGACATACCAGTAAGCAAACTGAACACTATGGTATAATGCCACTCACACATTACCCCTACATATACTGCCCTAAGTTACAGTGTAGTGTGAATTGGGAGATGTTACAGAACATGTTATGGTCTGCATGTACAATCATGTACAGGCAAAAGGGAACCAGAAACTGGAACAGCATGCACAGTCAGATAGAAAGGGCCCATGACACTCACATGTACCCCCTCCCTACACAGCCCAAATAACATGTACACACTACACTGCTACACAATCCTGACAGTATTTTAACAATGGGCAGATATACATAGACCTCTCAAATGTACATTTTCCCACAGAATGTATAGGCACAGAACTCATATCTAAGGTCACTTCCTTGTTACATGTCTGGGGGTCTATGACATCAGTGGGATGGTAGCAGGAATGAATGTAATAAATAATGATACTACATACCTCTGAATCTCTTAGTGCATGACATCTGGACAAAGCCCGATAATTGGGGACAGAGGCCCAAAACAGTGGTATATTGGACAAATTGCTGTCATAAATGTAGACAGTTGCTGGTGTTACAGGCTTTGTTGTAACATATCATTTTTGAGGGATATGAAGTCAGTAACACCAATGGATGTTAGCATTTACTGACTGCATTCCCCATAGCATCCTACCAATTAGCCAAGGACAACTGCCTGGGGAACAGACCAAACATATGAGCCACACATCTGGACAGGGTCTAGGCCTCTGGACACTGCAGAGGTATGACCGCAACAATATAACAGAATGGAAATCCCCTGACAGCTGCCAAGCATGTCACCCAGCACCTTATGAAGCACATTAACACCAACATGACTCTCCCCCACATCAACTCTGGGAAATTACCCACATATATTCAAATATAGCATGCACTACAGGGATGGAACTGTAGTGAAAAGCAGAGAGTTGTGTAAAAATGTCCACCCAAAAACATTTGTAACACAGTCACAGCAACATACCAGTACCCAAAATGATCTCTAGAGTAGAATGACTGTCTGAACAAACATATCCTGATTGCCAGTCACATACTACACCAACATATACTGGCCCAATTCACAGTGTACTGGGAATCCTGAGGTGTTACAGGACATTTTACAGTCAGCCCCTACAAGCATACAGACATGATAAACTGCCAGCAGCTGTAGCAGCATGCAGAGTCAGATAGGTAAATGATGTATGGCACTCACATCGTCTACTCTTCCTACCCAGCTCAACAAACATCTACACACAACACTGCTATACAATACTGTCAGTCTGTTCACAATGGCCAGACAGACATAACTGTCATATGTACAGATGTCCACAGATTTACCAGGGTGTGGAACCATAATCCTGGCCATCACTGCATACCATGGCCAGAAGTCTGTCAGGTCACTGGCATGATAACTGGAGTGCAGTTGGTAATTAATGATATACCATACCTCTGCACCTGGTAGTGCAGGACATCTGGACAATGCATGATGTACTTGTGGGACAGGGGGCTGGAAAGAAGGACATATCACACATAATGATGTTACAAACTGAAACAGTAGCTGGTGTTACATGTGTTGTTGTAACATAACATCCCTGAAGGATATGATGTCTGGAACACCACTGAATGTCAACAGTTACTGACTACAATCCTCACATTATCCTACCAACCCTACATAAACAGACATTGTTCAAGGAATAGACCAAGCATAACAGGCAAACATCTGGCCAGTCTGTGGACAGCATGCCTGTTTGAGAGGTATGTCAGAGGCATATCACTGTCAGATGTCAAGTCACCCAGTAAATGCATGTTCAGACTAACCCTGTCAATCTAGCAACCCTCCATGTGTATAACAGCATTAATGACATACAATCTGTACCCAGTTCTGGAGCTGTGTCCCCCATGTTGTTGGCCTGCCTCCACATGTCCTGTCCTGTAAGGTATTTCCATCTACTGTCTGTAAAGCTGTAGCCCCCACACCTCCATAATGTCCCTGCACAGGCAAGGAAAATGGTCATGGCCCACATGAAGGGCATCCCATATGTTGGAACTAGCAGCGATGTCCAGGCCCACACCACAACACTATGTGGGCACCTACATAGCTTTATGGCCTCAGCAGTACCAGACAGGACAACATCAACTCCATCAAG
>NC_056725.1:206238585-206298585 GCF_019279795.1 Protopterus annectens | reverse complement strand
TGAGAATATTGATGTTGTGACAGGGTTAGTTGTAACATATCTTTTCTGAGGGATATGAGCTCAGAAACACAAATGGATGTTAGCAGTTACTGACTGCAATCCCCAGAGTATGCTACTGAATTTCCAAAGACAAAAAAAATGTCCGAGGAACACACCCAACATAGGAGTCCAAATTCTGGCAATTCTGCAGATAGCCCTACAGGTGAGAGTTATGTCAAACACATAACACTGTCAGAGTTAACATCACCAAGGAACTCCATGTCCACGCAAATCCTGTTAGACTAGCATGACTACAAATGTATAACAGCAATACTTACATTCTGCCCCTATGTCTGGAACATTCTCCCCCATTCTGTTGGCTTTTCTCTACAGTTTTGGATGTAAGAGGTATTTCCAAATACCCTCTATGATGCTGTTGTTCACACACCTCCATGAAGTTCATAGGTTCATAGGTTGGTACTAGGCTATCGGCCCTAGGGCCTATGCAAGCCTAGCCATAACAATTCCCTGGATATTTCTTCTCACTGGCAAGGAAAAGAGGCAACACTCACATGACATACTCTATGACAGAAGTATGTTGCCATGCCATTGGCTATATGAATAACAAAAAAGTTGTTCTGTATGCAATTATAAAGTGGGGGACTCCAATTGGTGCACAAGCCATCAGCTGCTCATGAGCATTACCTACAAAAGGCAAGCTGCTGCCTAAGCAAAACAGGTGTACACCTTACATCCTTGAGGGAGAGAGAAAGAGAGAGAGAAACAGCGAAAAGAAACATAAAAACCAAGCAGGACATAACCACCTACACTTGAATTAAACAAACATGTATGTCAAACAAGTAAGCATGTCATGGCTGCAGTGGGGGGTATGTAACATATATGTCTCAACAAGACTTGCTGTACTGATATATAGCTGATCAGAACCTATGGCATAGCATCTGGGTCTGTCTGCAGTGACATAGATTATAGGCCAGGCTCCTGAGTCACCCCAGGAAAGGGATTGCTCACATATGACTACTACTGCAGTGTGTCTTGAACAATACTGACTGTGACAATGCTAGGACAGCTACTGGGATGTTGTACATATCCATATCTTACTTGTGAATGCAACTATGATATACTTGGTTGTCTCAGAAATGTGAGAGACCTATACATGGTATTTGCATAGTAAAGTACAACGCACATGTATGTGTTGAACGTTATATGCACTCACGCATCCATTTTACACCAGCTACACTACCCTGTGTGACAAAAATAACTTACCACATATTTTAATGTGAACATAGAACATATACTGAGCTCATACCATTAAACTGTCCAGTGTTATGCACACTAACCATATGTGTGCCTCATATTTGTAGTCATTTACTCATACAGTTGTGTTATGCCTGGGAAATCACTGGCAAATCTGTGAAGACTGACATTACAACATCTCCTTCTTTTTCTTTTGACTGCTCCCATTAGGGGTGGTTGCAGTGGAACATCTGTTGCTATTTCTGCCTGTCCTCTGCATCCTGCTCTGTCACACCAATCACCTGCATGTCCTCTCTCACCACATCATGGAACCTTATCTGAGGCCTTCCTCTTTTCTACTTACCTGGCAGCTTCATCCACACCATTCTGTTCCCAATATACTCAGCATCCCTCTGCAGCACATGTCCAAACTGATTTAATCTTGCCTCTCTGGTTTTGTCTCAAAACTGTCCAACATAGACTGATGCTGTCATATACACATTGCTAATCCTGTCTACCCTCATCACAAACAGTGCAAATCCTAACATCTGTAACTCTGCCACATCCAACTATGACTCCTGCCTTTTTGTAAGAGACAATGTCCCCAACCCATATAACATTGCTGGTCTTACTACCCTATTATAGACCTTCCCTTTCACTGTTATTGGGACCTGATAACATCCCTGTCTACATCCTACATAAACTCAGGCATGTGCTCCCAGCTCCATTACACACTGTAGTAACACCAAGCCTTGGCACCAGCCACACACCATCCACATTGAAGATGGCCAATGTCATCCCTCTACACAGATATGAATGACAAGTAGAGGATTATGAAATTATCCAGCCCTCGTTATGGAGAATATGACACATCAGGACCAGCAGTGCAATGCAAGCAGATACAGTGCTGATAGATTACAGGGGTATGTTGTGGTTGTGAGTGGTGGTTACTGGTATTCAATGTAGCTGTGCAGATTCTGTACATACTGTTGCCAAATGTATAAGGTCCTGTGATGTGTTTCCCTTTTTATGTCTTACAGGTGCAATGTTGCATCAGCAAAGGTCTACTTTCTCAGCGGCTGAGACAAATATAATCATAGAAGCAATACTACAGAACCCTGCCATAATGTTTGGCAGGGGCCAGCAATATCTGTGGGAGAGAACCGGCCTGTGGGATGATCTAGTCCACATGGTAAATGATGTTGGCCTGCACGCACGTACATATATGCAGGCCTGGCATCACATAACTGACCTCATACACCATGCTCGGTAAAGGGCTGCTGCAGTGGCCAGGGACCACACAGCCACAGGTAGGGGTCCAGCCATGCAGCCCCCACTGATACCCACCAAGGAGCTCCTCTGCAACCTTGGGCCACCCATCCCAGTACAACATCAGGGTACAGACCCCCCACATGCTGGAGGTGAGTAGCACCCAGGCAATGGACGAGGAATGCGCAGTTAAGGCCCCAGAGGAGATTACTAGACTAGTATAGCAGACATACTTGTATTTGTAGAGTATCTACATGCATGTGTCAGGTCAGGTTGCAGTTGTGGATGGGGTTTTCTAATGCACAGAAGTGCACATCTATGGTAAAGGACAGCAAATTGTGTAGTATTAGGGGTTATACTGTAAATGTGCAGACATGCTGCATTCATCCTGTACCAATGCCACATGAGTCAGCTGACAATACTTCTCTCCCACAACTACCTAGGTCCATCCGGTTAGCATGTGGGATGGCAGCCTGAAGTTGGTGAGTATGGAAATGTTCTGTTGTGGTTTGCCAATACTCTAGGCATGTGAAGGCCATGCAATGCACCATGCACAAAACTGCCACTCATAGCCATATTGCTTCATGTACGTGTTCACTTGTGGTGAGGTTAACTGCACTGCATCACAGTGGTCACCACAGAGGCCTATATGAAGAGAATATAACATCCCTGTAGCATACCTCACAACCTGTCAGTGCAAGACTTCTGGACAGAGACCAACAAAATGGGGGGGACAAATGACCTAAGGTAGGGACATGTGTGAAGCATTATTCTCATACAGTGGATATAAACAGTGTACGCACCCCTGTTAAGATGCCGGGTGTTTGTGATATATATACAAATTGAGACCACAATATGTCAGTCCACACCTCTTCTAACCTGTAAAGTGACCTATGACATGTACAATTCAGTTGTAAAAACCAATCAATCTGTTGGCAACCAAATATGGAGTATACACACCATACAATAAGCTACATGCATATGTGTGCACACCCTTCAAATAATATTTGATTGCTCCAGCTTGTGATTTACTGACAGCATTCAGTCTGCTTGGCTACACATCTGCCATCAAGTAAAGGCACTTTGAGTGACACCAAATAACAGTCTGCTGTCCAAGTAGGATATTCATGACATTTGCTCAGTTGCTTGCAACAGCAACAGCCATGGCTTGCAGACAGCTTACAAAGCAGCAAAGGGATCTCATATTTGAAAGGTATCCATCAAGAATAGGGTATAACGACATTACCACAGCATTGCATATACCATGGAACACAGTGGAGAAAGTTGCCCAAAGGTGGATTGAATATGGGACAACAGTGCTGTTGAAAAGAACCTGATGTCCCTCCAAAAATAACAACACATGTCAAGAACTCATCAGGAAAGCTGCCAGAAGACATACAGCAGCACTAAGGGAGTTGCAGGAATCTCTTGCAAGTACTGGTGTTTTGTACTACATGTGAGAACACTCTCCCATATTCTGCATATTTCTGGCCTATGGGGTATGGTCAGAAGATGGAAGCCTTTCCCCACACCAAAAAACATCAAGAGGTGGATACAGTTTGCAATACAGCTCATCAAATCTCCCAAAGGCATGTGTGAAAATGTGTTTTGATGTAATGAGACTATGGATTGATCTCACAGCCATAATACCAAAAGGTATAAGTGGTGCACAAGCAACACCCCTCATAAACTGAACACCAGCATCCCCATGGTGAATCATGCTGGTGGCAGTGGCCTGCTGTGGGATGCTGTTCCAAAGCCAGAACTGGGCTTGTAGTCACAGTTGTGTTAATTCAGCACAATTCCAAATAACACCCAAGTCTGGCCAAAATCCATCAGGCATCTGCAAAAATGCTGAGGATGGGGAGGGGGTGTCAGCCTTCAACATGACAAAGACTCGAAGCATACACCCAAAGCTACCTAAGAAAGGCTCCACCTGAACACACTAATGGTTATAGGTTGTCCCGGCCAGAGCCTAGACCTACACCAGATAGACATACCCTAGTGTGACCTGATGAGGGCTGTGCACATGAGCTGGCCTTGCAATCTGACAGAGTTGGGTGACCTTTGCATGGAAGGGTGGCCAAATAATGCCAAGTCAAGATGTATCATGCTGATAGACACCTTCACAAGAAGAGTAAATGCTGTAAATCACTTACAAGGTGCTTCAACAAAGTATTATTTTAACTCATTAACCCCATGTACCTCCTCACAGTGCCTCTGTGCTTACCTCTGAGCGAGCTGTGAGAAGCTAATAATTAAATGCAGTTACTGCCGAGTCCTGTGCACAAGCACATCTAACTTTACAGCCATATTGCAGCTCCACTGTTAAAAAATAAGTTGAAAAAGTACCTGAAATTGTTCATGTACTTTCTCAGCTTACTTTTCATTGTAGAGCTACATGATGTTGATATTTGACTTTTTGGAGAAAATCGGCTGTAAGTACAAGTACCGCAGAATATGTTGCCAAAGCCAAGAGGTATACTTAGCCATATAATGGTGTAGTTAAATTTCAGCCCCCATAACATGATAACTTCCCATTGGACTTTTACAGATGGGGCTTCAGATGCAACATTACCCGCAGCAGGGTTGCTTTGAGGTTTCATTTACAGGCAAGCCATCTAGGCACAAACTGACCCCTTCATAATGAATGATAGCCATCTGCTTCAAAGTCAAGGGGTCGTGCTGGGATTTCGCACCACTTGCATCACTGGCACAAGCAAAAGTGTATCCATTCTAAAACAGTCGACTAGACTATAGGTGTAGTAAACAAAATAAGGAAAAATCAATATGAACCGCTACTACAAGCTGGCTATAGACATGTACAAGTCTGTGCTCAAACTGACACTATTTAAGAACAAAACGTACCAAACAGTTATTGCAGCTTACTTTTTCAGGAGCGATACTGTCACACCCTGTCATCATATCTGTGGAGTACTAAACTTGTTTCCTAAGCTCACAGAGAAATGCAACCTGTACCCAAAGGTGTGCCGCTGCAGAGAGGCTTCACATTCAGGAGCTTCCCATTATAACGGACAGCACACCATTGCACTTGCTATGCTTTTGGCAAGCTACCTAAGCTAGGAAGATTCTGCAGAGAGCAAAGGCACTTGTCCAGGCACTGAAGCTAATGATCCACAATACTCTTTTCAGTGGTGGATTTAAGCATGGGCACAGGGACGTGCACCACCCCCTTTTTAAAGCTGCCAATCCTGGATACGGAAATGCACTGCATCGGTCTTTTTGAGTGCCGAACGTTTTTTTCCTGAGTCAAGGTTAGAATTCAGCTTCTGTTCATGTTTGAGCAACACTGTGTTGACCAGTAAGGTATTTTTTCTGAGGATGCAGGGCTTTGAAGGCTTCAAAGTGGTACAGCTGAGACTTTCACATCACTTGTTAGGCTAAAACTAATAAATAACGATTGAGAAAACAGGTGTAGACTTTATACAATAAGGTAAGGAATTAAAAACAAAAATGTTTTCACTTCATTTAACTGCACTTCACTCTCACATTCTCCTTTATTGGGCATTTGTGAGGTCAGAGGCAGACCCCCAACTCTGGTTGTACATTTTGTACAAACAGGTGAAGTTTTGCCATGTGGAAAAGCCCATTCATTTCAACTGTCTTTGCCTTTGAGTCAGCTCTGCACATTGGGGAGCCTAGCCAAAACACAATGCTGAGGTGGAGCACCCAATTCCCCATTTGGAATGAGAGGTAGGACTCTATCAATCCTATTAGCTTAAACTGAATGGTGACTAGAGAAACCATTTCTTTTGTTATTAGGTGTGAAGTAACATGTTATTTGGTTGTGTCATGTCATGCCAAGCTCTTTTGGAATCCAACACTCCAACACAACACTTGAGTTTGTTGTAGCACAGGTGTTGGGAAGAAATACCTGACTGGCAGTTTGAGTTACAGTGGAGTGCCAGGTTTCCCAAAACTGCTGCTTTGAATTCAGTTCTTATCTCACCTTACCTGTATTGACACAGAAACTATGTGCCACATTTTACATATACACCCCTACATAGCCCTGCATGGTACTTGTTGTCACTTGTTTTTTTTAGATGTAATTTCTGAATTCATTCATAATATTAATGTATTAATGAATCCTGCTTTTCCTTTTCTAAGACAATTACCATGCTTACATTTTTAAAACTGTCCCTTGGTATTGTCAGTTTAAAAAAGTATATATAATGATGATCTTTATGTTATTGATTACTTCTTAAAATAAGCTACTTTTTCCTCTGTTTCATTTTATTTATTAACATAGTTGGTAAGGCAGATATGACTGAGCATGGACCCAGCTGTTTATATAGGGTGTTTGGCCATTATTTTGAGGTATTTTTAAAGTATGTTTTTAAAAATTTAATGTATACAGTATTGGGCTGTTCTGTGTGCCCAGGGTTCTGATTTATGGTCTTTGGTTTGTTATGATCTTCATCCACAAGTGAGCATGGAATACAGTCTGGTTGTTTATATATATATATATATATATATATATATATATATATATATATATATATATATGGCCGACACAATATGTTCGAATGTTTGGAAGGCCGACAACTGATAGTGGAGATCCCGCTACAGTGTGGGACTGGGAGATTCCCCTTTCCTGCACTGCAGTGTGATCTCGGAGTGAAAATAATTAAGTAGCAGGGGTTGTGGGGGGTGCAGGGGGGCTTGCCCCCCTGCATAACACAGTTTTACTGTGTTTCCAGGTGGGTGGTGGTTCTATTTCAGGATGTCGGCATTCTGGACTGTCAATCATATGGTGTCAGCCATATGAAAGTTGGCATTCCAGACTGTCAAAATTCTGAAGTAGAGTCATTCATATATATATATATATATATATATGTGTGTGTGTGTGTGTGTGTGTGTGTGTGTGCACATATACATCTAGCTATCTGTCTCTTTATATAGATAGATTCAAATTTCTCATTGTTTTGTTTTATTCTAGGACTTGACTACTTTTATTACTAATGCTTGACTTAAAAGTATATTCTGGTGAAGAATTAATTCAGTTTTGTTGTATAATAATTATTGCGTCTGCCAGTCACAAGTTAGAGAAATCAAATGTAATTTGTCTTTAATCCTGCTACTTGCCATGACAAAGCCTTTAATACCAAAGTGTGTGTTTTACCCATGTGCCAATATTTTTCTGCATAATGTCTCAGCAAATATTTTTGTTTTGTTTAGAATTCTATCGTAATGTATACTGTTAGCTGAACTATTTTTAAAAATATCAGTTTATATTCTGATATTCTTTGGCTTGACAACTTTCACCAGAGGGATAGAGGTGCAATTCCAGGGTTGAACTAACAGTTTGTGAATACATCCACTTTTTACTGAAGGGATTGCTTGGGTGAATGCTGCATTTTGGTGATTGCAAATGCTAGGAAATGTTACTGAACGGTCATCTGGGGAAATGTTTAATTTTGGTGATTGTACATACCTCGATGTTTTACTGAAGGGGTCACTTGGGTATATTATGTTGGTGAGATTTAACATTGCTCAACCATATATTTAGGAAATATTACTGCATTTTTCACTGCCGTGTCTTATTCTTCCCAGAAGGATGGTTAGGTGACATAAAATGATTTACTACTTTTGGAGTATTTCTTACATGAAATGTTGGTGGGAGGAATGGCTCAGTAATATAGAAGTGTTTTGCTACTTTTACTGAATTACTCAGGCCTTCTAACAGATAGTCATGGGTCATTGTTACATAACACCTGCACCAGGTAATATAATGAATGCCTACTCAACAGGCTATATGTGGCAATTATCACCTGTGTCTGAGCATGCAGTACCTTACAGTAATAAAATGTGGGTAATTATCACATTAACAATGAATGCAGTCACAGTGTAACACTCAGTCATTCTCACTTGTCAGGTAAAGCTCTCAGCAACTGCCAGTTGTATTCACATAAGTAGAAGTTGTTATCACATCAATGAATGCACAGAGTAAATGTGGGTTTCTGTGTATGTGGTAACATTTTTCTCATATTTTGATAAATAACTTTGCTAGGAAGCATGTAAGTGTGTTAAGTAATACCTAATTTTGAAGACAGTGTTAGTCCTTAAAACATGGTAAAAGAACTATGCCTGTGGGCTGTACACATGTACAGATATCACAGTTTGTGTAGGACTTAGGTTATGGAAATTATGATTTTTTTTCATATTTTAGTAAATAACTTTGCTAAGAAAAATGTCAACATGCTAAGACCTCAGTTTGAAGACAGTATTACTCCTTACAACATGATAAAAAGAACTGTGTCTGTATGCTGTACACATGTACAGATATCACAGTTTTTAGTAGTAAGGTTATGACAATTCTGATATGTTTTCCTGTTTTAGTGAATGACTTAGCTTAGGAAAGATATCAATGTGCTAAGTAATACTTCTTTTTAAAGACAGCATAAGTACGTACAACACGGTAAAACAATTGGATTTGTATGCTGTACACAGGTGCAGATATCACAGTTTGTTTAGGACTCAGCTTATGGAAGTTATTATTTTTTTCATATTTTGCTAAATAACTTTGCTAGGAAGCATGTAATTGTGCCAAGTTATACATCATTTTGAAGTCAATGTTAGTCCTTACAACACGATAAAAGTACTGTGTCTGTATGCTTTATACACATATAGATATCACAGTTTATTAGGACTAAGGTTATGAAAATTATGATATTTTTTCATATTTTAGTGAATGACTTAGCTAAGGAAAGATGTCAACGTGCTAAATAATACCTCATTTTGAAGATAGTATAAGTATGTACAACATGGTAAAACAACTGGGTCTGTATGCTGTACACAGGTACAGATATTGCAGTTTGTTTAGGAATCAGCTTATGGAAGTTATGATTTTTTGTTTTCATATTTTGGTAAATAACTTTGCTAGGGTCCAAGTTATACCTCATTTTGAAGACAGTGTTAGTCCTTACAACATGATAAGAGAACTGTGTCTGTATGCTGTGCAGGTACAGATATCACAGTTTTTTAGGACTAAGGTTATGAAAATTATATTTTTTCATATTTTAGTTAATGACTTAGTTAAGGAAAGATGCCAACGTGCTAAGTAATACCTCATTTTGAAGACAGTATTAGTCCTTATAATGTGATAAAAGAAATGTGGCCGTGAACTGTACACATGTACCTATATCACAGTTTGTTTAGGGCTTACTTTATGGAAATTATGAATATTTTTCATATTTTGGTAAATAACTTAGCAAGGGAGCATGTCAATGTGCTAAGTAATACCTCATTTTGAAGACAGTATTACTCCTTACAACATGGTAAAAGAATGTTGCCTGTATGCTGTACACATGTACAGATATCACAGTTTGTTTAGTCTTGTAGGATTATGAAAATTATACATTTTCAATACTTCTCATTATTATGCCCATATCTTTGCAAGGGAGCATGGTGATGGCACAAATGATGCATCATTTTGAAGCTGACATTAAGCCACACAACTTGTACACTGATATGTAGCCTCTGTCTGTTACAGGGTATGAGATATTATGCTTTGTTTATTTATCAGTTATGAGAAATATAACATTAATCATATTTCTGTGAATATCTCCATAAAGGAGCATCACTTAGTAATGGTTAAGGTATCATTTTAAATCTGACATTCATACAAGCAAATTAAATACAAATTGTGTGGGTCTACATTGTACCTTCACCAAAATATTGTGCTTTGTTTTTCAAAAAAAATATGTACAATATCAGCATTCCTTGCCAAATATTTAATAATGACTTTGATACACACTATCAACATTTACACTGTTGGAAAGGTCAGTGTCTGCTGAACAACTTTGCGTTTATATTTTTAGTCCAGCTCTTATAGTTAAAGAGATACGGACATTTGTTTTCTGTATGGTATTATAAATGAATTTTCTGAAAATGAGCTCAGGCTGCACTGTTGTTCCTATGGTGGAAGTAAGCAGGCAGCATTTTCTGAGCTGTTCCAGAGTGAATGAGTTAAGGGTGTGCACACTTATGCAAACACCATATTGTACATATTGCAGTCATTATATTTTACATGCAACACATCTGTTTGTTTATCGATTGGATTGCACAGGTCATATGTCACATGAAATGTGGGTAACATATTTGAATGCATTATTGCAATGTCATCTCATATATTACAAGAATGTGGCATGTTAACAGGGTTGTGCACACTTATCATATCCACTGTAAGCTTAGAAGGTTGGTGGTGTAACAGGAATTGTGTGACCATGCATTTACTGCTGGTTTAGAGATCTGACACTCAAATGTATGTCATTAATCAGTGATGTCACTCCTCAGATCATCCCAGTTATGTATCATCAAAACACAGGGGTTGTTAGAAACAGAGCAAACATATGAGCCAGAAATGTATACATCCTGTGATGATCTGTACAGTTGTGAGGTATGTTCTATAGTACTTGCCCCTATGCTATATAGGTGTACAGCAATTATGTGTACATGGGTGTAGTCTGTGCTGAGAATGGGCCATCACCTACTAACACTAATCGCATATTCCAGAGCTCTATATTGTTAGTTACATGTAAAACTGGCCGCAATGTATGATGTTGAGGGCCATGTGATCATGCATGTCACCATTTGGATACTGTGTGGTCTGTGTAACAGATTTGTGCCACCTCACCTTAAAGTGTGTGTGTGTGTGTGTGTGTGTGTATGTGTGTACCAGCTAACCTCAGAATGCAGGTATTAATGTACATATGTTGTCTTCCCCTCACAGGTGGCAATGGGGTTGGGGTCCCTCCTGCTTGGAAACTGATGTCATTATCTCTGCAGACTCTGACAATGATGATAGGCATAGTGAGGTACAGGTGGGATTGTCAGGGGCTGAATCTGTGCCATTGGTTGGCATCCCTCTCTTTTCCACACCATCCCCGCACACAGTGAAAATGGCCACACATACCCCATCAGCAGTGGCCACAGATGATGGACAGTTGGCAGGTGGTGGCATTGAACAGGCTAGTGTGGTGACTATGGCAGGTGTAAGTGTAGGCACTGGCCATAGCCAGAGTGCAGGTGAGGTCCCATACAGGTGGATGGACAGGGCTGCTCACAGGAGGACTGCTGCTCATCAATCCACTGTTGCAAGTGCCACAGCAGGAGTCACTAGATGCATGTTTTGGGCTGTCATGGATGCACAGGCATGTAGTGATCACCACAACAGACAAATACTCAGAGTGGTGGATGCAACGCTTCCTGAGTTACATGACGACATACATGACCTTGTTGAGGCCACACACCACAATACTGAGGTCATGAATAGACGGTGGGGTGAGACCTTGGCAATCCTTGACCGTGGCATGTCTGTTCTTCAGCATGTGGTGGGAGATGGGCATCGGCCACGTGGATGTAGTTCAGCACCAAAAACAGCTGAGAGCCTACAGAGATATGCACCTTCATATTCCCATTTTGGCAGTGACACCAGCAGTACTGAAAGTGGGTTGCTGTCCACATCACACTGGAGCAGACCATGAGTACATGCTCCTGTACAGTCCCATCAGGGACATGGATCCAGCAGACAGCAGTCACTATCAGGAAGTAGTACTGCATCTGGACTTGGGCCAGGTGGTGCCACTGATATGCTTGGTAGGACCAGTTCCTATGTCCATGGCTAGAGATGGTGAACTGGACACCCTGCCATGTATAGTCCACAGCTGTCCGACTTATCCCTGTGTAGGGCAGCCACATGGTATGACTGTGTGCATACATACACACACACACACACACACACACACACACACACACACACACACACACACACACACACACACACACACACACACACGCACACACACACACATCTGCATCACAGGCAGGTCACCTCCAGATACACACAGCACCTCCGCACAGCCCATCTAGTGGATACCCCTCCAAACATGCACACATGATGTCAACTGTATGGCCCAGCCTAGACCTCTGGCAAACCCACATCACACCCTGTGCATATGATGATATCTAAGCCGGATCCCTGTCATCCATACCATCGATGCAGGGACATGCTAATATGGTTCTGATGCACAGGGTGAATATAGTACAGTGTAGCTATGTAATACTGTCTAAGGTGCTGTCTGCTTGCATTTGTTATGGGTACACATACAGGTGTATGTACCTTATTAGCCAGGATGCATTATTGCTGTTATTGCCATTGACTGAATGTAGTCTGACATGCTGTATTCTGTGTGTGTTCCAGGTGTCTGTATGTCTGCAGGCTGTGGCCCTGCAGACATTCCCAAGAGGGAGTATGGCAAAATGGGAATGCACCGACCATGTCATAGGCAAGGTACAGCTTTATCTGTACATGTACCAGGTGTGTATGCATGCAACTGTGTGTGAGGGACACTGTTGTCAGACAGTGTGACCTTGCATACATACTCCTTGTCACAGAGGTAGCCTTCAGAAATGTCACCTCAGCGTTGTGTAGTACCACGGGCTCATACATACAGAACAGGTTACTGCAGTACTGTCAGCAGATCACTCACAAGCATAGCCATTACACTAACTACACGAGATTCACCTGTCAACACCTGTTGGCTCTGCCACTTCTTTCATACACTCAAACCTAATGCAGTTGATGAGGGCATACATGATACTGTGTATGACAGGTTTGTGATGTGTATTCTTGAGTTCACCAGGTGGAACAGGGAGACAAAATGGTATATCCTTTGCATACACGCAGTAAGGACTGATACATGGAATGTGCACACAGTAACATAAACACAGTTGGCAATAGACAGATTAGTAAACCTACATTTCCACCTTGATGTACTGTACTACTACATACACATGACATGCCCCACATAGATAATATGCATGGAACATAACACACTACCTCTTACAACATGTAATGTCCTGAATGCCTTCATGGATAGTGAGATAACCAACCAGAAATAGTACTGCTCCTACAAGCCTAGACAAGTGATAGTGTAGCAGATGTTGTATCAGCATGATGTTTCGGTCAGGTATGATGTCTGATGCTGGCATGTGTGTCACTACACTCACTGTGGCTGATTTGGCAACAATATTGCATACATGGCCATTGTTAAGGGACACAGACCACATATAGATTGCAAACATCTGGATATTCCATTGACATCTGTACAGACGACTGGTATGGCGTACACAATGGTTTAACATGCTGCATGTGATGCAGATGCCGTTACCACACTGTATAAAGTAATGCCATTGGGAGGTGGTAAACAGGCATGGATGATACACAAATTAAAATTATATCAGCCAAACATGATATGATCTTCATCCACACACAGTTGCCAGTAGTGACATTATAACCTCTACCTACCTAGTTATTTCTACAACAGTTTTATACAGTTACTAAATGTGCCACGGATCTTACATAATTTCACCCAATCCCAAGGTACTTCTAAGGTGAATGACATCAGCAGGCCTAGTAAAGTAAGGTGATGGCAAGTTTACAGGGTGGTACACAACTCTAAATGGTATAAGGCACACAGTATATGATTCTCACACAAACACTTGCCAGTAGTAAGATTAGACCCCTTACCTATCTAGTTATGCTTACTATAATGTTACACAGTTACCAGATGTGCCATAGAGCTTACATATTTCACCTCATCCCAAGGTACTTCTAAGGTGAATGACATCAGCAGGCCTAGTAAAGTAGGGTGATGTGAAGTGTACAGGGTGGTACATAGCTCAAAATGGTATAACACACAAAGTATACGATTCCCACACAAACACTTACCAGTCTTGAGATTTGAACCCCTGCCTATCTAGTTATTTGTACTACAGTGTTACACAGTTATTGCATGTGCTACAAAGCTTACTGGGCTAACAATTGGCCAAAGGTGCTGGTAACTGCACAGCTGAGGTAAACTGTTACAGGTGCCAGAAAGTCTGCCTTCAGGTTTTCCCCTTAGATATTGCTAGTTCTTTCTCTCCTGCACTTCAACAGCTTTATACTTCAACAGTTTTTTTTATTAATTATTCTAGCACACCTGAGAGCCATCAGTGGTAGTCATTCATCACAGAATTAGCTCTAGTACTTAGTAGTTATCACCACCCCTCCTGGAATGATTAAAGTGCAGTTATTTGTGCTTTTGCCCATAACATGGTGCACTTGGGAATTCCGAGGTAGTGTTGCAACTGCCTCATGTGCACAGACAACCCTCTCCTCTAAACTCCCAACCCTCAGACCTGTGAGAGATACCCCTATATCACCAAATTGGAAGATATGCACTCTCCAGTGAAGACTGGACTAGCTCGTCAAGAGGAGAAGGATCAACATCTGCAACATACCACATGGAACACAGTGTGCCCCTAAACCTAAGCCCCAAAAGTCAACCACCTTGCCTGATACAGTAATCATAGGTGAATCAATAGTGAGGCACACAGATGTCCTACTTAATAGGTTGAACTTGGAGGTGGTAACAGTCAGCTGTCTATTAGGTGACAGAATCCAACACATAACAAATCCAGTCAGGTCACTCCACAACAACTACAAGTATCACTCTGTCATTGTGCATGTGTGTGTGTGAATGACCTGAGATTCACCTCCATGGACTGGTGAAGCTCTCAGATTATGTGGGCCAGATAGGTATGACAGTAGCCCTGAGCAGTATACTACTGTCACTCAGAATGATACTGCAGTACAAACAGCAAATTATTGACTTCAACAATTGGCTTGTGTCTGGTGTCACTCTCATGGGATCCAGTATCTGTCTGCTTGGGATGACATGATTGATAGACTGCAATGGCTTGCCAGAGATGGCCTGCATCTGTCACACATGGGTTTCCAGGTACTGGCTAAGTGTCTTGCCACCCCTATAGTGCCTTTTTAGGTGGTGTTCCAAATCAAATTACACCCATAACAGCTATACATATATGCAATCTGAGGGTCATGCTGCTCAACACTAGACATCTACATCTCCAGATGCAGCCACTCGAAGCATTCCTCATCATGGAGAACATTGACAATCGTGTTGTAATGGAGAACTGCCCTGAGATTCATTAAACTAAAATTTCCATGCAGGAACAGTGTAGCCGCTCCTGCATGGAATATGGCCACTGAGCAAGTCAGGAAACAGCCAATCTGACTTGCACGAGCCTGCTGACACTGTTCCTGTATGAAAAGCCACGCAGAATGCTAATTACTTCATTTGGTGAAAATTATGCAAATGAGATGAATTAGCAATTCAGGAAGCAGGTAGGCATTCAGGAAGCAGGTAGGCATCCATGCAGGAATAGTGCTAGTTGCAGAAATGTGTTCAGTTACTAACCGAACACATTTCTGTAAATAACAAAATGGAGGCATGACAGCTCAAATAGAAGCATGTATTATAAACGCTAGGCATGCTCTTAGCTAAGCACGGCTAAGCAAGGGGGGTGTGTCTGAAGCTGTAATGTCTTACACCATGAAATGAAGACCATGTTTGCATCCAGGGGATGGCCATTTCTGCTAAAATGTGTTTGCCTTAGCTAAAAGGGTGTGCACAGTGTGTACTGAGACTTAAAAAAATGGAAATAGCAGCATTGTTTACATTTAGGCAGTGGGATTGCATGCCATGCCTTGGGGCTTAAAAGGGACAGAAATGGGAAGGGGAAAAGAAAAAAAAGGGAAATAGCAAATACAGCCACTCAATTGCAAGTAACATAGCTGGCAGGGGGACTGTCTCAAATTCAGTCAATCTTACAGGCAGCATCTGCAGCCCACCACTATAAACTATGCAAACACCTTCCAGTCTGGTTTTTCCCACAAACTCTGCACCATAGGTGTACACATATGGTTGAATTTTAACTGACAAAACTAGCAAAAAATGTTATGTGCTGCTGCCACTTTGATCTATCAGTATGTGCAAGAGGCTGAGTGTGCTGAGGAGGATAATGCTGACAACCAACTCAGACCAAGGAAGAGGAGAAATGTGGTCAGACCCAGGGTAACCAAGCAGGGCCTACATGGTCTGGAGATAGAACAGCGCTACAGGGTGGACAGGGACATACTTCAGCAACTCGTTGAGCTGTGTTGGCCTTGCTTCTGACCCAGAACGAACAGAGGGGAACCCATCCCAGTGGATACCAAAATATGTGTAGCCTTAAGAATGCTAGCTACAAGTACTTTCCAAAGACCAACTTGAGATATCATGGGGGGGGGGGGGGTCTCAGAGGCATCTGCATCTAGGATACTCCACCAGTTTCTAGATGCCATGTGACCACATGCTGCTGAGCACATTTACTTCCCCAGCATATTTGAGGAGAAGACTAGCAATATGCGTCTCTTCCACTATGTAGCAGAATACCTGGAGGTACTGGGTGTCATAGACTGCAGGCACATCCACATCAAAGCACCACCTGGTGACCAGGATAGGGTCTACCTAAACTGCAAGGGGTTTCATTCCATCAACTGCCAGGTCATGTGCAATGCCCAGGGCATTATCATGAATGTGTGTGCTGGCATCCCTGGAAGCTATCTGGACTCCCACATATGGCATTCGTCACAGCCGTACCAGGCATTTGCCAGTGGGGACATCCCATATGGCCAGCTGTTGGGGGATGCTGGCTACACACTGGAGCTGTGGCTGATGATACGCATCAGAAATGCACACACACACACACAAGAATGGCATAATGAGGCACATGCACAAATCAGGATCATTATAGAGCGTGTGTTTGGGATGCTCAAGTCATGGTTCTACTGTCCTGACATATCTGGTGGAGCCTTGCAGTACTCTCCAGCCACATGTGCACACATGTTCATAGTATGTGCCATGCTACACAATAGGATCCTGCAGAAACAGCTGCAACAGGAACAAAACTGAGAAGAGCCACACAACCCCCCACCATTGCCAAGGTCTTCACAGGCATAGAGGGACTCGGAGGAGGAATATCCTGAGCCTGCCCCTGTAGGCAGATGGAGACATGCCCAGTATGCCCTGCCCTTGGCAATGCATAGCACATACACTGACACTGTAGGTCCTGAGGGACTGATATCTCTCTCTGACTCACACACACAGTAAAATGGACATCAGACATCACACCACCTACATCTTACCATGTATAGGCAGTGTGCTGTGTGCATCCGACATAATCAGCCCTCAAGCACCGTCCTCACAAATGCCTCAGGAAAAGAGTAAGTCAGTCTTCTTAACAATAAATTAATGGAGTAGAATGTTCTGATAGCATATCTATGGTATTGATGCAAGTATTCAAGGGAATGGGGTGACTTCCTGGGATAGCAGCAGACAACTGACAGCTATGTGGGCAGCAGGAAGTGTATGCCCAGTACTGGCTTACCCACACTATTCAGTACCACCATAGTTGACAAATACTACTGCAGTATATGTAGTGAGCCAAATAACTAGGGGTCATAGGTTACATGCATGGATGTCAAAGTGGGGGTCCCATACTCACCCCCAGCCTCACCCAGCAAATCAGCTGTAGAAAACCATACAAAAATCTCTGGTAAAGGTCCCCACATGATGACATCCATGAAATTCCCACCTACAGACTTACAAAGTGATATCACAGCAGGTCTGGCAGTGGCAGTATGACTCTGAAAGGTATGAAGTCTGAAACTAAAAATGTTTACGCCAGAAGAATCTAGCCTGTGGTCGATACTGTTATGCCTGTAGTCTGAAAGATAGGGCACACCAGTATGCTATATGGGAACAAAATGTTAAGCAAATGTCAGTATAGTCTGTGCAAATGTATATTGTGTACAGATGAGTCACCCCCCCACCCACAGTCCCATAGAAATGCAGTAAAATGTCCCTAGCCTTAAGCAGCATCCAGCTGTCAACTAGAGTGATGGATCAACATGAACAGAAAGCAATTGTCAGTAGCACCCAGTCAACTTACTAGTGCCATCCCAGCAGTGTCCACTGCCTGGCAGCCTGGGAACATATGATCATCAAAATGTACTGCCTTGCTACAGATGGCTTGCAGCTGTCAAACTTGGCCTACAGACCTTTGGCAAATGCCCATGCCTCACTCACACTGCCCTGTTATGGAGTGTCATGGGGTCCATAACACCAACATAACAGTAGTCTACAAAATGCAAAGAAAGGCCATGTTGCTAACTGCTGGGAACAAACCTGCCAGCCTCAGAGATCCAGAATCTGGACAAAGCCATGAATAATGGGGTGATAAATGTCCAAAGAGAAGGACACCTTTGAAGTACTGCTCTAATAATGTTAGAAAGTTGATTGAATGATTGCATTAGCATGGAATGTCTGAAGGGTTTGAAGTCTGAAACTGCAATGTCAACTGTTAGTAATATCTGACTTCAACCCTGAGTGACTTGCAAAACACTTTTCCTTGAAAATCACACTCATCTGGGTAACCAACCAGATATATGAGTCATGAATCTAGACATTCTGTGAGACTCTGTACAGTCATCAGGCAGGGCTAGGAGTCTAAACATGGGAATGCACTCATTGCAGGCAGTCCTAACCGTGGAAGATGGTGACATGTATGCACCCAGAGAACCCTGGCCCACAGCTATGGGGAGTAACACATCCCTCCCTGATCACTCATCCTATGTAACATCCTGACCCCAAAATGTGGCCAGCCAAGCCAAATGAGGTGGACCATATATATATGTGAGACACACACACCTCCAAACTAGTCAAACACTTTGACACACACAAGACCCTCCAAGTGCAGTCAACATTTGAGAAGACCCCTATGCGAAGTACTGGTAGCTACAGGCCAACATATCTGACTCAGGACACCCCTCCCACATATCTTATCCCCTACAAATCTATCTGGAGTCGGCCTGTCACCATGATCCTGCCTGACTTATATTACCCAACTGTGGACTGGAAATCAAACCATGCCAGAATAGAAATGCACAGATATTCCACCATTGTAATATATCACCAAGGTGCTGGACCATTTCCACAGCTCCAGCAGTCAAGTGGTTGTAGGAACACCTCTCAACAGGCTGGATTGTGCAAGAATGCATAGCATTTGGCCCATAAACCTGGTGTGTGCATCATCCATCCTGTATTCTTCTGGTAAATCATTGTGATGATCTGAGGACGTATGTCACGAGGTACTGAAACAATACATGACAGTGTCAAACATCATATATGTCAGATGTCTGCTAAAACAAACCCTGTAACCCTAGCAACCCATACATTACTAAGAGAAATAGTCACACTCACCATATGACCCATTGTCTCCCCATTTTGATAGGCTATCTCCAGATATCCTGCACTAACAGGTTGAGGGGTATAGCTGTAGCACAAAATAGAAGGTCACACTGGGCATGCTCATACACTGAGAGAATTGTCGGTAGGCTCTAGGAATTGAATTGTCAGTAGGATCTAGGAATTAACAGGCCTTTCCCACCCAGTGCACTTCCCATTGCCCTACTTTAGCAGTCCTGAAGATGTCTGTCACTATAGAAGTACCTTTTGTCAGACCTCATCCCTATAAGCTCTGTGGCACTTGTGATAACTGTGTAACACTGTAGTACAAATAACTAGTCAGGTAGGAGTTCTAATTTCAGTCCTGGCAAATGTAAAAGTGTGTGTGTTCATAAGAGAAAGATTTGGGGTAAATTCAAATCTATAAGTTAAAGATTTTGGGATCATTCAAATCAAACGTAGTACACTTTCCATTGCCCTACTTTAGCATTCCTGCAGATATCAGTCAACTTAAAAGTCCCTTTCATCAAGCCTCAACCTATAAGCTCTGTGGTGCACGCAATAACTGTGTAACACTATAGCACAAATAACTAGTTAGGTAGGAGTTCTAATCCCAGTTTTGGCAAATGTGTGTGTCTAAGTCTGTATATGTGTAGTTTAAAGTATTTTGTGGCCTCTCTCATCCAGTACATCACACATTGCCAGACTTTATAAGGGCTGGTGATGTTCTTCACCTTAGAAGTACCTTTGAACAACCTTCACTCTATAAGCTCCGTGGTGCATACAATAAATACATAACACTGTATTAGCAATAAATAGATAGGTAGGGCTTCTAATCTCAGTCCTGGCAAGAGTGTGTGTTTGTGTGTGCAAGAACAGTGCCCTGTCTCTGGGTGGGGGGGGGGGTTGTTGTATTTGTGTGTGAACCATATCCATTGGGGGATGGGTTTTGCTATGTTTTGCTGTTGCCTACCCAGTACATGTCCCAGTGTCCACATTACAAGGCCCACAGTTGCCATCTACTGTAGAGGGACCTGTAGACACTCTGCAGCCCTATAAGTATTGTGCCATGTGCAATAACTATGTGACAGTATGGAATAGATAACAAGATAGGTAGCCCATCTAATCCTTGGCTATCACTCCCCACTCAGGAATCATACACAAACACACTCAGTTAGGCAGCAACCCCTACATCAGTAGGTGGCCTGCAAACTGGCTCACAGATAGAATCTATAGTGTGAAAGCAGTGGACTCCATGAACAGTCATGAGTGGAGTCCTACAGGTTGTGGACCTGGGTCCCCTCATGTTTGGGATCCACACCTCTGAGGACCAGCCCAATATGAAGGTTCCCTGGCTGACAATGTTTGCAGATGACTACAAGGTGGGTGCTATTATTACCTCCCATGTGAGGTTGACATCCTTCACAAAGACCTCTGAGACCTATGACTGTTGTCAGAACCCAGGACATAAGCTCAATGCCAGATGATGTGCTGCTGTCCCCTTTGGGTACAACATGGTTCCTATAAAGTAATACATTGATGGTAGTTCACTGATCACTGATGTTGGTATAAGGGAACTGGGAACACAGGTTGACAGTGAGCTATCTGTTGACCACCACAGTGCCACTGGTTTCCAATAGTCTTTCTATGTGTCACTTCTCCTGACTAAGGGTGTTGAATCTGGGAAGTAAAAGGACAGTGTTTCTCTGTACTCTCCCCTGAGTAGGCCAATCAGTGTGTACTATGGCCCATTTGCCATGTACCCCACTGGACACCTGCAACAGCAGGAGAGGTTGCAAATGTACGCACAAAGAGGATCTTAGGCACTACACACTGGCCCTATATGGACAGGCTCCAACAACTTCAATGAATCTCTGTCTCAAATTGGCTACTTAGGTGTGATCTTTGCCTGACATACACAGCCATGTCTGACCCAACCCTGTCAGGAATGCTACATCCAAATAAACCAATCTGTCCACACAACATGCTCCAGATACCTCAATCCCAACCTCACAAAAACAGGACATGCTGGAGGGATAGTTTCACAACCCAGAGACACACTATGGGATAGACATCACACACATGTCAAACAGAGCACATCACTGGCCCTCTTCAAGGGAAATCTGGAAGATTGGATGGGAAATAGAATACCCACCCTGGGGATCACTCCAGTGACTAAACTCAGTAGACACACTGGGGAGTATCATCGGGTGGCATGATGCCAGTGTATTCCCATGGACTAGCCTTGTAAAGCATTTATGGCCACTTGCCAAGTACACACCTATGGATCTTTGAATCTATGGATCTCAGTACTGTGTGTGCATTAGTGTGTACAAAATTTTTGTGAGTGTGTAAACATGTGGGTGAAAGTAGTTGGTGGCCCATCTCACCCAGTACAACTACCATTGCCATACCTTACAAGTGCTGTAGATGCTATTCACTATATAGGTACCTTCAGACACTCCACAACTTATAAGCTCTGTGGTGTGTGTGGTAACTGCATAACACTATGATACCAATAACACATAGCTAGGGGTTCTAATATGAGTCCTGGAAAATGTGTGTGTGTATGTGTGTGTGTGTGTGTGTGTGTGTGTGTGTGTGTGTGTGTGTGTGCATGTGTGTATTATTGTGTGTAAGTGTGTATATGCATCGGTTACAGTATTGTGTGGCATCTCTCACCCAGTACATCACCCATTGTCATAATTTGCAAGGCCTAGTGATATCCTTCACCTTAAAAGCACCTTTGGGCAAGTGCCACCCCATAAAATCCATGGCATGTGCAATAAATACATAACAATATATTAACAATAAATAGATAGGTTGGGGTTCTAACCTCAATCCTGGCAAATATGTGTGAGAGAAGAGTATCTTGTGTTTGTGTGAGAATGACATCCATTGGATGGGCATGGTTTCATATTTTATGCCATGGTACTCACAGTACACATTCCTAGGTCTACTGTATGAGGTCCACTGTTCACATCAACCGTAGTGGTATCTGCAGATACTCCAGCCCTATAAGCCCCGTGCAGCAGTATGGAATAGTATGGTATGAATAACAAGATAGGTTGGTCTGCTAATGTCAGTACTGACAAGTGTGTGTGTGTGTGTGTGTGTGTGTGTGTGTTTGTGTGTGTGTGTGTGTGTGTGTATGTGTGTGTGAACAGTATTCTCTGTGTGTTTGGTTGACACAATATCCTCTGGGGTTGAGGGCGTTAGCAATCTGAGGTGTGTTCCACCCACCACACTTACCATTGTCCACTCTACTAGAGCTGATGTCAACCACCATAGACTTATATACAACCCCTCAGCCCTATAAGCTGTGAGGCACATGCAAGAACTGTTAAACAGACCTTGGAAATGTGTGCAGATACAATTGTACCTCAGCAATGACATGGTCAATGTGTTACAACACTGCCATACGTTGGTGATGGCCACATCCTGCTGATACACAGACACCTGGAACACAAACAGAATACAGCATGTGAGAACACATTCGCTTAGTGTTACTAACACCAATAATGTATCATGGCTGAAAAGGTACATACACACTCTGATGTGTACCCATTACTAATGTCAGATGACAGCACCTTACACAGCATTAAATAGCTACACTCTACTAAAGTTACCTTGTGCATCAGACCCATATTAGCATGTCCCTGCATCGATGGTATGGATGGCAGGGATTTGGCACAGGTATCATCATATTCACAGAGTGTTGTGTGGGTTTGTCAGAAGCCTAGGCTGGGCCATTTGGTTGACATCGTGTGTGTGTGTGTGTGTGTGTGTGTGTGTGTGTGTGTGTGTGTGTGTGTGTGTGTGTGTACATGACTTGTCTGATGGTGATGTGTGTGTGTTTGTATGCACACAATCACGCCATGTGGGTGCCCTACACAGGGGTATTTTGGATAGCTGTGGGCCATACATTGCAGGGTGTACAGTTCACCATCTCTGGCATTGGACACAGGAACTGGGCCTGCCAGGGGTACCAGTGGCACCACCAGAGCTGAGTCTAGATTCAGTACTACTCCCTGGTGGTGACTGCTGCCTGCTGAATCCCTGTCCCTGTTGGGACTGACCAGGATCATGTGCCCATGGCCTGCTGTGTCATGGTGTGGACTGCACACCCCCTTCAGTAGTGCTGGTGGTACTGCCAGTAAGGGAAATGTGATGGTGCATGGCCATGTAGACCTTCAGCTGATTGTGGTGTTGCTCTACATCTATCTGGCTGATGGCCATCATCCAACAAATGCTCAAGCACAGATATTCCATGGTCAAGGAGTGCCATGGTCTCCCCCTACCGTCTATCCATGACCTCAGTACACTCATGGATGGCTGCAGTGAGTTCATGAATATCACCAAGGACACCAGGGATGTACTCATCCATGACCCTGTGTATATGTCTGGTGTTATGTTCATTGCATGCATGTGCCTCCATGATGGCCCAAAACATGTATCTGGTAACTGCTGCTGTGGCACTTGCAACAGGGGCATGACAGGCTGTAATCCTGCTCCAAGCACCCCTGCCCATCTGCATGTGTGGGCCTTCACCAGCATTCTGGCTATGGATAGTGCCTGCACCCTCACTTGACATAGTCACCACAGTAGCCTGTTCCATGCTACCACCCACAAACTGTCCATTATCTGTGGCCACTGGTGACGAGATAATTGTGGGCATTGTGGCTGTGTGTGGGTATGGGGTTGACAATAGTGGGATGCCAACTGATGGCACAGATTCAACTCCTGACAACCCCACCTGTGCCTCAGTATTAGTATCATCATGGTCAGAGACTGCAGAGACACTGACAGAATCAGAGCGGAAGGGACCTCGGCCACCATGTCCACTTGTGAGGGAAAAACAACATATGTAAATTACTACTAGCACTATAAGGTTTGCTGGTACACACACACACACACACACACACACACACACACACACACACACACACACACACACATGCGCGCGTGTGCGCACACTTGCACACACATGCTCGTGCACGTGCACACACACACACACACACACACACACACACACACACACACACACACACACACACACACGTGAGGTGCCTCAAAGGCATTACACAAACCTCACAATAACTGACCGGGTGCATTCACGACACACAGTCAGACAATAACATACATACTCTGGACAGACCCTCAGCATCATGCAGTGCAACCCTTTCTAATTACCGTTACTACTAATATACACCTCTGGGATATGTGAGTGGTGTTAGTAGGTGATGGCCCTTCACCTAACACACACTGCATCCATGTAAATTATTGCTGTTCACCTGTATAGCATTGTGGCAACTCCTACAGAACATAACTCTCAACTGTACAGGGTTTTTCTGAATGTCTACATGTGTGGCTCATGTGTGTGGTCTGTTCCTCATAACTCTTGTGTTTGTTTGACACATTACTGGGTTGACCTGTGGATTGGTGCCACTAATTAATGTCCTAGTTTGAGGTGTAGACTGCATAACCCACAGTACATGTGCGTTAAAACAAAGCCGGTTACTCAAACAACTTCCCAAGCTTACAGTGGCTGCAGTAAGTGTAAACACACCTTTAACATGCCAGGTTTTTGTGATATATCACATGAGACCTCAGAAATCAGGTCATAACATTGCCATCATTTTGTATGACATATAACCTGTGCAATCCAACTGAAGAACATACACATCAGGTAACATATGGCAAATGAAATAGGTACAATAGGCTGGTTGCATGAGTGTGTACACCCTTAAAATAATACTCTGTTAAAGCAACTTTTGATTTAATCACAGCATTCAGTCCTCATAGGAAGGTGTCTATCAGCATGGCACATTTTGACTTGCCAATGTTTGCATACTCTCCCTTGCAAAACACCTCCAACTATGTCAGATTGCAAGGGCATCCCCTGTGCACTGCCCTCTTCAGGTCATCCTGCATATATCCTATTGGATGTATGTGTGGGCTCTGGGTGGGACAGTGCAGAATGTTGCATGTGTTCTGGTGAAGCCATTCTTTTGTTGATTTGAATGTATGGTTTGGGCCATTGTTGCGTGGAAAGGTGGAATTCCTCACCATCCACAGCTATGTGGCAGACACCAGAAGGATTGGAGCCACAAGAGACTGGTATTTGGAACTGTTCATAATCCCCTCCAACTTGGCCACAGTCCCAGTTCCAGCTTATGAACAGCAACCCCAAAGCAGGACACTGCCATCACCATGCTTCACCGTAGGGGTAGTGTTGTTGTGCTGATGTGCAATGGTGTTATTGCTCCAAAGACAACTGTCAGAATTGTGGCCAAAGAGTTCAGCTCTGGTCCCATATTACCATAACAAATTTTCACAGTTTCTTTTTGGAGACCTGATGTATTTTTTTCAGACTTTTGCCAGGCCTGGATATTTTTTGCTGTCATCTTCCAACCCTACACTATAGGCAGGACATATGGAGACCATGGAAGATTGTTGTGACATGTAGTACATTAACAGTACTTGCCTGAGATTCCTGCTACTCCTTCACTGGTGCTGTAGGGCTCCTGGAAGTCTTCCTGACCAGTTTTGGTTTTGTATTCTCATAGACTTTGGTGGGATGTCCAGTCCTTCACAATGTCATTGTAGCCCCATATTTTCACCACTTCTTGATTACTGTCTGCACTGTGTTCCATGGTATGTGCAATGCTGTGGAAATGTTTTGGCATCCTTCTTCAGGCTGATACATCTCAAACATGTAGTCCCTTAGCAGCTTCATCAGCTCTATGTGAACCATGGCTGTTGCTATAGCAGGCAACTGGGTATATGTTAGGATAATTCTGGTAGGGCAGCTGACTGTTATTTGCTGTTAATCAAAGAGTCTCTGTAATTGATGGCAGGTGTGTACCCAATAATATGTACTGCTGTAGTTATATCGAAAGCTGCCTCAACATAGTAGTAGCTTCAGCATGTGCATGCATACACATCTAGGTTGTTGTACTATTATGTATCATCATTGTTCCCCTAACAGATTTGTTTGCTTTACAATTGAATTGTAGAGGTTATAGGTCACATGAAAGGTTGATAGTATTTTGAACTTGTTTATTGTGCTCTCATTTTTGTATATCACAAATAACTGGCATTCTAACAGGTGTGTACACCATTTATATGCACTGTATACCACTAATTTATGCAATATGACCCTAGTTTTGGGCCTTTGTCCCCCCATTTTGTCAGTCTTTGTCCAGATGCCCTGCAATGACAGGTTGTGAGGTATGCTACAGGTATGTGACATCTCCTGCAAATAAGCCCCTGTGATGACCACAATGATGCAATGCAGTAAACACCACCATAAGTGAACATGCAGATATTGCCAAATGGCTGTGTTACAGTTGTGTGCATGGTCACATGCATTAACTTTAGCATGCCTGGGGTACTGGTGAGCCACAACAGGAAAATCCCATACTTAGCAGCTTCAGGCTGCTGTACCATGTGCAGACTGGAGGGACTTATGTAGTTGTGAGGGAGAGGTATTGTCAGCAGATTCACATTAGGCATTGGTACAAGATGAATGCTATGTTTCTGCACAGGTACAGTACACACTGTGATACTACACAATTTGCTGTCCTTCACCATAGATGTGCACTTGTGTGCATTACTTAACCCCACCCACTAATCCATTTTGCACTGACATATGCATCTAGAAACTCTATAGAAGACAGTTTAAATGCACTGTCACCACTGCACCTTCATGGCTCCAAAGGTGACTGTGCTGGAGGCTGTGCAGAAGGGGCAGGCTGACCCTCAAGATGCGTCCGGCAGCCCTCAAGCTAGCACAGCTGATTACCGTACTCTGAATGGAAGGCGCTGTGCACCAATCCCAGGACATGACTGCGGGTGATGGTCTCCTTTTCACTCCCGCTCCCAGGTGGGGACGAGCCCCATCCACTGAGGCAGTTCCACCAGAAGCTGGTGGAGGAACAATGGAAGAGGAAGGCCCGGGTTGGGTCCCAGACATGCTGGGGCATGGTGCCATGGCCAGATGAGTTAGGACAGGTGGATCCACCGGGATCTGCCTTCCCAGATGTGCTACAGTGTTTCAGTTTAAAAAAATATGTTGGTTAGTCAAGAACAACACATTTCAGGATTAGTTATAACAGCATGCATAGGTGGTCCAATTCACCCCATAAAACAGAATTGAAAAAGTTACATAGCAAACAGAACACATGTGTATATGGAACCACAGTAGGCATTATAACAGCATGCAAGTTACATTGTTAACAACAGGCTTCCAATGATAGTATTTGAACAGGGAACATTAATATTCAAACGGTTCAATATTTGTATAACAATAGGACACATGTCCTAACAGCAGGTTTGGAGATGAACATACCCATTTAATGTGTATGAAGTATTGATGCAGATAGGGTGGGGGAGAGAAAGAGAGAGGTCAATTAACAAATGTCTAGGCTTCAGTTTTCAACTGTACAGATCATTACCCTATTCATTACTCTCCATGGCTGACCTCACTGTATATCTACATATGGCCTGGGGATGGACAGTGGGATTGTTGTACATAGTGCATTGGTTAAGTCTTTTTACAGCTAATAGACACATTTCCTTACCTGGCAGACCTGTTGACGAAATATGTGTTAACACTACCTGACAGTTTCTACACATATTCACATCTTCACAGTTACATATGTGACACTGACAGGAGTGCCCGACACTCATGCTTGGGGTGTGTGTTGCTGACATATTCCACCGGGGTTTCTATCTGTCTCCCTAGTTATTAGCAGCAGTGACCATTAGCCATGACAGCATGACACCTGAGGGACATGTATCAGAACAAAGTGCTTGGTGTATGTACTTATCTTGCTGTCATTTGCAACCTTGGAGTTGGACAGTGGATATGTTGAACACAGAGTGTGTTGGTAAAGCCTTCTTACAGCTATTACAAACATTTCCTTACCTCACAGACCTATGGAGGTAATTTATGTTAATACTACCTGACTGTTTTCATAAATATTCACATATTTTTGTTTGATAAATATGCATTCAGTGTACTACCACTGCCAGGATTCAAACCGTGCCTGTTTGTGCAAAAATGTACACCACAGCTGTGTTTCATCACAATGAGATACTGAGAAACTGCTGATTCATGCCTGACTTTTTTCTCCCTAGTACTCTCTGGTTTGCACACTCTGACCTTGTAGTTAGACAAATACCCAAGGTAATGACAACTGTACTGCAATGTTCAGATAACAGACATGTGTTAAGTTTTCAGTTGTTGTTGTTTGTCTTTCGGCTTTTCCCAGTTAGGGGTCGCCACAGCGGAACTCCGGTCCGCTAATGATTGGCAGTTGTTTTTTATGGTGTCGAATTGCCAGACCGACGCCCAACCTTCAACGAAGGCACGCCCATTCAACGCATGTCTTTTGAACGCCCACTCGACCACGGGGAGGACATGCAGACTCCACACAGAAGGCACTCCCAACCCAAGCTGAGAATTGAATGGGAGAACCTCTTGCTGTGAGGCAACAACGCTACCGCTGTACCACCGCAGTGTTAAGTTTTCAGTAATAGTTGCATAAAACAGTTATTTTCTACCAGAAACACATAACTATGCAGAACTTGTACACATTTATATTCCTACCACAACATGACAAAGTAAACACAACAGTATGGAGTTTTTATTTTTATTCAATGTTACAGAGACCTTTATTCACCTGATAACAGTCTTTATTCATTGCACACAGTACACAATTTACCTACTAGTTGTTGACAATCTACTACTTTCTATTTATTTACCCTGAATACTGCAAGCTAGATTTTTACTCACCAGCCTCCTGGCACAGCCTTAGCAGCCTGCTGGCATGTGCATCAATATTTGCAGCCCTCTCATCTACAGCTGTACAGGAGATAAACATTTATGCATACCTATTGATTACATACTCAGGCTGGACTTTGCGGATCACTAATTGATACTGATACTTACACACTTCAGGGACATTCTGTGCCTGTGCAGTTTGGATCCATTGGTCCAAGAGATCCCTCTTTCTATACTTCAGGTCAGCGTAATGATGCCGGACCTGCTTATCAGTCTGAGGGATACCAGTAGCACTGATGAGGTCTCTTGTGAGATGGTCCCAGGCCTCTGCTTTGTATTGCGAGCCCTGGTACTGGTCCTGCAGCAGTCTCCCTTCATGGTCTTTTACAAGGAGTCCAACCATGACCCTGGACTCCTAAATGCCTCAACACTGCATCCGAATGTGCACACCCTCACCAACACCAGCCATAGTGCCTGCAATGATCAGCTGCAACTGGTTATGGTTGTATTCCCGCCTGTGGGGTTTAAATAGAGCTGGATTCCTGCCCTTTGCTGTGATTGGTTGATTTTGAATATGCTGAGCTAAGCTAAGTGATGTGCATACCCACTTAGCTAAGATAAGCATTGATTAAAGGGGTAGATGCTAAGCACTGCTTACCAGTGCGCAAATATGCTTAGCTATGCTAATTATTGCTAGGCATTTAGATTTAAGCAATGCTTCACCGGTTAAGCATAGCTGAGCAAAATTTAACATTGTTCAAGCTTTCATTTTATGGACTATCAGGATTGTGGGGTTGATTCCTTATTAACAACATCTTATGATATGTATGTTTACCTTCCATAACATCCCCCTATGTGCTTTCATTACATTATATTATTGTGTGGCTATACTGTATGGGACACTTGTGTTTATATGGGGATTTCACATCTGTACTACACTGACACCTCACATTTGGACCTGCTACACTACCCTGGTTAACAAATATATATTATTTATTGCCTATATATAAAAAAATAAATTTTAGTGCTGCTTTCATGTATAAAAATGAATGAACTGCACTGGGGGTTGAACTGTGAATGACTGCATGCTAAGCTAAAGCTATAACTACTGCACTATCACACTTTGAGTAGTTTGACTGTATATTTTATTTAGCTCCTTTGAATGTTTAAGCTATGCTGAACACAGCTGCGCGATGTGCATACTCTCTCAGCTATGCTTAAACTTTAGTGGGGATGGGAAAAATATTTGTTTTATTTGTCTTTGTTTAGGGATATGCACATAGCTAGCAGTCATACCTGTCAACCTCTTAGAGCATAAAATCTGGACAAAGCCTAACATGATGTTGGGACAAAGAGGGACAGTTTTTAAATATTGCTTTTACAAACTTAGAAAGTTGATAGAATAATAGGTTTGCATTAGCCATGCCATTTTTAAAGGACGTGGAGTCTTAGACTCAAATGTTTGTCATTATTTAATGACTTCCATCCTCAGCTTTTTGCCAGAAAAGTATAGATTTTAGATGGAGCGCACCTAACATATGAGACAAATATCTGCATTGTGCAAAAATCTGTACAGTTGAGAGGTATGCAAAAGTGTCTGTTGACACTGATTTTGTTTTCAGAGTGCTGTATATAACTTCCTAAGTGCAGGGGGCATGTTTACTGTATGAGCAGTGCTTGGACACACCCCCTGCACTCGTTCATGGATTGTGTTCATGCAGGTTATACAGCAGCATGCCTTCATGAATATGCAAGGCATGCTGCTGTGCTGCATGGGCATGATCCACTCCATGCAAGAATAGACTTATTCTTGCATGAAGCTTTAATAAATCCCAGGGCTGGTTTACAGCAGCAGACAGCATTCCTGCACTACCAGCCTATAACTCATTTCACACCTGTCAGCCCCAAAACATGGACCACAGCCGCAAAGGTGGTGGTGTCTCCATATTAATAAAAAATATGCACACATTCAGAGTAGTATCCCAGCATAATGCATCTGAGATACTTTAGGTACAACTGACATTGGGTAATGGTGCAATCCAGGGCATAGCCTGCTATAGGTCCACATCCATGTACCTAGACTAGCAATTCACATTCCTCAACACCCTGGAAACTATCAAGGTCCAACCCAACACTCTCATACTAGGAGAGTTCAACTACCCCTCCATCAACTGGGTAAGATACTCAAGCACCAATACACCTGCCCAATGCTTCCTGGAATTCATCAGTTCCAATGCCCTGGACCAGCTCATTCTGACAACCAGTAGAGGAAGCAACATCCTTGACCTGTGTTGATTACTAACATATGGGACTGTTGCTTGACAACAGTAGTCATTTGCTACCTGGTCAGATCCAACATAGAGTAATCACCATGGAAATCCACATCTCACTCACACCCCCCACAAAGGTAAACACCTTGAAAAACTTCTCCAAAGCTGACTTTGGACTCATGAGAACAGAGGTGGCTAACTTCACAGCACCCATGCCAATGGAAAATACCTGTATGACTGCCGAATCATACACAAATGCACTGTACAAACATGTACATCAATGCATGGAACTAGCCATACCCAACAGAACCATGACACTCTCCACCAAACACTGGAGGCCAATCTGGTGGTCCCCTGCCATTAATAATCTGTACAACAGAAGGAAGAAACTGTTGCAGAAAAAGGTGGAGTCCCAAAAGTGGTAAAACTCCCTTATTAGCCTCAACAACAACTTGAGATCCCTCATGAAATTATCTAAAGCTACCTATGATGGCAGAATTGCAGCAGACACTGACAACAACCACAAATTCTTTGATAGTTATATCAATAACCTCCACACCAATACCCAGAAGTGCTCTGAGTTACTGCACAATGCTACCTCCTATACTGAGCCAACAGATATTGCCAACATTCTTGCTGACACATTCAGTGCCTGCTTTATCCCCCCCCCCAGGAGAGCAATCAGAATGCCAGAAGAATGCCAGGCTCCCAGGATTACTGCTGCCTAGGTTACACCTGCATTGTCCATGGGCAAGAATACAGCTTCCATGGGACCCCACGTTATCCCTGGCTGTGTTCTACATGAACTACAAAGATACCTGGCACCACATCTGTGTGTCCTGTGCAGTCACAGCCTCACCTCAGGCTTTGTCCCTCCCAAATGGCGCACTGCTGCAGTCATCCCTCTTAATAAAGGTATGGCAACTACAGACCCTGGGAATTATCAGTCCATTAGCCTGATGGTCTGATATGTACAGCTATGGAGCACATCTTCAGGGACCTGGTCAACAAACATATAGGTAATCTACTAACTCTGCTAATCACACATTTTGACTTTGTGAAAGGTAGATCATGCATGCTCAACCTGGTTGACTTCTTTGAGTCAGTCACCAGGGCTGTGTATGACAGTAAGGCACTGCACACAGCCTACATCAATCTGGCCAAGGCTCTTAATACCATTCCTCAGTCGGTAATTATGGAAGAACCCACGAAACTAGGCATTATCCCCTATATCACTAGGGGGTTGCAAACAGGCTCACAAATAGAGCACACAGTGTGAAAGTAGAGAGCTCCAAGTCAGACTTCCAGCCAGCCATGAGTGGAATCCCACAGGGATCAGTCCTGAGTACTCTCCTGTTCAGTATGCACTTCTCAGGAGTCCAGGCCAGCACAAAGGAACTCTGGCTTACCAAGTTCACAGACAACTGCAAGCTGGGAGCCATCATTAACTTCACAAGTGATGCAGACATCCTACAGAAAGACCTCACTGAGACCATTGACTGGTGTGGAAACCATGGCCTGAAGCTTATCACCACAAAATGCATCATCAGCCTCTTTGGTAAAATCTCAGTTCCATTAAGTACCACATTGATGGGAGCCCACTGAACACTGTAGATGTTATAAGAGATCTGGGGACACAGGTTGACAGCAGCCTTTCCTTTAACCACCACATTGCCACTTTGGTCAGGAAATCCTTTTTATGTGGCACATCACATTACCAAGAGTTTTGCATACAGGAAGAAGGAAGCCATCATCTCTGTGTACTCTTCCCTCATTAGACAAATCATCAAGTATAATGGCCCATTTGGCATGCACCTCACTAGACACCTGCAACACCTGGTGAGGCCACATAAGTACTTCACAATGAGGATCCTAGGCATTAAACACATGTCCTACACAGACAAACACAAGAGATTCCAACTATTCTCAGTCTCATATCACCTATTTAGAGACAATCTCTGCTTGACTTGCAAAGTCATGTCTGACCCAGCTCTTTTACAAATGCTACATCTAAAGACATCCCAATCTCTCGGCACCACGCACTGCAGGGACCTCAACCTCATTGTCACAGTCAACACAACATGCTGAATGGACAGGTTCCTCACCCAGAGGCTGCACATGCCCTGGAATAAACTTCCCATGCATGTCAAGCAAAGCCCCTAGATGACCCTGTTCCAGAGATATCTTGATGAGTGAATGGGTGGTAGACTGTTCACCCCAGGGATTACTCCAGTGGCTCTACTTGATAGGGTCACTGGGAACTAACATCAGGTGTCATGATGGCAGGGCACTTCTATGTGCTTAGCTTGTAATGGCTCCAGGGTCATTAGCCTAGTACACAGCTATGAACCTATAAGGGGAATAACATCAGCATGACTGCTACAGTAGGCCAGTGGGTGGTTAACTCATCAAAATACTTTTTCCTACATACATACATACACAGTTATGCACACCGTCGCACACATTTGCCAGATGTGAGAGTAGAACTTCTGCTTATCTAGCTATTTGTACTATAGTGTTATGCAGTTATCGCATGTGCTACAGAGTTTACTGGTCTGACAACTGCCCACAGATGCTGATAAGGGGAATTACATCATCAGTACTAATAAAGTATGCCAGTGGGTGGGAAACGTTTCAAAATATTCATACAAACATTCACACACATTTAGCAGATCTGAGAGTAGAACCCCTGCCTATCTACTTATTTGTACAATAGTGTTACACAGTTATTGCACATGCTACAGAGCTTACTGTGCTGATGACTGGCCAAATGTGCTGATAATGGGAATGACATCAGTGGGACTGATAAAGTAGGGCATTGGGTGGAAGACTTATCAAAATGCTTCTTCTTACCAACATACAAAGCCACTCATTTGCCAGCTCTGAGATTAGAACCGCTGCCAAGCTAGTGATTTGTACAATTGTGTTAAAAAGTTATCACACATGCTATGGAGCTGACTGTGCTAACAAATGGCCAAAGGTGCTGATAAGGGAAATTATATCAGCAGGACTGATAAAGTAGGGTAGTGGGTGGGAGACTTATCAAAATACTTCTTCTTACCAACATACACACACACACACACACACACACACACACACACACACACACACACACACACTCATTTGCCCAATCTGAGATTAGAACAACTGTCTAGCTAGTGATTTGCACTATTGCATTACAGAGTTATCACACACATGACAGAGCTTAATGGGCTGACAAATGGTCAAAAGTGCTAATAAGGGGAAATGATATCAGCAGGCCTGATAAAGTGGGGCACTGGGAATTGTTGCGGGTGGGAATGACATAAACCTGTTTCACCTACAAACAAACACACACACACACCCTCACTCTCACATACACAACTGTCACACACACACACACACACACACACACACACACACACACACACACACACACACACACACACACACACACACACACTTGCCTGTATTGAGATTAGAACCCCTATATATCTAGTTATTTCTACTATCATGTTACGCAGTTATCACAGACACTACAGAGCTTATAGGGGTGATGAGTGTCCAATGGTACTTCTAGGATGAATGAAAGCAGCAGATCTTTTAAAGTAGGGCAATTTGAATTGTACTGAGTGGGAAGAGTCTCCTAATACTTGGACCTATGGAGAGACACTTACACACACACACACACACACACACACACACACACACACACACACACACACACACACACGCGCGCAGGTGATGTGATATTATAAACCTCAGTACTGTTACACAATGGGGCTCACCTTTTATAATAGCACATGCAACTATTTATAACTGGTATGCCACTGTCCACAGCAGGACATCACTGTATGCCATTCAGGCTATCATTGTATGTGACTCACTCTGTCTGTGTCCCCCTGTGCCTCTCTCTGTATCACTGTCTTTCTCTCACTTCCCCACATCTATGTGTGTGTATGCCTGACATATGTTTTTATCTGTTGCCCATATATATGTGTGTGTATCTCACACAACAGATGCAGGTATATCACATATGGGCCACCTATAACTAGCTGAGGGTAATCCTGATTGATGTGTGTGCATGTGTGTGTGTGTGTGTGTGTGTGTGTGTGTGTGTGTGTGTGTGTGTGTGTGCATGTGTGTGTGTGTGTGTGTGTGTGTGTGTGTGTGTGTGTGTGTGTGTGTGTATGTGTATGTGTGTGTGTGTGGGGGGGGGGGCGGGCAGTTGAGGTGTACATAACTGTCTGTATGCATGGACATATATACACAATACAGTCATATTCTGATGTGAGTTCCAGCATGTCATGTGACTCTCTAAGTGTAGGAGCATGCCCAGTGTGATTTTCTATAGTTAGGGTGGGACTCCATTCCAGAGATAGGTGTACTCCAGTCCAGGGTTTTGTGTGCTACAGCCATACCCCTCAGGTGTACACCGGACTTTTCTCAGGATACTTGTTTTGTTTAGCAGACATTTTCTGATATATCTATAGTCTGGAACTGCAATGTATTGTGTCATTACCTAGTGAGAGATATTCTCAGATCATCAAAGTGCTTTAACAGAGGCGTAGTAATTGTATGATGCATAGACCAATATTATAAGGGTAGCTATGTAAATTCCTGCCCAACAAGGCCATTTGTGAGGTGCAGCTACAGCCAGTGTAGTAATGACATACAGCTGTCTGAACAGTGCAGCAACCTGGTGATATACTGACTGGTGAACTCCTGCTTGTGTGGTATCTTTCTAACCTGACATGTCATATCCTTGTATGTGCATACCTCTGACCTGTACATTTTGTGGCAGGTTGCCCAAGTGTTTGGCTATAGGTTTCATCCTTTCTACGTAAACTTGAGTTTTTATGGCAAGTTAGCTGCATATAATTAAGGCGTGATGTTACAAAATAATACAGACATTACTGTTTCTGAATACACAACCTTCAGACAATTCCCACTACTACAAACCCCTCACCCCACCAACTTTCTCAGTATGTAAGGGCGATATTTATAGCACATGCCTATCATTGTGCCTTTGTTCCACTTTTCTTTCTGTCCTTGTCCAGACATCTTGCTGTTAGATGTTGGGAGTTATGGGTGTGGGTGTAGAGTGCATTCAACTGTGCAGGCATGTCCATTATTTGTAAAAGCAAACATAAGGAAAAGGATTATTGAGAATGACCACTGGTAACGGTACCACACAGCACTTATATTCACAAAAGCCTTGGCACCTCTGCTACACATCCTTCAAGATGTCAGTAATATGTGTAACATATTCCAAATAGCACTGTGATTTCCAGGTATGTCAGTGGCAGAGCTATAGGTGTCACTAACATGCATAACAGTTGGCACTGCAGTTATCTGCACATGGCCCTGTCAAAGGCAGCACTGTATCTAGGGCAATAAAAGACGACTGGCAGGAGAACATGCTGGCCAGATCCAGACGGTATTAACCAGACATACACATAACTCATTGACCACTGCATGTTGTGGACAGGCAACATGTTTTCATGCTATTGGTACAGCCCTGCCAATGTGTGCTATGCTTCTATTTCCATGCAAACATATATGTTACTGCATTTGTGTGGGTATATGGGGGCACACCTGTCCACTGTACACATTTTCACAGACTGTGTTGTTATTTGCTTTACATTTTGGTTCCATTTACCATACTATTGAGCCCTGTCATGGGGACTGGAGGCATATCAGTAAAGAGCCTAGATCAGATTGTACTGGCATACATTTGAGTTTCAGACGTCTTACCCTTCATAGCCTTACTGCAACTGTGAGTCCTGCTGTGCTATCACTGTGTGAGTGTGTAGGGGGTTAATTCAACATTGCTGCCATTTGTTTGCCTTTACCAGGCATTTGTCAGTGGTTTCCTACAGCTCACTTGCTGTGTGGGTGTGAGGGGTAGTTATGGGACCCCCACTCTGACATCCATGCCTGCGACCTATGACCCCCCCCCCACTTAGTTGTCCCCACACCTATACTGCAGTGGAATTTGCCACCTTGGGTACTACTGCATAGTGTGTGGAGGCCTGTTTTGACCAGACATTTCCTGGTGGCCCACATAGCTGTCAATTGTGTGCTGCTATCCCAGTAGGCCACCCAATTCCCTTGCATGCATGCACCATTACCATAGATATGCTAGCAGAACATACTATTCCATTCATTTATTGTTAAGAAGACTGACTTACCTTGTGCTTGCGACAGCTATAAGGTCAGTGCTTGAGGGCCACCTATGTTGGATGCACACAGTACACTGCCAATACATGTTAAGTTAGAGGTAATGTGATGTGTGTGTGTGTGTGTGTGTGTGTGTGTGTGTGTGTGTGTGTGTGTGTGTGTGTGTGTGTGTGTCCTTGGCAATGGTTGTGGGCTGTGTGGCCCTTCCCTGTGCTGTTCCTGCTGCAGTTGTTTCCACAGGATCATATTGTGCAGCATGGCACATACTATGAACATATGTGCACATGTGACTGGAGATTACTGCAAGGCTCCACCAGATATGTCAAGGCAGAGGAACCATGACTTGAGCATCCAAAACACATGCTCTATAATGATCATGGTTTGTGCATGTGCCTCATTATGGCATTCTTGCATGGGTGTGTGTGCATTTCTGATGGGTGTTATCATCCATAGCTCCAGTGCAGTCAGCATCCCCCACCAGATGGCCATAAGGGATGCCTCCACTGGCAAATGCCTGGTACAGCTGTGTTGAATGCCAGATGTGGGAGTCGGAATAGCCTCTAGGGCTGCCAGCACACACATTCATGATAATGCCCTGGGCATTGCACACAACCTGGCAATTGATGGAGGTGAAGCCCTTGTGGTTTATGTAGACCCTACCCTGTTCACTGGGAGGTGCTTTGATTTTGATGTGTGTGCAGTCTATGGCATCCATTACTTCCGGGTACTCTGCTACATGATGGAAGAGATGCATATTGCTGGTCCTCTCCTCATGGATGTTGGGGAAGTAAATGTGCTCACCAACAAGTGGTAGCATGGCATCCAGGAACTGGTGGAGTGCCCTGGATGCAGATGCCTGTGAGACCCCCATCATGTCCCCAGTAGGTCTTTGGAAAGTACCTGTAGCTAGAATTCTTAAGGCTAAACATACCTTGGTATGAACATAACTACAAGGATGATGTGAACACTTTGATTGCCTGATGTGACACGAACAATCTGGACGTGAATGTTAATAAGACCAGAGAAATGATTATGGACTTCAGGAGAAAGGCAAAAGTTCAACAACTACTCACTATCAAAGAAGAGGTAGTAGAGAAAGTCAAAACAGCCAAGTTCCTGGGCCTTCGTATCTCAGACAACCTCTCCTGGACTATTAATACCAACCATATAGTTAAGAAGGCTCAATAGAGGCTTCACTTCCTGAGAAAGCTCAAAAAGGTCAGGCTACCACTGTCTGCTCTTACCACTTTTTGTAGGGAAGCCATCAAAAGCATCCTCACTAGCAACTTCATAGCATGGCTCAGGAACTGCAAAGTTGCTGAGAAGATATTACAGAGGGTGGTGAGGGTGGCTGAGAAAATATTGGGCACAAACCTCTATTCTGTTCATGAGCTTTTCTTTACAAGAGCAAGAAATAGAACATACAAAATTCTAGCTGAGTCAACCCATCTGGCTCAGAAATGGTTCTCTCACAACGTGCATCTGGAAGGAGGTACCTCAGCTTCCACTGTAGGACTACCAGATTCAGGACCAGTCTGTATCCTACAGCTGTGATACTTATTAACTCAGACACCAACCATGTTACCTGATAAACTGAAGCCTCTTTTGTCATTTAATCCTGCTGCTCTGAGCAATTACCACCAGTATTACTATTATGCAATATGATGGCTATACTGAGTCACATCTAAGGTTAACAAGTGCAATAGGGTAAATAATCAGCTGCTAGTCACTAGTCTCTAGTTATTATCTGCCTTAACGGTGAAGGGGTCTGGTGGTGGGCATTTATTTGTCATCATTGGAATGGGTGTTGACTGTGTTTATGTAATGTGAACCACCTCTTGTATATTATGTGTTGTTATTTTCTTTTTTATGTTATTCTCTGATACCGCTGTATCTATGTAATTTGCACTGCAATTCTCTTGTGAGCTGACATTTGTAATTTCATTTAGGCTGCACTTGTGTGGTCCTAAATGACAATAAAGTTTCTTTGAATCTTTGAATCTAAAAGAAAACAATGTTCCTTAATACTAACTCTTCTTCAGAAATGAAACATCAAATTTCAAAAAGCAGAAATGATCATTTTGACTTCACCAAATTAACCAAGTCATCACTAATATAAAACATTAAACCATGTGGATGTGCAATATATGGGTTTTAGCAAGGTCTGCTGTACTTTACTTCACCAGAGAGTGTTATCATGAAATTAATTTAGCATAGGGATGTAGGACAAAATGGAGTGGAATAGGAAACTGACTTGATAACCTTACTGAATGGAAGGTGAGGCTAGCTGTTTAGGGGGGGGGTGATGAGGGATTTGAACACAGTCACAGCACAATTTTCTTTTGCTGCAAGTCAAGTTTAGCACATTTGTGTTTTTGATTTTGTTGAGACTGTCAAACAAAATCCACTGGTTCACAGATGACACAAAGACTATTTCAGTGGCCATGAATGGAAGATTTAGTATCTAGTGACAGATAGAGTAACATTTAAGATGGGACAAAAAGCTTTAGAAGATTTTTAATCCAGAAGAGGACAAGGGATATACTTTAGTCAGAGGAAGTCCAGACACAGAATGCACAAGCATGGAAGTGTGACCATAGGGAGTACAGAGATGAAAATTATTATACATTTATATTAATAATAATTCTTAGGCCGAATCACACAATGCAAAAAGGCTATCATACTAATCATCAAAACAGTGAAGTGCATATACCTGAGAGAAATCAAGATCATCATTCTGCTGCATAGTCTACTGGTATGGCCACTTCTGGTGTATTGCGTCCAGCTCTGGTGGCTACGCAAAAGAACAAGGTAAGCTGGCAGAAAATATGCAATATTTCGAAGAGTCACTAAACTACTGCCCCTTCCTAACAACCAGTCACTGCACTGAATCTATCTTATCCCAGTTCAACAACTACTTTATCCAGACCATACTGTCCTTAGTTAACATGGACCCTGCCACTTCTAGCACTCCAACATTCCACCTCTATACCTACCTCTACTATTATGTACAAACAACTAAAGCTTGTTCCTCACAGCATAAAACACATCCACACCAACACTAGCGTATTTAGAAACACTTATTTAATAATTAAAATGTAGGTAAAATACAATATATAATGGTTGTAATTACTTCGTAATTACTAGTAAGGTTTGATAGGGTTAAAGAAGTATTTAAACTGTGTAGTAATGGATTAGAGTTGTTCTGATGAAGTCTAATTAATTTAGATGAAAGCGCTCAACCGTTGTATTTTACCTACATTTTAATTATTAAATAAGTGTTTCTAAATATGCTAGTGTCGGTGTGGACGTGTTTTATGCTGTGAGGAACAAGCTTTAGTTGTTTGTACATTTTGTGGACTTGTTCCTTATTTTTGAGGTTACCTCTACTATTAAAAAGCTTCTACTTAAATTGAACCCACCACCTTGGTTGCTGACACACTCCCATCAGCATATCAAAAAATAGTGGTTGTGCCATTCCTTTCCCCATCTCTATAGTGCTAAATAGGTTCATATCTGAACAATATATTCTTGCCATCTGGAAACAATCTTATATTATTCTAATGCACAAAGGGGGTACAACAACTGACTTTAACAGCTATGGACCTGTAGCTATCCTCTCCTGACTTTCAAAAATCCCTGAAGAGTGCATCCATACAAGTTATACAATACCTCAGCTTAAATAATGCACTTTCCGAAACACGGCATGGTTTCAGATCTCATCATAGTACAACCTCTACCCTACTACATTTTAAAGACACTATAAATCAGCTTAGAAATAATGGCAAACTTGTATCAATAATGTTTTTTACACTTATCTAAAGCATTTAACATAGTATACTACCAACATTTACTCTCTGAATTTACTTCCATTGGACTTTCTTAATACATAGTTCTTTAGCTGTCTATCTGAAAGGAAACAAGCAAACAAATGGCATTAGGGTTACATTCCATTTTAGCCTGTCACCATAGGAGTCTTACAAGGCTCAGTCTTTGGACCATTCCTGTTTAACATCCTTATAAATAAACTTTATACTGCCACACAACATGCAAGCATTGTCCAATATGCCAGTGATTCAACATTGATATGTATAATCCTAGCGTTTTCTAATCTCCATGAATTTAGCCAAACTTCTTTTACCTCTATAGAAACCTGCAACAAAAATAATGCTTTCACCCAAAACAACATAACAACCAAAAGCAATCTTTTCTAATTACATCAGGAGGCAACACTAAAACAGAAATAGTTATACACAGTAAACTAACAATTGTCATTGATGAAAACTTCAGATTTGGCTACCATATCTTACAAGCCTTAAAAAAGACCAGAAACTCAGCTCCCTCTATAGAGTTGAACAATACATTACAGACATAGCACTGCAAACATTAACCTCAACCTACATTCTTCCAGCCATCTCTCTTGAATCCAAACTGGCCTCTTGTTATTATAAAATTGCTAAATTTAACTCAACACATACAATAATCTAATTTCTTATCTTCTCTATCATACTCTAAACTCTTGCGATAATCTCACTGTATGTACCACCTTGCAATACTTACCTAGAAATACTCAGTCTAATGATCTAAACCTATTTTGCGATATCAACAGAAAGGTTTGGAGGGACAAGTATATCTCACAGAGAATACTGCTGCTCTGGAACAGACTCCCCATCCACATAAAACAAAATCCTTTCCTGTCCATATTTATCAGCAACTTAGATCTATTGATGGAAAGAAAAAAATTACTACAAGATTGTCTCCTGTACTACTAATGGACAGAGGCAGCTCCTAAATGCTTTATTCCATCAATTTGTCCCCTCAAATTATCTATGGTATGATCCCAGTTATTGTCTTTAGGAGTAATATATAATTTGACTATGGGATGGCTAAGGTCAGTCTATAATCAAATGGGGTAGGTTATTTTGAGCACAAACATTGAAATTTGCTAGGCTTAAATAACATGCAATGTCAGCTAGCCTAGTACTTATCTATGAACCTGTGAATCTATAGAGCCCAACACTGTCAAGCCTTGAGACAACTTGACTGGCTCAAACTAAGCAACATCCTAAAGCACTCACAACTAGTATCTGCATATAAAATTATCTATTACCCAGATAAATGACACACACTACAAATATCTTAATGCCATACTTTCCTTCAAGAGACCTCTGATCTGCCAAGTTCTTATTAAAAACAATGAAGTCTAATAACTCAGTCTGAGACTGTCTACTCCTGTTATGTCTCACAAAATATGGAACGCCATTCCAGAACACATCAAACTCACTGACAAACTACTACACTTTAAAAGCCTGCTCCAATTACATCTGAATAAATCCTGGTCATGCACATGCTCAGCACCAGGCTGACTCCAATATCCCAGAATTTCCTCCATCTTTTTTCCTTATCTTAAGTTATTCCCTTTCCAGTCATGCACACGTCTTTCTCTCTCCCTTTTCTCATATAACATAAATCTTTTCTAATTTCTCCTCTATCATACTCTAAACTTTAACTAGGCTCTCAAAATGCATGTACTGCCTTGCAATGCTTCTGTCGCTACGTGTCATATTACAATGTTTCCTCTTCTAAAGTATTAATCCATTTACTTCATGCAAGAATTCAGAGCTACCAGAACTGTATACACTTACAAATATTGATGTAAGTATTTTAGTGTATATACTGTTTGCTAATTGTTTTTCTTTTTTTCTGAAAAAATGTAACTGTTGTTTTTCCGAGAACTGTCTAAATTCACTTGTTAATATAAATGCATACGATAGAGTTTTTCTCTTGAGGCCTACTCTGAAAATGGGCTTTTTCCAAGTGGACTTTCTTGGTCAACAAAGACAAATAAATAGATAGATAATAAATGATGCAGCTGAAAATATGGGTGCACCAGGAAAAAGAAAAGGTAGCCACATACAGCAAATTTTAATAATGAACTGAACTTGGTAGACCATAGATCTTCTCTCATTAAAATTGTATATTGATATATATATATATATATATATATATATATATATATATATATATATATATATATATATATATAATGTTTGCAGAATACCTAAAGCTGGAGCATATTAGTTCCAGTAGTATGTTATACAGTAGTTGATAACAATGCCTACCCAGAGCACCCAGAGATGTACTAAGCTATAAATAACTGTCTGCTTTAAAATATCACAGTAAAATTTTTACATATAGTACGTCCCAAACTCTGTTTTTGGCTGACACGTGTATGACTTGGTACTCTCACTATAAAGAAATATACAAATTCATTTCTTAATGGTGCCCTATTTTATTGTGAACTCCAATCTTTAAGTGACATGAGGTATGATGATTAGAATAAACAGACATCAACTCTAAAATTTAGGACACAAACAGATTACTTGCAAATGGATTGCCATCAATTGCAAAATGTTAGTCATGTGTGATGTGCATTTTTTATGGAAAAAAGAATAATGCTGCTTAATACAGAGCGAGAGAGAGAGAGAGTGTGTATTAAATCACTGTTGTTAACAGCTATTAAAGCTAGATAATGTAATAAATTAGCAGGATGCATTTCTTCATATCAGTTCAGTCCACAGACTTCATCTGGTTTACAACTCTAGCTCACCCTTGTTATCATGGTCTTTTAGTAGCCTTATGCCATAACTCTTACTGGCTTGCCATTACTATACTGATTGTTATCTTGCTTATTGTTGTGTTCCATATACTATGCAATGTCATATTACTGGGATATTTGCAACGTTCTGGTATGCTGTTATAACTAACTAAATGTTATGTTCATTACTAACTTATATTCTTTGAAATACCTCAACACCATAGCTTGACTGGGTAGGCAATCAATCTGCCTAACATACCTCAGTCGCTGTGACACCAAGTCCCAGCACTTCTGAGACCCAAGCCGGTGGTGCCCCCTCCACTGGCCCTGCACCGACAACCAGTGAAACTGCCTCAGGGGACAGGGCCTGTCTCCTCCTGGGAGTGGGAGTGGAGGGGGTTGTCACCCGGGAACAGCTACCAATGATGGTGCACAGGATTGTGCATTGTGGCTGTGAGAATCACCTGCGCCAGATTGAGGGCAGACTGACCAACCTGGAGGGGCAAGGTGGCCCTGGCACCCAGCCTCTAGCACAGCCACCTTTGGGGCAGTGATGGAGCAGTGTTGTCTGCTCATGGGTTGGGAGCTCAGTCTCACTGCTGCCATCTGGAGGCACATGGCTCTCTGATCCCACAACACCTTCCCCATCCAAGATGTTTACCCCCTTCATGTGTCACACACTGCTCCTGTATGCTGTCTTGTCTCTCTGCAAATACAACCTGTCCTACCCAACATATCTCCCCACACATACCTATATCCCTTCCCCAACATTCCATTCTCACTTTAAAAAAAAGGGCACCTGTCCCAAATAAATATTGCCCTCCATTTTGCACATGCCTCTACTGGGCACAATTACTTTCTTAAATAAATTAATCAACACAGTTATGTTGCTCTCAGCCTTCTCTCTGGGGTGTGAGGCTCCAAATTCCAAATTCTGTACAATCTGTACAGCTGTTGCTTTACAAAAAATGGAGAGCTATGGTCCTTTCCTACAACCTTCCTGCACATCTTTACCTGCATTTCAATATGTTTTTCCCCCCTGCTTGCCCCCATTTCACCACTTTCCTATCACGCCTTTTTTCTTTTCTTTTCTTTTTTTGTAATCAGTGCAGGTTTAAGCCAAGCTAAGCAGCTTGGTGCACCATGCAAACCTGTTTAAAAGTGCCTTAATCACTTTCTGTGTTTCTGATCCTGTTAGGCACATCTGCAAAATAATAAACCCCTGCCACGTCTTGAACCTGGGCCCTTGTCAACTGCAGCATTATCCCATTAGACCACTCAGCTCTGAAGTAAAACAGGTGTTTCCATAAACATATCCTGATTGCCAATGACACACTGTATGTACACATAATGTGAAAATTGACAGTGTACTTGGGACTGTAATGCAGACACCAAACCAGTATACAGCCAAATAAGTGATGATGGATGTACGTGATGGCTGGGATAGCAGGTATAGCTGTCAACTGCACAGACTGTTGCAGAATGTCCACAGTTGTGCCACCTCCTTTTGGCACAGTTTTCACAAAACCTTTTCTGTGCACTAAAGTACTGACAAGTCAGTGCAGACTGAGATTAGAAAATCATGACAGACAGTTCAGTGTCACACGTCATACCCATCCGAACACACATGCTAATGTGACTCGTGTGTAACAGACTGTATGTATGCACATATATCTTGCAAATACACCTGCTGCAGCATTAACTCAGTAGCTCAGCCTGTTAAATTCTTAGCATACTGTACATTTTGTCACCCACAGTCCTAGGTTTGAATCCAGTATGTTGCACTTCAGTACATGCTTGTGAATGCAACAAATAATGACTGAGTTCTGCAATTTTAACCAAAACAGGTTGCTGCTACTGCATTTACTGCTACCCATGTTAGCATGTCAAAGGTCTGTAGGTAGGGACACACTGCACAAATATGTATAGGCTACCTATATGTCACATACCACTTTTCAAGTGGCATTGTTACATATATGTACCTTAAGCACATGCCTCACTGGACTGTTATGGGTACCCTCACCCTGTCTCTGCTGTAATGACAGAGCTGACACTGCTCCCTCACTGACTCATACAGCTTGCTGTTCTCCAATGTGTTCAGACTCCCCAGTATGAATCCTGGGCAAAAAGCAGCAGCTGCAGCCTGCAACATATGCAGCATGTTAGATTAGGGACTTGCATTTTCAAGTGGTTATTAGGCATTAGACGTACTAAAAGGTAAAATGTCTTTCATTTAAAAGACAGTTAAGCAGAGCAAAAGAGTAACCTTGCTGGTCAAGCACAAGAGATAACAGTTCCCAAGGGAAGGCTACAGACTGTTCTTTTTCTGTTCTCTTTATCAAGGGAAGAATCAAGGAAATGTTAGATAACAGGACAGATAGGCCTCTAAAAGACTGCAAAACAAGACAAGGTCTGAGAACCAAAGCTAAAGAAGCATGTAAAGCATTACAGGGTTTTGAGATACAGTTTAGGAAACCAGTCAGTTAATTCATTCAAAGCCACAATACAGACACTCGAGCCTGAGTACAGAAGACAGGTCAAAAAAGACTTTTAGTTTACATTATTTAGGACAATCAGAAGGTGTGCAGAAACACTGGATATATTTAGCAGCACTATTATAACTAACCAGCATTTCCACAGACTGTTATTGATTATCAGCACTGTTAACAAATACAGTATTCAGATATTGTGAACAACTAATAAAGCCTCATTAAATGAACTGCAGTGTTTGGAGAATTAATTTTGAAATGTACACAAGACTTGGCCCATAAAGGAGGGACTGGCACCTGTTAAGCATGAGTTTGGGTAATTAACAGAAAAAGACTTTTGTTTCAGTCTCATTTCAGTTGTTTTCAGTTAATTCCATTATACTACAGTCTAATCAATTCTTTCAGTGGTGAGCCACTGTAAATGGGGTAAAACAGTTAAAGTAACTCCAACAACCTATGTGTGTTCTACAAAAAATCTACAGAATAGCAATATTTCATTCAACTATATGTGTTCTATGGACTACGGAATAGCAGTGTTTTCATTCCAAGTAACCTTATCAGCACTACATGTAAAACCTTTCTTTAGAACTTCAGCATACACAGCTGTAGAGAGTAACCTTTTCAAGTACAGTTTTTAGTGCAGCACTCCATGTTTCATTCAACTACATGTTCTACAGAGCAAGTATTCCAAGCAACCTTATCAGCAACACTTCAGAACTTGAACAGAAACATCTGCAGTAAGTGACCCTTTCAAATACAGTTTTTAGTTTAGCAGCCAACTTAACTTAAAGATTTCATTAACAGTTCACAGTAACACTTTTTCCAGTCTATCAGTTTTATAACAGAATTTTCAGCAGCATATCAGTATTTTTCCATAACTAAAGACTGTCAACTCTATACACAATATGCCAGAAATGACGACATTACAGTTTCACATTACAGATCAGACCTTTTGATAAAATGACACTAATTTTCCAGATGTAAACTTCATGCAACAAATGGACAGAGCAGGCAACCTCTACATACAGTAATTGTAGCTGCTATTAAACAAAGTGCACAGCACCAGTGTTTACTTCAGAAAAAGCTTCAAACAACTTCAGCAGACCAGCACTAAATCAACAAAGTTCAGCATTGTTCCTTCACACCATAAAAGACATTATCCAGTTAACAGCCATGTCTACAAACTTTCAAGTTTCTAGTGTGACATCACATAGTCAACAAGCAAGAAAAAGGTTAAAAAGCTACAGACGACAAGACACATTCTTCCAGGATCATAAAGTTAACACTTTTTAGTTAACAGCTCAAACAAGTTTAAATTCATCAGTAAAAGTCATTTGCATACCTGTTGTATAAACATGTCATGTAATACTTCTACAGTTAGAACATCAGTAAATTTTTGGTTTAAAGTTAAGGTCTGACTAAAGCAGTCTAAAAAACTGTGTCCCAGAAATGTTTTGTTAAAGTTAATGGTTATTAGTTCAGGAATGTTAAATATTTCTAAACGCAAATGGGTTAAATCACAGAAGCAGGCTATCAGTATGGTTTCAGACACAAGTTCTTGTGTAAATGCTTCAGCTCATACAATTCAAAATACAGAATTATGTTGCAGTATTAAACATACAAATGTCAACAGTCAACATACATAATGTGCAGGCAATATCTCAAGTTCACATTACTTCACCTAGTTTCTTATTTTCAGAAGAAAGTGCAAATATTACACTGAGGGGATAAGAGGAATCAGAGTGCAGATTTTGATAAAGTAAATTCCAACATAAATAAAAATATGACTTCAGCACAAAGTAAAATTGCTACCATTTCAGAGCAAAATAAAGGAAAAAGGCATTCCATAGCTATCTATAAAGGGTGCAGCAGTGTAGCACCATGCAAGAGCATTGATCTGTCATTGTTTAAGGTTAAAATAAATGACAATATTTCAGTGTTTACTGGAAACTGATGGCATAATGTACTGATTAATACAGACAAGTCAATTTCAGTTACAAATAGACCTTTATTAGAGAACATGAATGCAGTCTTGTCAAGATTTAATGGATCAAAGATTACAGCAGCTAACAGTTCAATGTGTAACAGCTCTGTACTAGGTATGAACATGTCATCAGAGTTATATGTTGTTTTAGACTTCAGTAACAAGACTGTATAGTAGTATACACAGATGACACTTGTAAGAATTTGCATGCAGTATTTTGTGCAAATGTACAGATTTTAAAGAATTGTGGGTGGCCACGGTGGTGCAACAGTTAGCGTTGCCACCTCACAGCAAGAGGTTCTTCGGTTCGATTCTCAGCTGGGGTGCCTTCTGTATGGAGTCTGCATGTCCTCCCTGTGGTCGCGTGCTGTAGGTAGATTGGACACTCTAACTTGGCCCTAGGTGTGAGTGTGTGCATTTGTGTGCCTTCTGTGGAAGGTTGGACACCGGGCTGGCAACTCAACACTGTAAAACTCCACTGCCAATCATGAGCAGACAGGTGGTCCGCTGTGGCGACCCCTAACCAGGAAAAAGCTGAAAGAAGAAGAAGAAGAAGAAGTACAGATTTTAAAGAATTGGTTATGACAGAAATATGCAGATTTATGGGTTAAAGATAAAATAAATTCCAGTTCAGCTGACACGGCTAAAGTGCTCAGAAAGACATATTGGCTGTGACCAGTTAGAATAAAAAGGGGTAACCATATACATCTATGTCTTGTAAGGTATATCAGAAATGATAGTCAAGTTAATTCACAGAATAAAGGGTTTACAGTTACAGATTTGACAAATGAATTTTTTGTGTTATTGTTTTGTTTAGCAGTCATTAGTTAAGAGCTTTGTATTAAAGTGCTGCAATGCATAAACAATATCTTAATACAGAGACAAAAAAGCATTCATGCATAAGAACAGTATATTATATGTGTCATTAAAGCCACAAGTTCAACTCTTATGTTATAAAGAACAGACAAGTAAACTTATAAAATTAGATCAGTTTAAATCTGGTAATAAATGTGTTTATGTAATCAATTTAAGACTGTATATATTTCCTACAGAAATAGCAGTTTATCAAGTACATCAGATCAGATTAGAGTCAGCTTAGCAAGCGGAATTAAAGACAGTACTGTATGCCATAATGCAGTGTGGTAAAGGTCAAGGTAATGCAGTTATAGTTTTTACTGTTTAGCTAAGAAAATTGTAGACAGTAATGATAAAATATTGCAGCATTCAGTGGTACTGAAAAGTTAAATGACGTCAGCTAAAGAAACAGATATGGTGAGACAGTGGGTGGAGTTTCAGTCACAGAACAGTATGTTAAAATTTGAGGGTCACAAGAGTAAATGTAAAAAGTTCAACAGTTAAAATTAATTTTATATAGGTGCAAAAATACACAGTGTTACATTACTACTTTAGTTTCATTTGAGGTTATCAGTTTGCTTACAGACTTGCAAGAATTTCTTAGCAGTAAATATTTATTTCATGCAGAAAAATGTAAATAAAGTCAGCATAATAAACAATGCTATCAGTTTATAACTGTTAAAGATGCAAATGTTATTTTAAGGACCTGATACTAAATACAATCAAGAAGTTTAGCCACCCAGCCTTGCACAAGAAATGGAAAGAAGAGGTTTAAAAGGCCAAACTATAAAAAGGAGACTTTGACATTAAAGCAGGCCTTCTTTTACATCATTAGTGGCTGAGACAATGCAGAGTAAAATTTGGCAAGAGCTGTGGCGCAGAAGTTGACTGTCTATGTGTTTCAGTTATTTCTTCAATATTTGGTTAAACTTAAAATGTATGAGTTAAAGCAAGTATGTATATTTTCAGACAGTCATTTAACCGTACTAGTTTTCAGTTTATCAATTAAAGCAAGTATGTCTGTTTCAGATGATTATATAACAGTACTAGTTTCAGTTTATGTTTGTATCTGTGTTCAACCAATACTGACAAAAAGATATTAATAGTTTAGTCTCCAGAATATAACAATAACACATTTCAGTTTATCTGTGTTCAGGTAACACTGTCAAAATGTTATCATGTTTTCAGACAATTATACAACAGTACTAGTTTTCAGTTTATCTATGTTCAGACAATAGTGACAGGAAAACAGATTTCAGTTAATTTTTTGTCTGTGTTCATGTAACACTGTCAAAAATGTTCTCATGTTTTCAGACAATTATACAACAGTACTAGTTTTCAGTTTATCTATGTTCAGACAATACTGACAGGAAAACAGATTTCAGTTCATTTTTTTATCCGTGTTCATGTAACACTGTCAAAATGTTCTCATGTTTTCAGACAATTGTACAATACTAGTTTTCATTCTATCTATGTTCAGACAATACTGATTGGAAAAAGTACTAATAGTTTGGTTTTTAGAATATAACATGTACCAGTTTTCAGTTATGCTTTTATCTGTGTTCAGTTAACACTGACACAGGATTTTTTTAGTATTAGTTTAGTTAGTTTCCAGAATATACACAGCTAATTTAAATGTTCAGTATAAATATGTATCACATTTCAGTCAAGATTCAGAATATGACATCCATACTCAGTTATGTGTTCAATATAGTACATTTCAGTCAAATCTTAGAATATAAAAATAATACTCAGTTACTTCACATTATTCAGTCATTAGTTTTAAGGGTAAGGTAACATAATTACATTATCTAGTCATTAGTTAAGGGTAAAGTGACATAATTATTTATTACAGACTTATTAAGATAAGCTATTTAAATAATAGGTAGTAATAGTTATTCTGTATACTCAAGGCATAACATGGCAGGCTTAATTTGTTGATTAATTTACAGATTACAGTACACTTTACATAATTATTGTACATTAGTCAGAAAGTTAAAAAAGACACTAACAGAAAATGCAAAGGTATAGACTTGAAATACAGAAAACACATTTTAGTAAACTATTTTAGCTCATACATATTCATAGAATATTTCAGACACACATTTAGGATGCAGACATCTATTACAGCACATAAAAGTTAAAAAGGTTAGTAGCATTATACAGCAAATCTAAATAAAAATTTATACACACAAGTTAATACGGTATATGGTCATTATGCTTCAAGACCAGTTATAGAGTTCTCTCTTTAGTGCTGATTTCAATTAGTCTTCAGAAAATAGCCATCATGCTTGATATGCTATACAATAAAAAGAAACAATACAATGTTTATAAGAGAGAGACATCATGGTACACTAAGGCACCAGTTCATAAGGTAAAAAACATAGGCAATAAACTGTGTAAATTTACCATTACAGCATACAGAGATATGAAAAAAAAAATATGCAGGGTTAACAGTTCGTACTCTGTCTAACGTAAAGATTCACAAAGACCGGTTAAGGATGTGCACACTCATTTTCAGAATAATGTACAGGTTTTGAATAGATCGCTCATATATCAGAACTTAGACTTAAAGACTCTAAAGACTATGAGTCTAGGTAATATGGAAATTAAATCATAAAGTTAACAGACTTCAAGCCTAATGGTCAAAACTCAAATTGCAGGTTTATTCACCAGATAAAGAAAAACAATTGCCTAGTTATAATTAAATCATAAAGTTAAGAGACTTCAATCCAAACAGGCCATAAATGTTCAAGTGGCACCTAGTCATCAAAATTAAAATTGCAGGTGTTTTTACGAAATAAAGAAAATTTATTTTCAGATTATGAGTCAGGTAGCATAAAGCTGTATACAGTAGTTAGCAATACAGATGTAAGGTAACTTCAAAAGTAGGTCCCCGTAGACTTTTGTGAGGCACCTCAGGGGCAATTGTTAGATTAGGGACTTCCATTTTAAAGTCGTTATTAGGCATTAGACAGACTAAAAGGTAAAATGTGTTTAATTTAAAAGACAGTTAAGCAGAAGGGAAGAATAACCTTGCTGGTCAAACATGAGAGATAACAGTTCCCAAGGGGAGGCTACAGAATGTTCTTTTTCTGTTCACTTTCTCAAGGGAAGAATCAGGGAAATGTTAGATAATGGGACAGCTAGGTCCCTAAAAGATTGCAAAACAAGACAAGGCCTAAGAACCAATGCTAAAGAGGTGTGTAAAGCATTACAATGTTTTGAGATACAGTTTAGGAAGTCAGTCAATTTGTTCAAAGCCACAATGCAGACACTGTAGCCTGACTACGGAAGACAGGTCAAATAAAGACTTTTAGTTTACATTATTCTGGACAATCAGAAGACATGTGCAGAAATTTTGGATATATTTATCAGCACTGTTATTACTAACCAGCATTCCAGCATTTCTACAGACTGTTATTGTTTATAAGCACTGTTAATGAAGACAGTATTCGGATATTGTGAACATCCAATAAAACCTCATTAAATGAACTATAATGTTTGGAGAATTCATTCTGAAAAGTACACAAGACTTAGCTCATAGAGACTGGCACCTGTTCAGCATGAGTTTGGGTAATTAACAGATAAAGACTTTCATTTCAGTCTCATTTCAGTTGTTTCCAGTTAATTCCAGTATACTGCAGTCTTATCAGTTCTTACACAGTAGTATGTTCAGCTACCTGCTACAGACCTACCATACCTCACAACACCTGAGAACAAAGGATACACACAACACCCATACATAAAGGGGTGGGGGCAAAGGTTAAGTGACAAGGACATGTGTCACAGTCTGCCTCTACAAACACACAGCTGATAGACCAGCAGCTACCACAGCAGCATGCATACTCTGATGTGTATGACTTATGACACTCACATGTCTTCTCCCTTACTGACCTGAAACCACATTGTTTAACACTGAACTGCTTCATAATCAGAAAGTCATTTGATAATGCCCAAGCATAGCATGCAAAACTGTGGACATACCACTTAAATCCCAACAGTGGACAGTATGTGTACATACCCTCTGCAATACTGTAGTCTCCACACCTCAGTAATGTTCATCTGAAAGACTAGGGAAGGGGCCAAGCCTACATGAAGGCCTTAAATATTGCACTGCTGTGCCATGTCATTGGCTAATGAAAGTGCAACCCAGCTGATCTGGATGCAATTAGCAAGTCCGAGTCATGGATTGGTGCACAGTCAATCACCTGTTATTGAGCATTACCTACAAAAGGCAAGCAGCTGCCTATGGTAAACAGGTCTGTAACTTGCTTTACCAAGACAGACTGAGATTTTGGAAGCATTTTTCTTGAGGAGTTCTGCACAAAAGGATTACAGCACTCTACCAGGTATGTAATACAAGTCCCCATATAATGGGATGCAGATGCGAGGATGCAGTAATGGGGAATAGAGATTACAGCAATAGGCCTCTAGTACATCTCTGGGAATGACATGTTGCTGATAGTCTGCTGTCCAACAGCTACAGGCATGCCTTTCAACTCTGCTTGCTGTGACTTAGATCACAGCTGTGGCCCTCTCATTCCCTTCTACAATGGTTGGCTCCTGTACAAATGCTGCTAGATTGTGTGTTAGACATAGTGACAGTAAGTAATGGTGGACAAAGGTGGCATATCACATGATGTACTGTCATTCATAGGTTCATAGGTAGGTACTAGGCTATTGGCCCTAGGGCCTATATAAGCCTAGACAAATGGTACCCTGGCTTTTGCCACCCAAGAAAATTATTTTCCTGTGCTACTGTCAAGCAGAGCCACAGAAGTGATCCCCGGGGTGAATTTCCTATCTCCCATCCAATCATCAAGATTTTTCTTGAAGAGTGCTAATGAGGAGCTTGCTTTGATATAGCTAGGTAGTTTGTTCCAGAGTATGGGAAGTCTCTGAGACAGGACTCTATCCCTCCAGCATGTTCTGTTTATTGTGGTGACAAGGTTTAGGTCCCTAGGGCATGTAGCTCAGAGGGATTGGGATTTCTTTACGTGGAGCATGTCCAACAGCTCTGGGTTTGACATAGCTTTGTATGTTAGGCAGAGATCGCTTCTGAGTAGGCAATATGCGACAGAGTAAAGCTGGTGTTTTTTGAGACGGTCTGCATAGGGCATCTGTTTGAGGCTGGTAATCCTCTTTGTGAGGTATTTCTGTGGCCATTCCAGTTGTTGTAGATGTCTTGTGAGGTACATCCCAAAGGGGCATTGTACTCTATAATGGGTCTAATGAGTGATGAGTAGAGGGGAACAATGATCTCTTTTTTCCTGGATGAGAAACCTTTTGTGATGAGGTGTGCCATTTAGAAGGATTTCCTGACTACTGTGGCGATGTGATTATCAAAGGAGAGACTACTGTCCACCTGTGTCCCAAGGTCTCTTATCACACTTTTGGTGGTAAGTAGACTACCACCTATGTGGTAGTTCATGGGTACAGAGTTTTAACCAAAAGGGATGACAATGCACTTTTTGGCATTGAGCTTGAGGCCATGGCTTTGACACCAGGCATCTGTCTCAGTGAGGCCCTTTTGTAGGATGTCCACATCGTTAGGAGATTTGATTATGGTTCCTAGTTTGCAGCCATCTTTGTGAACTTTGTTAGCCAAAGACCTTCTGTGTTAGCCTGTACTTCAGAGAAGTAGATACCAAACAGGAGAGGACCTAGGACTGAACCCTGTGGTACTCCACTTGTCACTGGTCTGAAGTTGAATTTAGAATCTGCTACTTTCACAATGTGGGTTCGGTCAGTGAGCCAGTTGGCAACCCATCTTGTGACATAGGGATTTATGCCTAGTTTAGTGAGTTTGTCTATAATTCCAGAGTGGGGGTGGTGTTGAAAGCCTTGGTGAGATCTAGATAGGCTGTGTGTACCACCTTACCCTCATCTACAGGTTTGGTGACCACTTCAAAGAAGTCTATCAGGTTTAGGAGACATGAACTGCCTTTTACAAACCCGAACTGGGTAGGGTCCAGAGTCTGGAGATTACCAATGTCATTGTTTATAAGTTCCATGATGATACACTCCATAGCCTTGCAGACCAGGCTCATCAGGCTAATGGGGCGGTAGTTCCCAGGGTCCATGGTGGCTCCCCCTTTGTGGAGTGGGATAACTGTTGCTGTGCACCATTCAGGGGGCACAAAGCCTGAGGTGAGGCTATGATTGAACATGGTACTTAGGTGGGGTGCCAGTTCATTCTGTAGTTCATGTAGAACTCAGCCTGGGATGTTGTAAGGTCCCATGGATGCTGTGTTCTTGGCTTTAGAGAGTGTGTTTTTTACCTGTGCAGCCGTGATTACAGGTACTTTGCATTCTTCTGGTATAGAGATGGGCCCTTTAGGGGATGAGAGAGGGGTAAAGTTAGCACTGAACCTATCTGCCAGGATGTTGGCAATATCAGTTGGTTCTGTATATTTAGTGTCATTGTGCTGTAACTCAGAGCAGATCTGAGTGTTGCCATTGAGATTCTTGACATAGCTATAGAATGCTTTGTGGTTGTCTTTAGAATCACTGGCAATTTTGTTTTCTTAACTAGCTTTGGAGGATTTTATGGGGAATCTCAGCTTCTTACTGAGGCTGACCATGGAGTTCCTCCAATCATAGGATTTTACTCTTTTTTTGTAACAGTTTCTTTCTTCTGTTGTAGAGTTTGTTTATAGCAGGGGACCACCAGATAGGCTTCCATTTTTTGGAGGATAGCATCTTGGTTCTGTTAGGGATTGCATGATCTATGCACTCGTGTAAGTGCTTATAAAGTACAATTGTATAGGATTCAGCAGTCATATCTCTATTGTCCATCAGCATGGGTGTCATGAAGTTTGCCACTTCTGTCTTAAGAAGCGTGAAGTTGTCTTTGGAGAAATTTTTTACGGTGGTTTCCCTAATGGGGTTGAGGCTGGGATGTGGATGTATAGGGTGATTTGCTTGTGGTCGGATCTGAACAATGAGGAATTGACCTCTGGTGTGGAACACCGGTTGCCCATGTTGGTAATGACCAGGTCTAGGATATTGCTGCCCCTGGTGGGGGTGGGGATAAGTTGATCGAAAGCATTGGAATTTATGAATTCCAGAAAACGTTGAGCACAAGAGTTGGTACATGAGTAGTTTGCCCAGTCAATGGTGGGGTAGTTGAAATCGTCCATTATTAGGGTGTTAGGTTCTACCCTAATATTTTCCAGTGTATCAAGAAATAAGGAGTGGAAATCCTGGGGCATGGTGGGGGATCTGTAGCAAGCTACAATTTGCATTGCGGTCTTGCCCAGAGTTAGTTGCATTTGGATAATCTCAGATGCATTATGCTGAGCAACTAGCCTGGAGGTGTGGATATCCTTAATGAATATGGACACGCCTTCGCCTTTGGTGCTTCGGTCCAAGTTAGGTGGCCGAAAGGTGTGGTATGAATTATAGCCTGGTAATGCAGGGGTGCTCTCTGGAGCCTTGAACCAGGTCTCTGTCACTGCACAGCTGTCAATGTTCTCCATTTTAAGGAGTGCCTTGAGTGAGTGCATTTTTGAGGTTTAGACTTCTAGCATTGAGTAGCATTACCCTCAGATTTTGCTTGTTTGTACCTGTTATGGTGGTGAATTTGTCATTTAAATCTTGCCTAAAAAAGGCACTATAGGGGTGGCAAGAGCCTTAGCCAGTATCCGGAATCCCAAGGGCAACAGGTGCAGGCCATCTGTGACAAAGCATCGTGGTTTGTCGATCATGTCATCCCAGGCAGACAGATACTGGATCCCCTTAGAATGACACCAGAAGCTTAGCCAATTGTTGATGTCAATCATTTTGTCCTTGTACTGTGGTATCATTCTGGATGATGGCAGGATGCTACTCAGGGCTAGGGTCATACCTGCCTGGGCTACAAGATCATAAAGCTCCTCCACGTCTCTTTTCATGTAGTCCAGGGAGGTACAGCTCAGGTCATTCACACCAACATGGACAATGACAGAGTCATATTTGTACTTGCTGTGCAGTGACCTGAGTGCATGCGTTATGTGGTGGATCCTGGCACCTGACAGGCAGCTGACAGTGACTTTCTCCTTGTTTAGCCTGGTGAGTGGAACATCACTGTGCCTGACTATAGAGTCACCTATGACTAGAGTGTTAGGTACGTTGTTATGCCTTATAGGCTGTGGTTGAGTGGCACACTGAGTTTGTGGGCTATGTGTCATTTGGGTTGTGTTGGGGGGTGGAGGTTGCTTGCATTTCTGCTTTGGAGGTCCCTGTTGCTTGGGTAGATTTTTTTTGAGAGCCTCCACAAATGTAGGTGTGTGTTTTGTGTTTCTATGTGTGTTTTGGTGGTGTAGGTTTTGAGGGACTATGTGATGAGTGTGGTGTGGTGCAAGTGTTTACCTTCTCCTCTTGACTGTCTAGTCCAGTCTTGGGTGAAGAGAGCTTTGCTTCCAGTTTGGTTATATAAGTGCATCTCTCACAGGTTGTAGTGTTGGGTGGTAGGAGGAGGAGGTTGTCTGTGTATATGAGGCAATTGCTGAATTGCCCCAAGATGCCCGGATTCATCGGGTAGACAGGAGAAAACACTGGAAGCTGACCCTTAGACATGCCTGGATAGGTGCTTATTTATTAAGTACTAAAAATGTTTTTTCTCTAGACAAGTGAGGAAAGTTGAGTGCTGTAGTAATTTGTAGCTTATTTTGTGCTTACAATGAGTTCTGAACAAATGTTGAGCTCAAAGAAACAGATTTGAGTGCTGAAACTAGAAAATTGGCTAGTTCTAAGAAACAAAATTAAGCTAGAAGGCTTCCCTCCAACACAGAAAGGCTTGGGGGCTCAGAAGCTTACACACAGTCCTGGATACAGCAAATCTGTATCTGGACTAGACAACTTATATGAAAGGCAGGAAGTAAGCTTAGAATTTTTTTTTTTGTAAAGTGGAAAGGGGAAAGGAGGAGCAGAAGCTAACTGGGTTGGCCTTCTCAAATGTTCTCCCTGGAATAGGTAGAATGAGGTAATGACACTAGACTGGGAGGAGTGTCCCAGATCTAGATTTTTTGAGATGAAGCATGTTCATCAAATCTGGGTTTGACATGGCCTTGTATGTCAGGCATAGGTCACCTCTGAGCAAGCGGTAAGCAACTGAATATAACTGGAGTTCTTTCAGTCGGGCAGCATAAGACAGATTTTTGAGACCCTTTATCCTTTTGGTGAGGAACTTTTGTGGCCTCTCCAGCTGCTGCAAGTGTCGGGTCAGATACATTCTGAATGGGGCATTGTACTCGATCATTGGTCTGATGAGTGATGAGTATAGGGAGACTATGACTTCCCTTGATCTAGATGTGAATCCTTTCATGATAAGGTGGGCAATGTAGAAGGTCTTCCTAACTACTTTAGCAATATGGGTGTCGAATGAAAGGCTACTGTCCACCTGGGTTCCCAGGTCCCTGATAACTTCTTCTATGATCAGGGGATTGCCTCCTATATGGTAGCTAGGGGTGACCTTATTTTTCCCGAAGGGTATGACTATGCATTTCTTGGCATTTAACTTTAGGCCATGGCTCTGGCACCAGTTATCCATTTCTGTGAGACCCTTCTGAAGGATATCTGTGTCAGATGTGTTTTCAACTATGGCGCCCAGTTTGCAGTCATCTGCAAACTTTGTCAGCCATAACCCTCCTATGTTTGCTTGTACTTCAGAAAAGTAGATGCCAAACAAGAGTGGGCCCAGGACTGAGCCCTGTGGTACACCACTTGTGACAGGCTTTGAGTCTGACATGGCGCCAGCAACTCTGACCCTGTGGGTTCTGTCACTCAGCCAGTTTGCAACCCATCTTGTAATGTATGGGTTTACATTTAAGTTGATGAGTTTATCAATGATGCCCGAGTGGGGTATTGTATCAAAAGCCTTTGCCAGGTCTAGGTAGGCTGTATGGACTGCCTTTCCTTCATCAATGGCCTTGGTGACTGTTTCGAAAAAGTCAACCAAGTTTAAGAGGCATGATCTGCCTTTGACAAAGCCAAACTGGGTTGGATCCAAAGTCTGCAAATTCCCTATGTCTTTATTTATGAGATCCATTATGATCCTCTCCATGGCTTTGCAGATAAGGCTTGTCAAGCTAATGGGACGGTAATTTCCAGGGTCGGTGGAGGCACCTGCTTTGTGGAGTGGGACCACAGTCACTGTGCGCCACTCCCTGGGTACGTATCCGGAGGTGAGACTAAGATTAAACAGCTGTC